>NC_090760.1:21641062-21653562 GCF_036898095.1 Palaemon carinicauda
GCGGCGATACCCGAGGACACCATCCCAGAAATATCCGACTGGCTTTGTGAACAAGGAGACACCCCAATAGCGTATGACGACCTCAAATCATACCTTCTGCAGCAATACTCGCCGTCGCCAGCCGCCCGTATAGCAAAGCTTTTTCAGCTCTCGCAACAACCGTTGGGGGACCAAAGGGCTTCGCTTGCCCTCAGGGAAATGACCAGTATCGCTCGCCTTCAACCTGCCGCAGACGGCTCTCCTCGTGAGGTGAACCTACTCCGTGCCCTTTGGATACGCCGTTTACCTGAACCTGTGCGCGCTGCCATACCCGATGTCGATAGTTTACCCATAAAGGACTTGATGACCAAAGCCGACGCCCTTATGGACAGCCACTTCAAGACCTCCATCAACGCCTCCACCCCTGACGACGAGGATGCCTATTCAACGTCAACCGAAGCTGACATGAATGCCGTAGGACATACACGCCTACCCCGTGACGTGCCGAAGCGGCGACAAAGCCGCCCACCACCCACCAATCGCTCGCGCCCCAACGAACGACTTCTACAGCCACTTACTACCTCCCATCCACCGCAGTTTTGCTACTACCACTTCAGATTCGGGGCAACCGCGAAGAAATGTGCCAAAGATTGTCAGTGGCCAAAAAACGTGTAAGTAGGCCATCGCTTGTGGCGGTGGCCTCCCATGTTTCTAATCTTTTCTTTTTACGGGATGCAGGAACGGGCGTGCGATTTTTGGTAGACACGGGTGCTTGTCGTTCTCTTTTGCCAAGGAAACTCTTCAAGACACAACGTAGTCTGTCTACATCTGCCGACGTCCGCTTGGTAGCTGCCAACGGATCTGCGATACCCACCTACGGTTACGAGAGCCTCACATTATCGTTCGGAAACGGTAAATTCAATTGGAAGTTTCTCGTTGCTGACGTCACAATGCCAATCCTCGGTGTGGATTTCCTCTCATTTCCACCTTCTTGTCGATGTCGCCCACCGACGATTGGTCAACGCCGACTCGTACTTGTCGACACCTCTTCAACCCGCCCCCTCTAACCTCGCTCTCCACATCAGCGCACCCATGGATGCCTACGCCCACCCCCTCACGTCGTACCCGGAAGTTTTCCGTCCAGAACTTCGCCAAACGCCCACGGTTCCTGCCAAGCACGGTATTTATCACCATATCAAGACGACGGGACCCCCAGTCTTCGCAAAATTCAGACGTCTGGCACCGGAACGATTGGCAGCCGCCAAACAGACGTTCGCCGAAATGGAGAAAATGGGCCTTTGCCAAAAGGCCTCCAGCCCATGGTCGTCCCCCTTACACATCGTTCTGAAGAAAGACGGCTCCCTCCGTCCGTGCGGGGATTACAGGCGCCTGAACATGCAAACAGAACCGGATCACTACCCCCTCCCAAACATTGCCGATGTAACCTCCTACCTGCACAAAGCAAAGGTTTTCTCTACGCTCGACCTCCTGAAGGGGTATCATCAGGTGCCTATGAACCCAGAAGACATCCCCAAGACCGCCATCACCACTCCATTTGGCACATAAACCTTCAATTACTCCTGTTTTGGCCTTCGTAATGCTGGGGCAACGTTTCAACGTCTCATGGATGGCATCTTAGGGGACCTCCCTTTCTGTGTATGTTATGTGGACGACATACTTGTGTTCTCCTCCTCAAAAGAGGAACACCTCCGTCACCTGCGCATCGTGCTCGACCGCCTGCAACAAAACGGCCTTGTAGTCCGGTACGACAAGTGTACCTTTGGCGCCAACGAAGTGTCGTTCTTAGGGCACCGTATCACTCCTGAAGGAGTCCATCCCCTCCCTGAGAAGGTAGCAGCCGTTCAGAATTTCCCCACGCCCTCGACCGTCAAAGCTCTGCAGGAATTCTTGGGCATGATCAACTATTATCACCGCTTTCTGCCAGCCATTGCCGCCACTCTTGCTCCCCTCTACGCCTCCCTCAAGGGCAAGCCAAAGGACTTGAAGTGGGGTCCCCTTCAAGAAGCGGCCTTCTGCAATGCAAAGAAGGCCCTATCAACTGCTGCGGCTCTCACTTTTCCTATCCCACACGCCCCTCTCCTTCTCTCCACCGATGCCAGCGACGTCGCTATTGGTGTAGTACTCGAGCAAGTGGTCAAAGGCTCGCCCCGCCCATTGGCCTTCTTCAGCAGAAAACTGTCCAAGGCAGAATCGGGTTATTCTACCTTCGATCGAGAATTGCTGGCGGTGCACTTGGCTGTCCGTCACTTTCGCCATTTCTTAGAAGGTACGCCCTTCGTCATTCGCACAGACCACATGCCTCTGGTGCACGCCTTCACTCGACAGTCTGACGCCTGGTCCGCCCGTCAACGCCGACATCTCTCCGCCGTGGCTGAATACAATTGCACCCTCCAATACGTCCCTGGGAAAATGAATCCCGTTGCCGATGCCCTGTCAAGAAACACGTTGGCTGCCGTTCAACTGGGATTGGATTACAACGCCCTGGCTGAAGCCCAACGACAGGATCCAGAGTATCAAGCTTGTAGGACATCCTGCACGTCCCTCCGTTGGGAGGATTTTCCCCTCGAAAACTCCAACACCACCCTCCTCTGTGACGTCAGTACTGGTAGACCGCGACCTTGGATTCCTGCTCCCATGCGCCGACAGGTGTTTGATTTCATCCACGGCCTTTCACATCCCTCGTGCCGTTCTACTGCACAGCTGCTGACGGCAAAGTTCATTTGGCACGGCATTTCTAAGGATGCTAAGGATTGGGTCCGTGCCTGTACTTCTTGCCAAACTTCCAAAGTACATCGACACACGGATTCAGGAGTGGGCACCTTTCCTCAACCTCAGCGTCGTTTCGCACACATTCACGTCGATGTTGTAGGCCCCCTACCCACATCACAAGGACATCGTTACCTGTTTACCGTCATCGACCGCTCCACTCGTTGGCCTGAAGCCATTCCCATGGAAACTGCAACGTCCGCCTCATGTACATCTGCCTTACTCTCTGGATGGATTTCAAGATTCGGTATCCCTGAGCATATTACTTCTGACAGGGGAACCACTTTCACCTCTCAATTATGGACGTCATTAGCGAATCTCCTGGGCATCACCCTACATCAGACAACGGCCTACAACCCCGCTGCCAATGGAATGGTTGAACGTTTTCATCGCACCCTCAAAGCAGCTTTGATGTCCCGCTGCAAGGATTGCAACTGGTTTACTCAGCTTCCCTGGGTCCTCCTTGGACTAAGGACCACTCCTAAAGACGCCCTCGACGTCTCGGCAGCCGAAATGGTGTATGGCGACCCGTTGGTCGTCCCTGCCGAGTTTTTTCCTTCTACAACCTCCTCCGACGATCTCCAGCGCATACGTCACGTCGTGGGAAAATTTACTCCGTGCCGCCAGACTTACAAGCCCCCAGCGAAGCATCACATACCAACGGACTTGCACTCTGCAACGCACGTCTTCCTGCGCAACGACACCAGCAAGCCACCGTTAACGCCCCCTTACACGGGACCTTTCCTTGTGATCCGACGCAGTCCGAAAGCATTCCTCCTAAACATTCGGGGCAAAGAAGACTGGGTCTCCATTGATCGTCTAAAACCTGCTTATCTTCTGCCAGATGACCCGCCTACAGTTCGCCTCTCTAGATCAGGGCGCCCTATTTAACATGTACAGTATGTCATTTTTAGGGGGGGAGCCATGTACCAACCGTGTTTCACACAATTGTACATAATTCCTTTTGTATATATTATGCTTGTATCTTCGCCCTCCCTCGCACTAAAACGAACATGAAAATTCCTGTCTGGTTTTTCCTCTCTGATATTGTCTGTCTTGTGAACTTGTCATGTCCTGTTGCCTTGAGGTTTTGTATATAAGGAGAGTGTTCCACAACAATATAACTCAGTCGTTTCCAATCTGCCTTTGATTTCACAACTCCTCTCTCGGCCCGTCACACTTCCAACTCTTCTAGTGCATGTGGAGACCAGCTAAACGTTTTCTGAACTAATCTCTCTTGGGGAGTGCAAAGACCATGCCCAAACCACCTGCATCTGCCTCTCCCCATGATCTCATCCACATATGGCATTCGAATAATCTCTCTTATAGTTTCATTTCTATTACTGTCCTACCATTTAACTCCCAATATCCTTCTGATAGCTTTGGTCTCAATTCTACTGAATATATTGGAGATTATTTCATTGTCATACCATGACTCGTGTCCATATAATAACACCAATATTACTAAACTGATTGTATATCAGTTTAGTAATTTTTATATGTAATTTCATTTGATTTAATTTCCAAATTTTATTTAATCTACCCGCTGTCTGATTTTATTTTTTCAATCATTCACTAAACTCTAATTCTGAAGACCCTGTATTGGAGATCAATGTCCTTAACTACTTAAAAGATTCTACCTCATTAATCCCTTCTCCTTACAATATTTCATCTTCCATTTCATATTCCGTTCTCATCCTCTGTATTTCTTCAATTTACCTTGAGCCTAACCTCCTGTAAAATTTCATGTTTTTTATTATGCAAGCATTGCAAATCCTGTTGTGTTCTGCTAATAAATACAGCGTCATCAGCATACTCTAGGTCAGCTTAATTTCTATCATCAATCCAGTCCAATCCTTCTCCACCATCTCTGACTGTTCTACATATTACAAAGTCCATGAGGAGGATAAACTACATAGGTGACGACACATTCCCTTGGAGTACTCCATTAATCACTGGAAATTCATTTGATTAGACTTCATTAACATTAACTTTGCTCTTGCTATGCTCATGAAAACAATTAATCAAATTTACATATTTAAGAGGAATTCCATTACAATGCAGGACTCTCCACAAAATTGGCCCTTGCACGATATCAAAGGCCTTTTCATAGTCTACAAATAACATCAAAAGGGGATTTCTATATTCTACGCATTGTTGTACAATGTCTCAAAATGAAAATTTGGTCATTGCAACTTCTACCTTTTCTAAAACCTGCTTGTTCATCTCTCAGTTTTCAATCAGTCTTTCTCTTCAGTCTCTTTAGAATAAGCATACTATATATTTTCATAGCAACTGAGGTAAGTGTTATGCCTCTGTAATTATTGCAATCAGTCAGGTCTCAATTTTTGCTATTTTCACCAATAATCCTAACTCCCATTCATCAGGTTTTGCCTCTTCATCCCCATTCTACTAAATAATCTTGTAAGTAGTCTGAGTCACTTCATTTTCTGACAGTATCATCTCTGTAGTTATTTCATCGTATCCAGGGGCCTTCTATCTCTTTACTTTTTTAGGATAGCTTCGACTTCAGAGATACTGAATTCATTCATGGGCACATCAAGATCTTCATTAGGTTCAGGTATATCAATCAAATTATTACCCTCATATCTCCTATTCATAACTTTACTAGTGTTCCATCCACGTTGTCTTTCTTCATTTTCTGTTCCTATAACAGAACTGTACCAACCGTCTGTCACACAATCGTACATAGTAATGACATTTCATTTTGTGTATATATTATGCTTGTATCTTCGCTCTCCCATCGCACTGATAAGAACCTGAAATAACATGTCTGTTTATCTCACCGTTAACTGTTAACCGGTGCGGTGTCGGTTGAACATGAAATTGCCTGTTATATCCTTTGTGCCCTTTTTGCCTGGAGTTTATGTATATAAAAATGAATGTTCTGTAATAAAGTGACTCAGTTGGTTCCATCTTGCCTTCGAGTCACAACCTTCTCTCGGCTCGTCACATTGGTGACCCCGGAAGTCGACTCGCTCCCCCTGCCTCCCCCCCCCCCCCCCCGCCCCTCCGTCATTGGTACGATGGCGGACTCCAAGTTGGCGATGCCCAATTGAAACTTTCGTCATTTTCCAGCGGAGAGGCATTTGCTTGGTTTCAGCGTGCAGAAGTCCAGTTCCGCATCAAGGGCATGACTCACTCAACCACCAAAGCAGATTTTGTTCTCGTGGCGATACCCGAGGACACCTTCCCGGAAATATCCGACTGGCTTTGTGAACAAGGAGACACCCCAATAGCGTATCACGCCCTCAAAACATACCTTCTGCAGCAGTACTCGCCGCCACCAACCGCGACCTTCGATTCCTGCTCCCATGCTCCGACATGTGTTTGATTTCATTCACGGCCTTTTACATCCCTTGTGCCGTTCTACTGCACAACTGCTGAAGATGAAGTTCATTTGGCACGGCATTTCTAAGGATGCTAAGGATTGGGTCCGTGCCTGTACTTCTTGCCAAACTTCCAAACTACATCGACATACGGATTCAGGAGTGGGCACCTTTCCTCAACCTCAGCGTCGTTTCGCCCACATTCACATCGACGTTGTAGGCCCCCAACCCACATCACAAGGACATCGTTACCCGTTTACCGTCATCGACCGCTCTACTCGTTGGCCTGAAGCCATTCCCATGGAAACTGCAACGTCCGCCTCATGTACATCTGCCTTACTCTCAGGATGGATTGCAAGATTTGGTATCCCTGAGCATATTACTTCTGACAGGGGTACCACTTTCCCCTTCATTGCGGATATCATTAGTGAATCTCCTGGACATCACCCAACATCAGACAACTGCCTACAACCACGCTGCCAATGGAATGGTTGAACATTTTCATCGCACCCTCAAAGCAGCTATGATGTCCCGCTGCAAGGATTCCAACTGGTTTACTCAGCTTCCCTGGGTCCTCCTGGGATTAAGGACCACTCCTAAAGACGCCCTCGACGTCTCGGCAGCTGAAATGGTGTATGGCGACCAGTTGGTCGTCCCTACCGAATTTTTTCCTTCTACAACCTCCTCCGACGATCTCCAGCGCATACGTCACGTCGTGGGAAAATTTACTCCATGCCGCCAGACTTACAAGCCCTCAGCGAAGCATCACATACCAACGGACTTGCACTCTGCAACGCACGTCTTCCTGCGCAACGACACCAGCAAGCCACCGTTAACGCCCCCTTACACGGGACCTTTCCTTGTGATCCGACGCAGTCCGAAAGCATTCCTCCTAAACATTCGGGGCAAAGAAGACTGGGTCTCCATTGATCGTCTAAAACCTGCTTATCTTCTGCCAGATGACCCGCCTACAGTTCGCCTCTCTAGATCAGGGCGCCCTATTTAACATGTACAGTATGTCATTTTTAGTGGGGGAGCCATGTACCAACCGTGTTTCACACAATTGTACATAATTCCTTTTGTATATATTATGCTTGTATCTTCGCTCCTCCCTCGCACTAAAACGAACATGAAAATTCCTGTCTGGTTTTTCCTCTCTGATATTGTCTGTCTTGTGAACTTGTCATGTCCTGTTGCCTTGAGGTTTTGTATATAAGGAGAGTGTTCCACAACAATATAACTCAGTCGTTTCCAATCTGCCTTTGATTTCACAACTCCTCTCTCGGCCCGTCACACTTCCAACTCTTCTAGTGCCTGTGGAGACCAGCTAAACGTTTTCTGAACTAATCTCTCTTGGGGAGTGCAAAGACCATGCCCAAACCACCTGCATCTGCCTCTCTCCATGATCTCATCCACATATGGCATTCGAATAATCTCTCTTATAGTTTCATTTCTATTACTGTCCTACCATTTAACTCCCAATATCCTTCTGATGGCTTTGGTCTCAATTCTACTAAATATATTGGAGATTATTTCATTGTCATACCATGACTCGTGTCCATATAATAACACCAATATTACTAAACTGATTGTATATCAGATTAGTAATTTTTATATGTAATTTCATTTGATTTAATTTCCAAATTTTATTTAATCTACCCGCTGTCTGATTTTATTTTTTCAATCATTCACTAAACTCTAATTCTGAAGACCCTGTATTGGAGATCAATGTCCTTAACTACTTAAAAGATTCTACCTCATTAATCTCTTCTCCTTACAATATTTCATCTTCCATTTCATATTCCGTTCTCATCCTCTGTATTTCTTCAATTTACCTTGAGCCTAACCTCCTGTAAAATTTCATGTTTTTTTATTATGCAAGCATTGCAAATCCTGTTGTATTCTGCTAATAAATACAGCGTCATCAGCATACTCTAGGTCAGCTTAATTTCTATCATCAATCCAGTCCAATCCTTCTCCACCATCTCTGACTGTTCTACATATTACAAAGTCCATGAGGAGGATAAACTACATAGGTGACGACACATTCCCTTGGAGTACTCCATTAATCACTGGAAATTCATTTGATTAGACTTCATTAACATTAACTTTGCTCTTGCTATGCTCATGAAAACAATTAATCAAATTTACATATTTAAGAGGAATTCCATTACAATGCAGGACTCTCCACAAAATTGGCCCTTGCACGATATCAAAGGCCTTTTCATAGTCTACAAATAACATCAAAAGGGGATTTCTATATTCTACGCATTGTTGTACAATGTCTCAAAATGAAAATTTGGTCATTGCAACTTCTACCTTTTCTAAAACCTGCTTGTTCATCTCTCAGCTTTCAATCAGTCTTTCTCTTCAGTCTCTTTAGAATAAGCATACTATATATTTTCATAGCAACTGAGGTAAGTGTTATGCCTCTGTAATTATTGCAATCAGTCAGGTCTCAATTTTTGCTATTTTCACCAATAATCCTAACTCCCATTCATCAGGTTTTGCCTCTTCATCCCCATTCTACTAAATAATCTTGTAAGTAGTCTGAGTCACTTCATTTTCTGACAGTATCATCTCTGTAGTTATTTCATCGTATCCAGGGGCCTTCTATCTCTTTACTTTTTTAGGATAGCTTCGACTTCAGAGATACTGAATTCATTCATGGGCACATCAAAATCTTCATTAGGTTCAGGTATATTAATCAAATTATTACCCTCATATCTCCTATTCATAACTTTACTAGTGTTCCATCCACGTTGTCTTTCTTCATTTTCTGTTCCTATAACAAAACTGTACCAACCGTCTGTCACACAATCGTACATAGTAATGACATTTCATTTTGTGTATATATTATGCTTGTATCTTCGCTCTCCCATCGCACTGATAAGAACCTGAAATAACATGTCTGTTTTTCTCACCGTTAACTGTTAACCGGTGCGGTGTCGGTTGAACATGAAATTTCCTGTTATATCCTTTGTGCCCTTTTTGCCTGGAGTTTATGTATATAAAAATGGATGTTCTGTAATAAAATGACTCAGTTGGTTTCATCTTGCCTTCGAGTCACAACCTTCTCTCGGCTCGTCACATTGGTGACCCCGGAAGTCGACTCGCTCCCCCCGCCCCTCCGTCATTGGTACGATGGCGGACTCCAAGTTGCCGATGCCCAATTGAAACTTTCGTCGTTTGCCTGCGGAGAGGCGTTTGCTTGGTTTCAGCGTGCAGAAGTCCAGTTCCGCATCAAGGGCATGACTCGCTCAACCAACAAAGCAGATTTTGTTCTCGTGGCGATACCCGAGGACACCTTCCCGGAAATATCCGACTGGCTTTGTGAACAAGGAGACACCCCAATAGCGTATGACGCCCTCAAAACATACCTTCTGCAGCAGTACTCGCCGCCACCAACCGCGACCTTCGATTCCTGCTCCCATGCGCCGACATGTGTTTGATTTCATTCACGGTCTTTTACATCCCTTGTGCCGTTCTACTACACAACTGCTGAAGATGAAATTCATTTGGCACGGCATTTTTAAGGATGCTAAGGATTGGGTCCGTGCCTGTACTTCTTGCCAAACTTCCAAACTACATCGACATACGGATTCAGGAGTGGGCACCTTTCCTCAACCTCAGCGTCGTTTCGCCCACATTCACATCGACGTTGTAGGCCCCCAACCCACATCACAAGGACATTGTTACCCGTTTACCGTCATCGACCGCTCTACTCGTTGGCCTGAAGCCATTCCCATGGAAACTGCAACGTCCGCCTCATGTACATCTGCCTTACTCTCAAGATGGATTGCAAGATTTGGTATCCCTGAGCATATTACTTCTGACAGGGGTACCACTTTCCCCTCCATTGCGGATATCATTAGTGAATCTCCTGGACATCACCCAACATCAGACAACTGCCTACAACCACGCTGCCAATGGAATGGTTGAACATTTTCATCGCACCCTCAAAGCAGCTATGATGTCCCGCTGCAAGGATTGCAACTGGTTTACTCAGCTTCCCTGGGTCCTCCTGGGATTAAGGACCACTCCTAAAGAAGCCCTCGATGTCTCGGCAGCTGAAATGGTGTATGGCGACCAGTTGGTCTTCCCTGCCGAATCTTTACCTTCTGCAACCTCCTTCGACGATCTCCAGCGCATACGTCACGTTGTGGGAAAATTTACTCCATGCCGCCAGACTTACAAGCCCTCAGCGAAGCATCACATACCGACAAACTTGCACTCTGCAATTGCACGTCTTCCTACGCAACTATACAAGCAAGCCACCACTAACGCCCCCTTACACGGGCCCTTTCCTTGTGATCCGACGCAGTCCGAAAGCATTCCTACTAAACATTCGTGGCAAAGAAGACTGGGTCTCCATTGATCGTATAAAACCTGCTTATCTCCTGCTAGATGACCCGCCTTCAGTTCGCCTCTCTAGATCAGGGTTCCCTATTTAACATGTACAGTATGTCATTTTTAGGGGGGAGCCATGTACCAACCGTGTGACCCACGATCATAAATAGTAACGACATTTCATTTTGCATATCTTTGCTCTCCCCTCGCACTGATAAGAACCTGAAATAACATGTCTGTTTTTCTCACCGTTTACTGTTAACCGGTGCGGTGTCGGTTGAACATGAAATTGCCTGTTATGTCTTTTCTGCCCTTTTTGCCTGGAGTTATGTATATAAAAACGTATGTTCTGTAATAAAGTGACTCAGTTGCTTTCATCCTGCTTTTGAGTACAACCTTCTCTCGGCTCGTCACAGAACCATCTCTCCTTTTGATGGGTATATGCTTCTTCTTCTTTGCCCCCATAGAGATTTCATTAATAATTCTATAAGCAATTCTTACAACATAGCCACTTCCTGAATTTATAGCTTTGTCAGCTTCATCTGCTTTACTTTCTAAATATTTTCTCAAGTCGTTCCTGTCTTTTCTTTTGACCTCACTGTCAATACTGGAATACTTAGCATGCTCTACCTTCTAATTTTCATTACTCCCTCGAAAACTTTCAACAAATTATTTCTCCCTTTGTCTCCTTTTTATAGTATCCTAAATATCATTTGATATCCATGGCTTTTTTCTTGTAACCGCGTGTCCCAAGACTTCACTATCAATTGACTGATTTATGTTCTTAATATCACGCCATTCTTCATTCATTGTCTGCTCTTCGTCTCTCAACGTTTCTAAGACTGTAAACCGATTCCTACATTCAATTGCAAATGTTTCCCTGTACTCTTCTTCTAAAAGCTTAGTTGTATCAAACCTAGGCATTCTATCCATCTATCTCTTTGGTTCTTTCAGTTTCAATTTCAGTGTGGCAATGAGGACCTGGTGATCACTGCTAATATCTGCACCTCTATAGCTTCTCACATTTTTCAAGAGTCCCCCTTCTCTCTTTATTAATGGCAATGTGATCTATCTGATTTTTGTAAATGCCACATGGTGAAGTCCAAGGTTACTTGTGGATGTTCTTGTGTTGAGAAAGAGTTCCTCTAACGACAAGATTGTTTGCTGAACGAAAACATAAAATGGGCTCCATTTTCATTTACAACTTCGCCAAGTCTCTGAACACCCATCACATTCTCTATGCCTTAATCTTTACAATTTTAGTATTGAAGTCACCAATCACAATTTTCCTATCTCTCTCTGGGATCTCATATACTACGCTTTGCAGGTCTTCATAGCATTCATGTTTCATTTCTTCAGCACAAGGACATCCACAAATATACACGAACTTTACCATGTGGCAATTACAAATATCAAATGGATCACATAGTCATTAATAAAGAGAGAAAGAGGACTCTAAGAAATGTGAGAAGCTATAGAGGTGCGGATATTGGTAGTGATCACCAGCACCTCATTGCCACACTGAAATTAAAACTGAAAGCACCCAACAGAAATGTAGATAGAATACCTAGCTTTGATACAACTAAGCCTCTAGGACATGAGCACAGAGAAACTTTCGCAATTGAATGTAGGAATCGATTTGAAGTCTTAGAGACTTTAAGAGAAGAAGAGAAGACAATTAACGAAGAATGCTATGATATTAAGAACATATATCAGTCAGTTGGCAGTGAAGTTTTGGGACATGCAGTTAAAAGGAGAAAGCCATGGATATCAATTGATACTTGGGATACTATAAAAAGGAGATAAAGACAGAAATATATTGTTGAAAGTTTTCGAGGAAGTAATGAAAAATAGAAGGTAGAGCATGCTAAGTATTCCAGTATTGACAATGAAGTCAAAAGAAAAGTCAGGAATGACTAGAGAGAATGTTTAGACAGTAAAGCAGATGTGGGTGACAAAGGTATGAATTCAGGAAGTGGCTATGGTGTAAGAATTCCTCATAGAATTATTAATGAAATCGCCACGGGGGACAAA
>NC_090760.1:21658562-21661062 GCF_036898095.1 Palaemon carinicauda
TTCTCCAGGATTTGTCTTTCACTCGGTATTTTAACACACGAGGATATATACACCTATGAATTATGTTGACCAATACTCATTCAAGAGAACAGAAGGCACAACAGTTTTAAAACAGGTTATCTTGTGTTTAAATCATTCTAACCTTGATTATTTTAGCAAATCCACATTCATAGTGCATATATATTTATATATATTGTATATATATATATATATATATATATATATATATATATATATATATATATATATATACTAAGGTACTTGCCCCAATTTTGGAAGGTAGCTGACAAAAAAAAAAAAGGAACAGAAGAGGACTTTTCCTCTCTTTGCTTCACCCACCCTTACGAGGGATTCAGCCGAGTTTGGTTGTTACTGCTACAGTGCCACAGCCCACCCTCCCACATTATCCACCACAAATGAAGTTTCATATGCTGTATCCCCTAATGCTGCTACCTCAGTGGTCAACAAAGTGGCCAGAGGAAGCCTACTGAAACTGTTACAATGCTCGCCATCCATTACTATATCTAGAATGCTCCCTGCCCTCTCTCACATCTATCCTCCTATCACCCAGAGCTTTCTTCACTCCATCCATCCACCCAAACCTTGGTCATCCTCTTGTACTTCTCCCATCAACTCTTGCATTCATAACCTTCTTACGCAGACAGCCATTTTCCATTCTCTCTACATGGCCAAACCACCTCAACACATTCATATCCACTCTAGCTGTTAAATGATTTCTTATACCTGTTCTCACCCTCAATACTTTGTTCCTAACCCAATCTAATCGAGATACACCAGCCATACTCCTCGGACACTTCATCTCGGACACATTATATTTCTGTCTCTCCGTCATTTTCATTACTTACAAAATCACTTTCTCATGGAGAACTCTCTTTACATTCATTCCTAACCCTCTATTCTTTATAATTCCATTCACTGCCGACATCCCCAAGTACTTAAAGTGATCTAGTTCCTCAAGTAACTCTCCATTCAACATGACATTCAACCTAGCAGCACCCTCCCTTCTCATGCATCTCATAACCTTAGTCACCCACATTAACTCTCAACTTCCTTCTCACATATACCCTTCTAAACTCTGTCACTAATCGACCAAGCTTCTTCTCTGAGTCTACAACCAGTACAGTATCATCAGCAAACAACAACTGAGTTACCTCCCACTCATGATCACTCTCGTCTATCAGTTTCAATCCTCGACCAAGTAATCGAGCATTTATCTCTCTCCCCATTCCATCAACAAACAAACTGAATATCACACATCCCTGTCTCAGCCCCACTCTCACAGGAAACCACTCGCTCACTTCATTACCTATCCAAACGCACGCTCTACTGCCCATGTAGAAACTCTTTACTGCTTGAAACAACCTTCCACTAATTCCATATAACCTCATCACATTCCACATCGCTTCCCTATCAACTATATCATACACTTTCTAAGGATCCATAAACGCAACATAAACCTCCTTGCCTTTTGCTAAATATTTCTCGCATATCTGCCTAACTATAAAAATTTGATTCATACATCCCCTTCCTCTTCTATAATCACCCTGTACTTCTGAGATCACATTCTCTGTTTTATCATTAATCCTTTTAATTAGTCTTCTATCATACACTTTTCCAACCACACTCAACAAACTATTGCTCCTTGAATTACAATACTCATGCACATCTTCCTTACCCTTGTAGAGTGGTACAATACATGCACACACCCAGTCTACTGGTACCATTGTCAACATAAAACACATGTTAAACAATCTCACCAACCATTCAAGTACAGTCACACCCCCTTCCTTTAACATCTCAGTCCTCACCCCATCCATACCAGGTGCTTTTCCTACCCTCCTTTCATCTAGTGTTCTTTTCATTTCCTCTCCTGTAATCTCTCTCTGTCATTCTCATCTCCCATCACTGGCACCTCAACACATGCAACGGCAATTATATCTGCCTCCCTATTATCCTCAACATTCAGTAACCTTTCAAAGTATACCGCCCACCTTTTCCTTACCTCCTCTCCTTTCAACAACCTTCCATTTTTATCTTTCACCGTCTCTTCAATTCTCGAACCACCCTTCCTCACTCTCTTCACTTCTTTCCAAAACTTCTCCTTATTTTCTTCATATGAACAACACAATCCCTGACCCCACCTCCAGTCAGCCACCCTCTTTGCCTCAGCTACCTTATGTTTTACTACCAGGTTTTTCTCTCAATATCTTTCATACTTCTCTACACTATTACTCTGCACCCATTCTTCAAATGTCATCTTTTCCTCTTCCACTTTTATCTTCACTCCTTCATTCCACCATTCACTGCCCTTCCTCATGCTGCCTCCAACAAACTTCTTGCCACACACATCACTTGCAATCCCAACAAAATTTTCTTTTACTAACTTCCACTCCTCTAAATTACCAGTTTCTCTCACTTTCACTCTGTCGTATACCACTTTCAACCCTTCTTGATATTCACTTTTTATCTCTGGTTTTAC
>NC_090760.1:21666062-21683562 GCF_036898095.1 Palaemon carinicauda
AGATTGGATCCTACTGCAATACAAAAACAACAAATGAGCACCACTCTATAAAAGATTGGATCCTACTGCAATACAAAAACAACAAATGAGCATCACTCTATAAAAGATTGGATCCTACTGCAATACAAAAACAACAAATGAGCATCACTCTTTAAAAGATTGGATCCTTCTGCAATACAAAAACAACAAATGAGCATCACTCTATAAAAGATTGGATCCTACTGCAATACAAAAACAACAAATGAGCACCACTCTATAAAAGATTGGATCCTACTGCAATACAAAAACAACAAATGAGCATCACTCTTTAAAAGATTGGATCCTACTGCAATACAAAAACAACAAATGAGCATCACTCTATAAAAGATTGGATCCTACTGCAATACAAAAACAACAAATGAGCATCACTCTATAAAAGATTGGATCCTACTGCAATACAAAAACAACAAATGAGCATCACTCTTTAAAAGATTAAAACATACTGCAATACAAAAACAAGAAGAATCCTATCCTAACTCTAGGACAATTAATTAATGATTAAATCCTTCAAAACATACGCTACTACACTTATTTTGTAAGTCTAAATATGTTCTATCAATGCAATACAGTGCAGCATTACTCTTAATACCTGTAGCGCATATAGTATTACAGTACAAAATACATAACAGTACTGTATATATAATTGGTTTCATTGATTTTATTATTATTATTATTGAATGCTAAGCTACAGCCCTAGTTGGAAAAGCAAGATGGTATAAGCCCAGGGGCCCCAACAGGGAAAATAGCCCAGTGAGGAAAGGAAACAAGGAAAAATAAAATATTTTAAGAATAGTAACAACATTAAAATAAATATTTCCTATAAAAACTATAAAAACTTTAACAAAACAAAAGGAAGAGAAACTTGATAGAACAGTGTGCTCGAGTGTACCCTCAAGCAAGAGAACTCTAGCCCAAAACCGTGGAAGACCATGATACAGAGGATATGGAGACTCTGACACTGTAGCAAGTAATGCTGTTTAGCAAAGAGAAACTGGTTATTGGCAACCATGTCTGTGAAGCAAAGTCGCTGAAATTGTAAACATGTGATCAAAAGCTTTTTTATTAATTTTATGAAGCGCTGTTAAGTACACAACGATACTTTTTAATACAGAGCTTAGTAAAATTAATAGAATGCTTTTGATCACGTGTTTACAAGCTCGGTGACTTTTATTTTACAGTCAGCATTGCCAACAGATTCTCTTTTTCTAAACACAGTGTTTAGTATACCTGCTACAATGCATAATGTCTCCCTAGATTCTCGCGAAGTATACTGGAATCATTGAAGCCAACTGTACTACATTGCCGCTATCAGTCAACTAATGTCACATCGTAAACAATAATAAAACCTAAGCGAATGAATACAAGCAAATGAGCCTCAAATTATAAATGCATTGAGAAATTCTATCCGATCACTCGAATGGATTATTAGAGTTGTAATCTTCTTGATGCATACTTGATATATTGTACTATAGAAGTATGTATGCAACAGTACTTATAAATATTTACATAATAAGAGTAATACGCATAAGGATATTGCACGATCTGTGTATTGCAATAGTATTATCTGACTATAACTTGCGATTATTTACAAGTCACATAGGTTACAGCTGGTACCCCAAAAAGACACAAATATTACAGGTGGTAGCCCAAAAAGACACAAATATTACAGCTGGTAGCCCAAAAAGACACAAATATTACAGGTGGTAGCCCAAAAAGACACAAATATTACAGCTGGTAGCCCAAAAAGACAAATATTACAGCTGGTAGCCCAAAAAAACACAAATATTGCAGCTGGTAGCCCAAAAAGACACAAATATTACAGCTGGTAGCCCAAAAAGACACAAATATTACAGGTGGTAGCCCAAAAAGACACAAATATTACAGCTGGTAGCCCAAAAAGACACAAATATTACAGCTGGTAGCCCAAAAAGACACAAATATTACAGCTGGTAGCCCAAAAAGACAAATATTACAGCTGGTAGTCCAACCAGCATTGAGGTGACAGGTGAAGGGAGAAGGAAACGCCATGATTGCGCGAGAAGTAAAAATCAAAGAGATTTTGGACCGTAAGCAAGCAGCAACTAAAATAAAGTCCATAGGAGAATACCGATGGTGCTATTAAAGGTTTAAAGGCCAATCATGAATGATAAAGGCAAGGGACAGTGACATTGCCTTATAAAGCAGGACAACGGCCTAGAGACTGACCATCTATTGCATATGATCAGAGCCCAAGCCTCCTCTCCACCCAAGCTAGGACTAAGGAGGGCTGATGACTGAACAGTTGGACCTATACGCTCACAAGAATGGTGAGGTTGCAGCGACCAAAGGAACTAACAAGTTTAAGAGGGACTCTATTCTGTGTAATAGCCTCTGGGTAGGGCCATAGCCTCTGTACCATGGTCTTCCACTGTCTTGGGTTAGAGTTCTCTTGCTTGAGGGTATACTCGGGCACACTGTTCTGTCTTGTTTCTCTTCCTCTTGTTTTGTTGAAGTTTTATAGTTTATATAGGAGATATTTATTTTGACGTTATCCTTCTTAAAAATTTTATTTTTCATTGTTTCCTTTCCTCACTGGGCTATTTTCCCTGTTGGAGCTCCTGGGCTTATAGCATCCGGCTTTTCCAACTAGCTTAGCAAGTAATAATAATAATAATAATAATAATAATGTATCTTTAATAAGAGCAAATTGTTTATAAGGACCCGGCAGAGATTTGCAAGGTTCAAATGCTGTGAAAGGTTTTCTTCATTCTTTCTTCTTTATATTTTCTTTTGACCAACTTAGTTTAGTTACCCTTAACATTGGCTTTCTTTCGAATAATCTGCATATGATCTTTTCGTTTTCTGTCTACCATGATCGTGGCTAGACTACAGTAAACTGATTGGTCCCAAATACTGTACAGTGCATTTCTCGTGGCTCTTCGTGACGTCACAGCGGTAAAGATCTGAGATGGACGCTGGGCCTTTAAGCAAAATTATTTAAACAAAATTATTTTGAGATTTGAAACTCTCTTTGGACTCGTTATAATTTAGTCATGAAGAATTCATGTGCATTTAATTTAATCTCAGGTTGTCATCAACTGAGGTCTGATGTTTAGAAAATATATTTGCCTACCGTGCGGTCCATTTTGCCAAATGCCTTTCAAAAATTTAATTTATTGATGCACCAGACATTTATTGATGCACCCTAACTGTCTGGTGCATCAATAAATTAAATTTTTAAAAGGCATTTGGCAAAATGGACCGCACAGTAGGCAAATATATTTTCTAAATATCAGACAGCTAGAGATTAAATTAAATGCACATAAATCCTTAACTAAACTATCACGAGTCCAAAGAGAGTTTCAAATCTCGAGATACTTTTGTTTAAATAATTATGTATACTGTAGGCTATTACCATGGAGCTGCAAGATTACTTCTTGTATTATAAATTGAATCCCTGCATAAAACTTACTCTCTATAACCCCATAAAGCCCTGTGGGGAAGTCATGATGTGGTACATCAAGATATGTATGAGCTAAACTCTTTGTAAGCTTGTGCTCTCCTGCCCGGGGAAGAAGACATCAGAATATCCACTCTCACTTGTGAAACGTCCCAGTGTGGTCTACAGTCGCTCAAGTTACACCTGCTGAGACGGTACTAAATCCTAGTCCACCCTTGGACACCACCATCTTAGACGGGACTCAAGAGCCCAGAAGAGGACGGAGAAGCTCCATTGTGCTGTGGAGGTCATCTTGGGGGAGAAGACAGAGAAACAATACAAAACCAGTGACCCATGGTGACCAAGAACTAATGGACCTTCTGGCTGGGCCATTTGAACACTTGAAAAGTGTTACCCTACGACATTGCCACTGATAGGGACAAGAGGCTTCCATTACAGGACAGAATTTACGTGAGTTGTCAATACGTGTGGCCACACAATCCTCCTTTAAATTACATCACGCATTTCAGATAATTTGTCTGGCTGCGCACTTGAAAATGATTGTACTTAGATATAATTGCACTATTTTCTGTTTGAGGGATTGACATCTGATCCCCAGGTCTTCGACCATGTGTCTAACGTTATGATATATGTGATAGATTTCTGGTTTGAGCAAACGAGAGTTAAGATAGAATTCTATTTGCATATATGTATTGGCCTTTACATCTACCATTGATTTAAAGTATTGTTATTTGAATAAGTTTCTTAATTTAATTGCTTTTAATATTGTTAAGGTGTCCAGTTCATCATTCTTCCTATTTTTACTAAATAAAGGTATTAGGTGGATTTAGTTCAACACGTGTCCTTTTGTTCCTTTCATTGATGAATTCTTATACATAGCTAAAGACATGGGGTTGAGTTAATTACTAATTTGAGTTGGTTATACCGATGTACTAGCGTTGAGTGTAAGTTAATTTTGAATAATAATGGCAAGAAGGATAGTAGTGGGTGCACTTCTTTTCTTAAGTGCTTCGAATGTGAGGATCCTTATTAATGAATTGAGTCCAGTAGTTAGAATTTACGTTAAATAAATGAATTGTTACAATACCGATTTCTGTTTGCTTCTAGTTGTATATTCTGTAGGTTAATTACCTGTCCAGCATCTCACGGGGTCTTTTTATGACAGAGCTGGAATAGTAGCTGAGCGTGAGGTGGTTTTGGTACTGATAGATTCAAAGTAGGTATTCAATATTCAAAGATTTTTTTGTCAAAGTAAGTCTCTAGAAAGGACATTAGGGTGATTGATTGATTGATTTAAAGTTTTCTGGCATCCTACATTAGGGCGATGGTTTACAAATTGCAACATCTCATGTATTTCTTCCTGAAGGTGTTCCGAGTGATTGTGCTTATATTCCCCAGGGGGGATCCTTATTGTTGTAGCAGGGAGGCTTTCCTCTAGCATGTCTTCCACATATGCCCAAAATCTTCCACAAGTGCTGTTGGGTCTGTGTAAGGTGTGTGTGTCATGCACAGGGTGATGTGATGCGTCTTGTGCAGTAGCACAGTTAGCGTCAAATGATTGCTTTCCCATTGTTTTTCGCTTTCAGCTTCTGCCGCTGGCTAACACTCGTAGTGAAAAGGGAAAGCCGAGTGCGTAAGTCTTCCCTGCCAGTACACAGCCTCTCCATCACCTAGACCCCTGTTGTGCCTCCCAGTGGCCACGCACGGTAACTAGGTGTCTTGCGACCCTAGGCTAAACCAACAGGGGATCTCGGAGCGGACGTAGGCCCCAGAGGTACGGCATGCAGGACCACCGGCGTGTGGATGCACCCTGATGCCTACCAAGCACTGCACCCACTGCCTTGTGGACAGCCCTTGGGTGGGTTAAGGCTACGGGAGTAAACCCAAAACGAAAAATCTGTGCGCGGGGTACCACATAAGGCGCTTTCCTGAAATACTTGGTTTTCCGGCATATCGCTGCAACCCAAATCTGCTGTCAGTCGTCCTGAATCGTTCATGCCACTGACATGAGTTGAGGAGGGCCAAGATGTGGTTGTGGGAAGAGCGCACCCCCACAGCCACAATAATCCTTTCTCTGCGCTAGCACACTGCTTCGTTCGCTTTCACCACCATTTCTCATCCTCACCACCAACCAACAAAAGTCCCCCGGCGATAGGATAGGGTGACGGTGACAGATCGAGAATGCGGCTGGAAGTCATCAGCCCGAGTGCTGCACGTGGGCGGCACTGGAGTGATGGTCGTTGGAGAGATGGCATGAATCAGGTCTATCCCTCGGCAGCTTCCAGTGCGACTGAGCAGCCAGAAATGGAGGCCCACTGCTCACCCCTGGCAGGGAAGGGTTTAGAAAAGGTAACCTAAACATTGGCTGATTCACTACCACCTGGGTGGATAACCGCATCCACCAAGGCATTCCTTACTGCGGTCAAAATAGAAGAAAAATACCCCTTAACATTGCCACCTGGAATGTTCGCACACTAATTGATAGTGATGAAAATGACAGACCACACCGCAGGACAGCTCTTGTCGCCCATGCACTGCAAAGATACAAAATTGACATAGCTGCCTTAAGTGAAACTCGTCTTTCAGAAAAGGACACCCTAACAGAGGTAAGAGAAGGATACACATTCTTCTGGAAAGGTTATCCAGCAAATGAACGCAGAAACCATGGTGTCGGTTTTGCAGTGAAAACAAAACTGCTAAGTAAAATCCCAGACTCACCAGCTGGCATCTCGGAGAGGTTGATGTCCTGGCGCATCCCACTTGCAAAAGGTCGTTATGCCACTCTCCTGAGTGCTTACGCTCCTACACTGGACAGTGAAGCTGAGACAAAAGACTCTTTCTATGAATTATTAGACTCAGCCATTAACCAAACACCAAGGGAAATAAACTGATCCTCTTAGATGACTTTAATGCCAGAGTGGGAAGGGAACACCACATCGGTCATCATGGTGTTGGCAATATGAATAGCAATGGACTCAGATTGCTCTCCTTAAGCTCAGAACACAACCTAGTCATCACCAACACCCTTTTTCAGCTCAAAAACAAGTACAAAACTTCGTGGATGCACCCAAGGTCAAAACACTGGCACTTGATTGACTATGTCATAATCAAAAAGTGAGACCAGCAAGATGCTGTCCAGACCCGTGCAATGAGAGGTGCCGAGTGCCACACAGATCACAATCTAATACGTGCTAAGCTCAAGCTAACCATCCATCCTCTTCTTTCTCGCAAACCTCCCTCAAAGAAATTAAACATTCCTGCTCTGAAAGACACCTCTACTCGGAACAACTACCGTCTCGGGATAGCAAGAAAGCTGACCGAGATCCCTAACATTGATCCAAACAACATCGACAATGAGCTTGACTCTGAGTGGACAACACTGAAAACTATAATTCAGGAAAATGCAGAAGAAACCCTTGGCTTCTCCACACGACGTCATCAAGATTGGTTTGACAACAACGCTGATGGTATAAATGACCTAATCACAGCAAAAAATAAAGCGCACGATGCATGGCTCTCACCACCTACTTCTGTAGCTCTCAAACAAAACTTCCAACAGCTAAGATAAGAAGTGCAGAAAATACTCAGAGACATGGAAAATAACTGGTGGAAAGAACGTGCAAAAGAAACTCAATCATACGCAGATGCAAGTGATCAACATGGTTTCTACAACTCTATTAAAATTTTATATGGCCCAACGAAAAGTAGTATAACTCCTGTTCGCTCTCTAGAAGGAAACTTCCTAAAAAACAAACAGGAGATAATAGATTGCTGGGCACAACATTTCAGCTTGATCCTTAACCAACGAAATCCTTTAGAGCTTAATATCCTCAACAACATCCCTGATGTCCCTCAATTAGAAATCCTAGATACCAACCCCACTTTCCCAGAAACTATACAAGCCATAAGGGCCATGGAAAACAACAAAAGCCCCGGCCCTGATGGTCTACCAGCTGAACTATTCAAGGAGGGGGCTACTTACTCCATCAACATCTCCACAACCTTATTCTCTCTATTTGGAACATGGAAGAAGTCCCCCATGAGTGGCTTGTCTCAGACATTGTCACCATCTACAAACGTAAAGGGGACCGTTCCCTCTGTGACAATAGCAGAGGCATCACCTTGCTCGGCGTTGCAAGTAAAATCCTGACAAGAATAATGCTTGCAAGACTTTGCAAACACATTTCAGAAAATGTACTACCAGAGACGCAATGTGGCTTTCGTAAAGAACGCAGCACTTCTGACATGATATTCGTGGCCCGACAACTACAAGAGAAATGCCATGAGCAAAACCGTGATCTTCACATAGCCTTTATCGATCTAACAAAGGCCTTCGACACAGTGAACAGATACCTTTTATGGACTGCTCTCTCTAAATTTGGAGTACCTCCGAAATTCCTTAACATTCTAAGAAACTTACACAATGATATGCAAGCCTGTGTAAGTATGGGTGATAGTAAATCACAACTTTTCAGGGTAGAAACTGGAGTAAAACAAGGATGTGTCCTGGCTCCAGTGATATTCAACATCTACCTCACTGCAGTCACCCTCCTGAGCCACCAACAAGTCAACACAGAAGATCAATTGAAAGTGCAGTTTTGACTAGACGGAAACTTATTCAACCTTAGGGGCCTCCAGTCTGTGACAAAGATAACAATGACACACCTAATGGAACTCCAATATGCAGATGATTGCGCTCTGGTGGCTCACTCACCAGATGCCCTCCAATGCAGCCTTACCATTGTCTCATCAATTTACCGAGCCATGGGGCTCAAGTTAACATCAACAAAACTGAAATCCTATCCCAGCAAATAATTGCAGGAGATCCCCTAGTATTTCATCTGAATGGGGAAGCCATCAAACAAGCTGATAGCTTCATCTACCTTGGAAGCATCTTCACTAAAAAACACGATATTGATGAGGAAATAGTTGCCCGGATAAATCATGCCTCCGCATCTTTCGGCCAACTCAGGTCCAGTCTTCCTAAATCACCACCACAAGACAGAAACAAAAGTAGCTGTGTACAGAGCTGTCTGCATGTCCACCTTGCTATATGGAGCAGAATCCTGGATGGCTTAACGTCGACATGTAAAACAACTTGAGGCATTCCATATTCGCTGTCTTCAGCGTATATTAGGGCTCACATGGCAAGACAAAGTACCTCATTCTGAAATTCTCCACCGTTCAAACCTGCTGAGTATAGAATCCACATTGGCAGAAAAACAACTCAGGTGGATCAGTCACGTCATCCGTATGCCAGAACATCGCCTTCCTCGCCAGGTCCTCTACAATCAGCTCCCAGAAAAAGAGGTACAAGGACAACATCAAAGCTACACTCAAGAAGTGCAACATACAACCTGAGCAACTAGAAATGAACGCCTCTGACAGACCACTATGGCGCTCACTCTGTAAAGCTGGAGTCAATCAACTTGAAGACACCCGGAACCAGGCAAGACAACAGCGCAGGGAGAGAAGACAAAACCGTCGAGATCGGATACCCCCCGGTCAACCCAGACCTGACTTGCCAATTGTGTGGCAGAGTGTGTGGATCCAGAATTGGTCTTCACACCCATGCAAGATGGCACCAACGACAACAGATCTAACTTCGTCCCCATCACAGCGAAGCAGAAGTCGTCTTTGATTCGAAGGACAGCAATAAGCAAGGTACTTTTCAGGAGCGGTAGAAACCGGATGAATCGACCTATGTGGATGTGTCCAGTATCAATATTTTTTGTTTGTTTTTATGAAAATTGATCTAAAATTAGATTACTATTGTCATTCACATAAGGAATTAAGTTACACTTAATGAAATAAAAAAAATACTATGTATTAATAAATAGTAGCGGTAAGCGATTTAGAAATAACACATAATACTATGTTAATCATCAGGTGTTTTTTATAACTTGGCAGACATAGTTTTCTACAATATATCAACTAATATAAGAAGGACCCTCTGTGGATACAAATATCTGACTGGTTGATTGATTAAACAACACAGAACTTATGGCATTCGCAATTACCAGCTTTTTATGTAGACAGAGAACATACTAAAAGCATATCGAAACCTGTGGACCATTCTACATGTAAACAAACGATCGACCAGAGGGGTCACCGTGGTGCTGGAAACATCCAACATGATCTGTGCTCATTACGTACGAAGATCGTCATCAGATCAAACGCTGCTTTTGGTATTTCTTATGTAGGAAACTGTAGACAACATTAACTGCTCTTTCATTCCCAGTTGCATTGCTTTCAGTCTTTAAATATCGTCCAACTTTATGAATTTTTATAAATATGTTTTCTGTTTGTAAGGACATAAATTCGACATTGACACTTGCCTTTATCTAATCCGAGGTCAAATTTTTCACAAGAATGACATCACAGAAGTTTGCTGGCTGAAAAGACTTTAATCCTAGCCTCATGACAGTACGTGATGTCCTCAGGCTACGAAATGTTGAATAACTTTAGAGCTGCCTTTCGTCACTCAATGGGAGCAATTTTAGTAGGCTAGAGTCGCTAGACTACTCATAAACTAATAATGTTGAACTTTTAAACGATCAAATTTGTTTTTGTTACTTTTTTAATTTGTTAACTACGTTCACATAAGTTTGATTTTATAGTTTATTTGTCATTTATCCGACGTTTATTATTTTATCATTTGTGTTTATTTGTTTTAATTCTTCTTATGTCAATTTCAAAGTTTATTCTTTACTTTCTATTTATGATGTACTGAGCTTTTTCCAGATTTGGCCCTAGTCATTTTGCATTCTGCTTTGCCAACTGCAGTTACAATTTGGGTTGCAATAATAATAATAATACGCAAAGGACACAAATTGTTTCCTTCTTTTAATGCAGTGTTACCAACTTACATGCTCGAATCTCATTTTGTCCAAACAGACATTGTGGAAATCCTTTACGAGTTACGGTTGGTAACGCTGCTAGGTTTCATGGACCGTTATGCGTATGACTAATTTCTGTTTGTAGGGGAGATCTATTTATACATTTTGAATACATCACATAGATAAAATATTTACGAATATCAATACATTTTGTTAAGGTCTCATCAGATCAGGAAAATGAGGAATAAGCCTATAAGGTGTTTGTCTTTATTTTTAAGAAATCTTGCAAGGTAAAAATAATTTTAACGAGGAAAAGACAAAATAAAAGATAATTTAGAATTATTTGTTGCAAACAGAGTAACAACACTATTTATTTACGAATATCAATACATTCTGATAAGGTCTCATCTGATCAGGAAAAAGAGGAATAGGCGTACAAGGTGTTTGTCTTCATTTTTAAGAAATCTTGCAAAATAATTATACCGAGAAAAAAAAAAACCAATAATTGTAAGATAATCTAGAATTATGTGTTACAAATAGAATGACAACAATGATTAACCTTGAATAAGTAATTTATCAAAAATGATCATGTTGCCATATAGGCCTACACATAGATAAACAGATAAAGAATGAGATTATTGTAAATCAGAATTTATCAAGAAAATATCCTTTGATAGTGTTTTACATTTGTCCATGTGATATAAGAAAAAGTTTCCTAATTTGTAAAGACAATTACTGAAATTCATAGTATTTATTTTCTTGGTAATGTATGTTCTAAATATTAACCTAAATTCATATTTCACAAACAATCTTATGATAGAAATTCTGTGGATGTTCAAATATATCATTTAACATAGATGCTCTTCTTGCATTCGACTTAATCCATTGTATTTTCTATTTGAGGGACTCTCCAATTTTACTTATTTAAACCAAATCACATATTTGACATAAAATACAATATACACCAAGATTATGTTTTGACAAGGAACTCTTCTTCATAGTTTTATTTTTTTTTTCAATTAAAAACTAAAGGAATTTAGACTCTAATTATAATTTCTAAGTTTCTATAGCAGCTGCCACTCTCAATAGTTTCAGACCATAAAATTATGATTTCATGCTATGATTACATTTGTTTAAACGTCCAGGAAAATCACCTTCTTATTGTATTATGATAATATAATCAGAATTGGTCAGTGGAAAAAAAATTCTTACATCTTACATTTCATCAAATCCTCTACAATATTTTTTTGCAAGATCAATTAGGAAGATGATATTCACAGTACAAAGTAATAGTTTGTCTCCAATTCTTGCAAATTGCCTGTTCTAATACATGGCGCAACTAGAGTTGAATACACCACATTTATAATGTTAACCGTCCAATTGCACATCGTCCTAGAAATCGATCAGAAATGTCCAATAGTAACTCAATTTTGGAAAACGGACATCTCTTCTTCAATCATTTCTCAGTAGGTCTAAGCGCGCCAACGAGGGTGGTGGAGTATAGAAACTGTTGTGATAATCATTGCCAGGTTTCTTGTCTCCTGCGGGAGGAACAGCGATTCGGATCGAAGACACAGGAAGGTCCAAAGTGACACTCGAGACAAGGGCCTCCTGCGGCTGTAGGGGCTGGTCTAGGAGGAGGAACAGTTGTAACTTTTGTTATTGACGTGAAGCCTCCCCATGGATAACGGTACGGCTCCACCATCACCATGCAAGAGGAGACCAGCACGAGAAGCAGGAGCAGTTTCTTCATTTCGTAAATATACACTTCAAGACGAATCGTATTCTTACACTGGCTTGGTTGACTGGAAGGAGCCACTTTTAAAGGCCCAGGAACGCAAGCCTTCAAGCATTGCCAACCGTGAGGAGGACTTCTCCTATTGTCTGCTAGGACAAATAAAGTACGAAAGCAAATATTTCAGTTGGTATCACTGCGTCAGGTCCGGGAATTCCGTATATACGAACTTACCAGGCGTAATATAAACCCTCCTAATAAACACGCATCAGATTTATGCAATGCAGTCTCTCTCTCTCTCTCTCTCTCTCTCTCTCTCTCTCTCTCTCTCTCTCTCTCTCTCTTGCTGCTAAATTGCATTAAATCGAGGCAACAGGATCTTTCTAATTCAACAAGTTTACTCATGAACGTACAAATTCACTGTCATAACAATGAACACATCATGTATGGGATCGTTATTATGTATGTCAGAAGGGAAATACCCATGGAATAGCTAGACCATAATAATAACATGACTCATGATAACTTATTCCTTTTATTTGATTGATCTATTTCCTCTGTGACAAGATTGCTGAGACCGCTACGAGTGACTCATGTTGAAGGAGAAAGAACACGCCGAAGGATGCCTTCAAGGTCTCTGGAATTATTATTATTATTATTATTATTATTATTATTATTATTATTATTATTATTATTATTATTATTTTCAATCACTGACTACAGAGACTGTAGCTTTATAGTGGGGAGTTCCGGGTTACACATACACATACACACACACTATATATATATATATATATATATATATATATATATATATATATATATATATATATATATATATATATATATATAAAACAAAAAATCTAAAAGATTAAATAGGGAAATTTCATGTAAAGAAATCGAATGTACCTTTAAACTATATACATTCAATTTATTTATATATATATATATATATATATATATATATATATATATATATATATATATATATATATATATATATATATATATACTGTATATATGTGTGTAAGGAATTAAATGGTGATTAAATAGGTTGCAAATCACAAGAAAGGCGTAGGCCTACCCGCTATTTTATTACCATAATTTGCAGTTGATTAACATATCTACCAATATTGAACACTTATTTTTGCTTTTCGAAAAACCTCCCCAATAAATTGTTGATTATCCATGGCTAGAAAAGAACAACTGAAGGTGTGCCCCTACAGGTTTTGATGAAAAAGGGTACTACAACGTCTATGAGTGATACTTTTCAACGTTAAAGGTGTCTGGTTTCAGTTCCAGCTTCCTCAATAGATACTCACCAGAACGTCAGCCCAACCACAGCAGTGGCCTCTCCAGCTTAAACACACGGTCCTGGGCTAGAACTGATCTGTTGCAATGTGAATGCTAGGCGAACACGTTAGTAGTGTACTAGTCAGGAGGCTATCTTATCGACCAGATTATTATTATTATTATTATTATTATTATTATTATTATGCCACTTCAGTATATGGTTTACATTGATGATAAGCTAATGAACAAATATTTTCGAAACCTTATGGCCAATCGGATGTATGTTCAGAATGAATATATGCCATCTACAAGTGTATTTCTCTAGTGGTAACCCACCTAAATGCACACCAGGATTGAATAATGGAACGAGATGTTTAAGTCAGGAAAAAATTGCATGTTTATACCTAACGTCGTCCAGTCCGGGGACATCAGCTCTCTCTCTCTCTCTCTCTCTCTCTCTCTCTCTCTCTCTCTCTCTCTCTCTCTCTCTCTCCTAACCTTTCTACTAATCTGAGAGTTGAATCGCTGTAACTTCAAAAGTTCAAACTTAAAGGTATTGTTTTTTTCATGTTGAACAAGCTGACGTGAGTCTCCTCATAGTTTATACATGACATATTTATTTTAACGTTGTTACTGATCTTAAGCTATTTTATATTTTTCCTTCATTATTTCTCATATATTGTTTATTAATTTCCTTATTTACTATTCTCACTGGGCTATTTTTCCCTGTTGGAGCCCTTTGGCTTATAGCATACTGCTTTTCCAACGAGGGTTGTAGCTAACCTAATAATAATAATAATAATAATAATAATAATAATAATAATAATAATAATAATAATAATAACTTGAGTAGGAAATAGGAATTGTTTGGAAAGATAAAAGAGAAAGGTTATCTATCTGGGAGTCAATACTGGTGACTAACAATATGAATAGGTGCGAGTTCAAACCTCGCTCACGACTGGATAAGTTTCATTAGAAACCATATTTTTCAGTTCTTGTGAGGTAGGGATAATTAATTTAAGCGGGGCTCATGATTTAACATACCGAGTTATCAGCAGCCATTGCCTGGCCACCCCTGGTTCAGTCTTGGATAAAAATATACCTTAGGCACTGGTAAAACATAGATACTTTTTGTCTCTAGTGTTATAACTTAATGTCCTTCCTCTAGTTTAACGGTTTGAAGACCATTCATGAATGGCAGAGGCAAGGGGCAGTGACAATGCCCTAAAGACTGACCATATTATACAAATATGAGCTGCGCCCAAACTCCCTCTCCACCTAAGCTATTACCAGGGAGGGCCAGGCAATGCCTGCTGATGGCTCCAAAGTACCCCAGCTCACAAGGATGACGGGGTTGCAGACACTACAAGAAACTATAGTTTGAGTGGGACTTGAAACCTAATCTGGCAATCACCAGACAGGGATGTTTCCAATAGGCCACCACAACCTTGCAGCCTACTGGTGATCTATTGACCAATTAAGCATTTCAACTTGTGAAAAAAAAAATACCTTAAGGAAAATCATTCAGATGTTATTGGTTGTAATCTGTTCCTTAGATAGCATTACAAACCTTTAAGAGCAGTGCTGTATTAACCCAAGACAGAACCCTGGGGCTTCAAGCTTCTTTGGGTCCCAGCGGGAACTCCCGGCACATTTCCTTCTCTCTTTTCGTACAATTTATTGAAATAATGTTATAACTGAAGTAAATAATCCATAGTTTTTTACATTTAACACTAACAGAAAAAAGTTGCTAGGGTCTTGCATTTGATGTATCCATGTTCTTGGAGGACGAATGATCTTGGTGTGTCCCTACTAATGCTCTTGCTGGGTCTCTGCTCTTGGTGGGACCTCACTCTTGGTGGGCCCCTGCCCTTGGTGGACCCCTAGGCTTCAGCCTAGTCATTCTTATGGATAAGTTAGCCCTGTTTAAGATTCAGGATCGTTCAGCCATTATAACCATTTTGGCGAATTTTACGCTAAACCAGCATTTGATTTGCCAAATTTGTCTCCCTTTACTGAGAGAATGACGGATTTGGTTAGTTTGAGATATCGGGGTTTCCAATTTGATAAAAATCTAGTGAATCTGAGTTAATGAATAAGAAATTTTAATAAAAATTAGCGGAAAATATTATCAAAATTCAATCAAAATCGTAATGAAAGTTGGCATCACTCACCAACGTGATCTGGAGCAGTTCCCAAGCTAGCCATTTTTATGCCTCCGTTCTCCTCATGGTTCTAATCCTTGTACAAATCTCTCTCTCTCTCTCTCTCTCTCTCTCTCTCTCTCTCTCTCTCTCTCTCTGAGTGCAAATGGTAACACTAAATCGTCAGTAGCAAGAAGCCCTGGTTCAACCTTCATCTAAAAAGAAAGTTTTGGATGGGTTATTTGATACGAATTTAAATTACTTCTGTCTAGTTGTTTAGACTTGAAATTTTTTGTGAATGAAAAAAAAAAAAAGTATAAAATTAACAACATTCACACCCACACACACACACACACACACACACACACACACACACATATATATATATATATATATATATATATATATATATATATATATATATATATATATATATATATATATATTATATATATATATACTGTATATGTATATATATATATATATATATATATATATATATATATATATATATATATATATATATATATATATATACATATATATATGAGTGTGTGTATGTGCGTGTATTTATCACTCGCTATTGTTTCTCTATAGCTTGATTATCTGACAGATTTTATCATTCCAATTATAAACTCAAGCATACTAATCATTCGGAAAGTCTCAAAACTTTATATTTGAAAATTAACGGGCAAAGGTATCAACGATAAAAATATCAAGTAACTTTCTCAAAACTAGAAAATTTCTTTCCTTAATAAATAACTTTATCACAATTAAATAATTTCTCTCCTTGTATATTACCTTCATAACTGAAACATTTCCTTCCTGAAAAAGAAACTATCTCAGGGCTTATTCCTTTCTCTTCTTACAAGGCAACTTTCTTAGTAATAAATCTTATCCTTCCTTATAAAGTCCTTTTCTCAGAACCAAAATCATCCTTTCCATAAAAAGTAATTATCTCACTACTGAAATACTTCTTTCCTTATGAGCTAACATTTTATACGTCACAACCAAATGATTTCTATTCTTGCATCTGCATCATCATCATCATCACCTCCTACGGCTATTGACGCAAAGGGCCTCGATAGAAGATTCATTGGCAAGATTCTGCAAAGGATACACAGTTCCTTGTGATGAGCAGTGCCTATCTAACTGTTTTTTTTACAACAATACCCCAGCCCTCCTTATAAAGTAAGTTTCTAGTAACCATAACTTTCCTTACAAAGAAACTCTCTCATTACCAAAACTTTTCCTTCCTTACATAATAAATTTCTCACAACCATATCCTTTCTTAGCTTAGTAATTATCCCACAACAGAATTCTGCCTCTTCTCACCCACGTTAACAGAGATGACCAAAAATAATCTAAAGCTCTTTAGTTTACCCTGTTGGAACCCCTGGCCTTATAGCATCCTGCATTTCCAACTTGGGTTATAACTTCATTAATAATAAATAATAAATAATAAATAATAAATAATAAATAATAATAATAATAATAATAATAATAATTATTATTATTATTATTATAATTATTATTATTATCATTATTATTATTATAACAATAATAATAATAATAATAATAATAATAATAATAATAATAATAATAATAATAATAATTATTATTATTATTATCATAATAATAATAATAATAATAATAATAATAATAATAATAATGGAGTTGAACCTACAGTCATCACTCGATCTTCGTGGTCGTTAACTAACAGAAACCACCGTAAAAAAAAAAAAAAAAAAAAAAAAAAAAAAAAAAAAAAAAAAAAAAAACTTAGTATTGGTGGCATTCATAACACGAGGAAGAAATGAACTTATGATGATTACCACTTTTATGTTTCTGAAAACTAAACAAAGTTAAATTTGCGCAATATATTCAAATACCCCAAGAGATATATTAAAAAAAAAAAACTCCCTATATATAGACTCATATTTGTAATAATCCCAGTTATTTTGAAGAATACCAGAACTGAGGATCTCTATTACTTATTTCTCGCCCTTGC
>NC_090760.1:21696062-21703562 GCF_036898095.1 Palaemon carinicauda
CTTAAAGGGGTGAAAGGGATTACGCTGTACTAGTCAGGGCCACCCATACTAGGTTGGTTGTTATGAGCAATCAGACTAAAATATCTCACCATCATCAATCCACAGTTGCCAGCATGTTGATGAAAACTGGCTAAACCCAAGACATGAATAAGGATATGTCTGAGGCCTTTGTCCTGCAGTAGACTAGGAACGGCTGCATTTGCTGTTGTTGTATAAAAGAAGTTGATATTCAAAAATTACAATATTATTAGAGAAGAAAATCTTAATTTCTGACGCAATCATAATTCTTGACCCTTGACTTTTGCACATTTTCCTAAAGGAAGTTACACCTTTTGCGTTTTTGCATATGTGTGGCAACAAAAGCTTAAACCTGATAAGAATGTTTATTTTATCTTTTCTTACTATTGAAAATAGATAGCAAAAGCTTTATCTTAAAATGTTATTGTTTCCTCTTATGGTTTCCCTGGCCCTGAATCAGGTGTTTTCGGCGTTTTTTCGGTGTTTTTCGTCGTTTTTTTTCTGGGGTTTTCAGCTTTTCCGGACGTTTTTCGGCATATTTCTGCGTTTATGGACGTTTTTCATCATTCTTTCGGTGTTTTACGGCTTTTTTGGACGTCTTACGTAGTTTCTTCGGCGTTTTCGGACGTTATTCTGAGTTTTCTCGGTGTTTTTAGCATTCTTTCGATGTTTTTCGGCGTTTTCGGACGTTTTGGCTAGGCACATATTATACGTACATATATTGGTTCGCTAGAACATTGCCCAACAACCCGACGACATATCCCTTACCTCTGCCGTTTACGATTATACTTTAAACTTTTGAAGGATACACTTCAACGATTCTCCTATATCTTTCATTATCCTACCATCCTGCCATGTTATTTTTACTGGTGTCATCAACATTTCATATTGGCCATGAAGTTTTCAAAACCTTGGCAAGCTCAAAAGTGATATGAGGTGTCTCTGACCATGGAATATCGGTTATTAATGCAGTTGTTAATGCAGAAAAATAGGATGTATCTCCACTGGTCCACCAGGAGTAAATTAAACTTGAATCTTAGATAAAATCTGAACTCTCTCTGTATGAAATAAATTTTGCCTGTAAATTCATGCAATTATAAATAAATACACACACATATATAAATATATATATATATATATATTGTATACAGTATATATATACATATTTATATATATACAGTACACACACACACACATATATATATATATATATTGTATACAGTATATATATATACATTATATATATATATATATATATATATATATATATATATATATATATATATATATATATATTCACACACACACAAATATATATATATATATATATATAACATTAAAAAACTGGGTTAGCATTTACTTTGTGACAGTTGAAAGATCCTTCTGCACTGGCTTCTCTGCCCGAAAAATTATCGTCTGCCCAATTCTTGCCAGGGCTACAGCCAGCCAACACCCCCCCCCCCCCCTATCGTCTCGTAAGCCTATGACTATGAACAGAGTAACACTACATGACCCAAGAAGGTCACTCGTACACTCTATCACAAAAAAAGAAAAAAAAAAATTCATGCTAACGGGTTGGGCAGTGCTGAAAAGATCCACTTCGAGTTAACTAATTATATTCTTACACAATATCATATGTAAAACTAAATCTGCCATAGCAGAGGTTTGTTTATAATTTTTTAGACAAATAATACTGGTTAGGCCTAGAGCTTTGTATTTAAGAATACTTTTACATATTACCTTACATTAAAATCACATGTATGTATATGTATGCATATATATTTGCCTTTGTCGTTCCAGGTACAACGTTGGGGTGGGACTATTTAAAAAGAAATAAAGATATATATATATATATATATATATATATATATATATATATATATATATATATATGTGTGTGTGTGTGTGTGTGTGTATATATATATATATATACATATATATATATATATATATATATATATATATATATATTATATATGTATATATATATATACATAAATACACACACATACATATATATATATATATATATATATATATATATAATTTATATAAGCATACGTGTGAGTGTTTGTCTGTGTGAGCGTGTGAGTATGATTTCCATTTGATTAGCATAAAAATAATGTGTCGTATGCATGAAAAGAAAAGTTATTGGTGGCATCACTGGATTCATAATGAGAATAAAATAACAAAGATATTGTACTTATACAGGAGAATATGATTCATTAATGGTAACTTTCTTGAGTATTCCAGATAATTTGGATTTAAGTAGAGGATGACCTCGTATATTCAGCTATAAAGGATTCTACAAGATATATATATATATATATATATATATATATATATATATATATATATATATATATATATATATATATATATATATATATATATATATATATATATATATATATATATATTGTAAATATTCAGGTGTGTTGTTCTCCCATATATGACTTTAAATGTTTGCTGAATCCCTTAATAGATCTCTATTTAGAATTAGTGCATGATTAAAATAATGGGTCATAAAGTTAAATACTAACAAAACCCAAAGTATGATTGTAAGTAGGTAAAGGACAGTGGCTTCTGACATCCATATCTTTGGATTGACAATGTCCTTTACTATATGCAAATTTGCTTTTGAAAAACCCTTTCGGTGTGCTTCATCCATTTAAAAAACAAAAAGAAACTCTTTCAAGAGTTTTGGTGATTAATCTTTTCTGAAGAAATTTTTCAATTCTTGCATTTTACCTTGTTTCGAATATTGTTATCTTGTCTGGTCTTCAGCCACTGACTCACTTCTTATTTGTTTTTGACAAAAAAACCTATTTCAGTGAAATTATTTTTCCCTAATCTAGATATTAATCTGAGGCACCGTCGTTCAATCAGTTCGTAAAGCAAGTTGCATAAGATTTTTCATAATTCTGACCATTCTTTACATTCAGATCTTCCCAGACTGCACCATCCTGTTCGTAATACTAGGCAGGCAGTTAATTCTAATGGCAAGGCCTTCTCCACCATGACGCTCAATACTACAATATTCCAGCTGTGACCAAGTTGTGGAATGATCTTCCTAATCGGGTAGTTGAACCTGTAGAACTTCAAAAGTTCAAACTTGCTGCAAATTCTTTTATGTAGAACATGCTGACATAAATCTCGACTCATTGTTTGTGTATATATGATATATTTTAATGTAATTACGTATTCTCTTATATAAATTTCATTATTTGTCCTACATATCTTATGCGTTATTTCGCTATTTACTTCCTGTATTGGTCTGCTGTCCTTGATGGAGCCCTGTTAGAATCTCGCTTTTCAAACTAGGGTTACAATTAGAGCCCGGAGGATAACCAATTTAACTGAGACTTCATTATACTTCACGTCCTATAAGTCGAGCTTATATTTAGGACTTATGTACACGCACAAGTACGCACATGCTCATGTAATGTAATGTACATATATATACTGTGTATAAATACATATATATATATATATATATATATATATATAGATAGATATATATAGATATAAATATATATATATAAATATATATATATATATATATATATATATATATATATATACACAGTATATACACAGTATATATATACAGTATATATATATATATATATATATATATATATATATATATATATATATATATATATATATACAGTATATACACAGTATATATACAGTGTATATATATATATATATATATATATATATATATATACACACATTATATATATATATATATATATATATATATATATATATATATATATATATATATATATATATATATATATATATATATACTGTATGTATATACATACATATATATATATATATATATATATATATATGTATATATATACACATATATATGAGTGTGGATACCTTAACGTGGTAAAAGAGGTTTCCCTATAACCATGGTCCGAAAAGCTATACTATTCAGGGCCACCCATACTAAGTTGGTTGGCTGTGAGCGATCAGATTAAAATCTCCCACCATCACCAATCCGCAGTTGCTAACATGGTGATGAAAATTGCCAAACCCCACATGACCAAGACATGTGTGAGGCCTTTGTCCTGCAGTGGACTAGGAACGGATGCTGCACTTGCTGTTCAATATACGATATCAAAGCCTTCACTTATATATCTTTCCAAAATTAAAAGATCTTCTGTCAAATATTGAGGTCACTTCAAAAGCACATTTGTAATTGTGTACTGGTGTTAATGCCATATTTTTTCACTTGAGCAATATGCAAAGAAAAAATCAAATGCCTTAATTGGATGAAATTTCTTATCATACCTTATCATTTCAGGAATATGTCAAAAGTCAAATTACCTAATTGGATGAATTCGTAGAATTACCAGAAATGTCGTAGGAAAAAAGTGAAAGATGACAAAAAGCTGCCAATTTATTGCTTTCATATCAAATTCCAATTTACAGTTAATGACAATATGTTGAATATGTTGCCTTAAAAAGACATCGATTTTGCATTTGTTGTTTCAAGATAGTGTGTTTCTAACTTGATTAACAATAAAAGTGATAATAGTTTAGTCAACTAAAATGTTTTTACATTTTGATAATATTAGTTTCACTTTGGCCAGTAATCGCAACTTCTTATCCAGGTTGATGCTGCAAGAAACCCCATTGAACAGACCGCTAATTTCCATTTAGAATATTCCAGGGGCAGGGAAACTACCACAGAGAAAAGAGTCGAACCTGCAGTGGGGCCCCGATTCACAAGGTCCACAGGGGCCTCCTGCAGCTGTGGGCCTTGGCTGAGGTAAGGGAGTGACATGACCCGGTGAGAAATAAGGCAGTCCTGGCACGGTCGAGAAGGAGGTGGTCAACAGAAGCACCAGCAGGAGCAGCATCGCGGTGGACTTGTTATCGAGAGGCAGGACACGAAACGAATGACTGTAAGTCAGACAAAGTCTGCAAGCCGAATGTTGGGTCAGGTTGCCATATGCACGATATATATCGTACATGTTCGACAATTTGACCAAATTGTACGATGTATGATACCCTATATGTTATCGTGCGCTTTTGTGCGATGATTCTAGTGCGTCCTCGAAACCATTTATACATTTAATGAATATTTATCTTCTACTGACAATATATGAAATCAAGCAGATAACAAATGGTACGTATAAAGAATCAATTGTTTATACGGGACTTAGAAAGAATGCCTACTGACAGCTATTACGATTTACAAATTAATGAAAAACAAAATAATGTGTATCTTTGGACTCGAAGAGAGATTTGGAAAATAGACAAGTTTTCAGGATTTCCCCCAAGGTGGGTGTGGTCTTGCGTCATCTAAGGTGGGGGGGGGGGGGGGGTTTACCTGAAACCAGTTTCGAGATTGCTGCTTTGTAAAGGTTGCATGACAAGGAATCAACCTCTGAGAGAGAGAGAGAGAGAGAGAGAGAGAGAGAGAGAGAGAGAGAGAGAGAGAGAGAGAGAGAGAGAGTATAAGTAAAATTACCAAAAAATAAGAATTGAAGGGAGAGAAAGCTGATAATGAAAGGGAATCAAAATATGAAAAACAGAAAGAAGGAAGATTATGTACTTTTCGAGGACATTTGTTCGGGGAAAAACGAAACTTCTGTCAGGAAGTCAGAAAGTTAAATTGATTACTGATTCGTAAGAAGTCAAAATGCAATTGATAGTTTTGTTTACGTTGTATGTACCACAACTAAATATCTAGGGTCATAAACTTTATGTTCAACCACTGAAATATCATATTTAATCAAGAAAATGTAGATTAATCTATTCCTCCAAAATAATATCAATAATACATATTATAATTAATAGAATTGTATTCTCATTTCAGTATAAGATAAAGTTAATTGGACAGGTCTTACCTAATCTAATAAGTAACTTGGCTTTTTTTTTTTTTTTTTTTTTTTTTTTTTTTTTTTTTTTTTTTTTTTTTTTTTTTTGTAAAAGAATTGGTGGGGCATGAAAGAAGTCCACATAAGTGATACATAATTAGTCATTACTGAATCACAAGACTTCAGACAAGAAAAAAATCAATGATTTCATGAGGTTGTGACAAGAATTTTATCTTTTCAAAATTAAAAGATCTTTTGTCAAATATTTAGGTCACTTCAAAAGTACATTTGTAATTGTTGTTTAGTTACGTACTTGAATTTATATTTTTTTTTTTTTTTTGTGCAGCAGCAATAATATAAATTGTCTAGATAACATAGATTAATTCTTTATTTCAAAATTGTGTCATTTACGAAAAACATTTATGCAGCTTATTTAACAGATTTTGTAGAACAAAACCCTCAGAAGAATATTGGGAGTTATATGGACAGGATTAAAAATGAAACTATAAGAGAGATTACTCGAGTGCCATATGGGGATGAGATATGGTGAGGGGTAGATGGGGATGGTTTGGGCATACTAATCTAATTACTAACTTGATAGATTTTTTTTATTTTATTTTTTTTTCTGCTAAAAGAATTGGTGTGGCGTGAAAGAAGTCCACGTAAGCAATACATAATTAGTCATTGCTGAATTACAAGACTTCAGATAAGAAAAACATCAATGATTTAATGAGAGATCATCCGATTGCGACAAGATTTTCATTTAACTTATTTGATTGTTTATTTCTAGTTTATTTTGAGATAATACAACAAATATATCGAAAGATTATCTTAACATTTTGGGTTTCTTGTTTGAATTTTTTGTTTGTTTCTTCGAAAGTGGAGTTTTTTTTATTTGTTTTGTTTCGTTGTTTTCTGGTCTGTTTGTTGGCCAAAAAGAAAAAAAAAATAGAGGGCAGATTTTCACGAAAATCTCAAGTAAACCATCTTTAGTTAAGTTTTTCGTGAAAATCTGCCCTCTATTTTTTTTTTTTCGTTATGGACAACAAGCTATTAGATTTTGGGAGAGATAGGAATGCGAGTAATAGGCAAAAGAAAACTTTTCCAGGCCGATATTATACAGCCTTAATGAATGTTTGGGATCTGAAAAGAACACTTTACTGTGATTAGAATAAAGATAAAAGAATAATCTCACCTGAAAAATAAAGAATGGCTGTTGGATCAGTACTTCTTATGTACAGTTGCATACAGGAGTCCTTGCCACACCCCACAACTAAGAAATGCACCCTGTCACACCCTTACTTCGCGACGAGTATCCAAACAGATAGTGTATATTAGATAGCAGAGGTGGTGGGTTGGGCTAAACACAGACATTCGTTGCGCAGTAAGGGTGTGACTGCGTACACTTCCTTAGAGCGAGGTTCAAACGTTTAAAGGCCGCTCATGAATAGTAGAGGCAAGGGACACTGCCATTGTCCTATCAAGCAGGACAATGCCATAGAGACTGACCATATATACATATGATCAGCACCTGAGCCCCTTCTCCAACCAAGCTAGGACCAAGGAGGGCCAGGCAGTGGTTGCTGATGTCTCAACAGATAAACCTAAAGGCTCCCCCAAAGCCTGCATC
>NC_090760.1:21711062-21736062 GCF_036898095.1 Palaemon carinicauda
TGCACAGAGTCCTTTGCTCCTAGAGCGTGAAGTCACCTTACCTCTGTTCAAGGACTCATATAATGCGTGTTAGTTACGCTCTGAAGTTTCCAAAGATGGTATGGAAATTTGAGGGTAATGTTCATGCAGTATTTTATATTAATACATTTTTTAGATAATGGGTTTTCATTGCGTTCCAGATAGCTTCACCATTTGTGACTTGCAACTAAAGGTGATTAAAATAGACTTGTTCTTATCTATCGTGGTTTTGATTTTATATGAATGTTGCATGTAATTTTGGGAAGCTAGATCTCTACTGTAAGATATCTTATTGTTTACATAAAGATTACTTGTTACCTAATGTATACGTTGCACAAGCTTTCAAGCAATATTTAATTCCACCTAGTTTTTCATTACAAACGTCACAAACTGTTTTAGGTATCAAGGAAAACCAACAAAACCTTATTAGCTATAGAATTAAATAACTTACCTCGAAAAGTCAGAAGCAAGCCATTTTATCAAAAATATTTTTTCCTTTTGTTTTATCCTAGCTAATCTCGTAGTGTGTTTCCAAGACATGATTCCCTTTGATTAGGAAACTCTGCCTCAGGGAGTTCTGGTCTCACCGAGCCCAACGTTGTTTTTAGTTTTGTTTTACCAATTTTATGATTTTCATACCCAATAGACTTATCTTCCCTTGTCTAGCCTGGTGATATTTACGTCCGCCAAGGAAGTTATAAAATCGTTTCGGTTTATTTATTTATTTGTCTGTGTGCATATCTGTGGACAGGATTATGTCAAAACTACTTGACGGACTTTGATGAAATGGTCACCACAGATAGATCTTGGGTCATGGACGACCCGATTAAATTTCGGAGAAGATCCGTATCCGGATCCGGAATCTCGATCTGGATTTGCATTTATGCCCTTTTAAAAATAACGTTAAAACAAACAGACGGATTTTTACGAAATTTCCACCACTAATAAATCTTGGACCATGGACGATTCCATTAACCTTCGGAGATGATTCGGTACCAGATCCAGAGTTTAGATCCAAATTTGCAATTTTCACAATTTCAAAGATTACGTCAAAACAAATTGACTGATTGGATTTTCACCAAATTTTACCAATGAATAGATAATTATTAAGCATCGGAATAAACCATGGCATTTTGGAGGTAATACAGATTAAGATCACGATTCTGGATCAACATTGCAATTTCCCACCTACTGTACAGTCAGCATAGGAAAAGTGGGAGGCCATGTCCGTAGACTTTATTTAAATGATGACAATATTCATTGGTGGAGATCTGAAATCTCCGATTGTTCTTGTTTTCATATACTCAAATCTTCAGAAATACCATTACTGCAATGTTGTTCTACTAATTTAAACTTCATTCATGAATGGCAGAGGCAAAGGATAGTGACAATGCCCCCAGAGACTGACCGTCCATATATATGATCAGCAACCAAGACCTCTCTTCACTCAAGCTGGGAACAGGGAGAGCTAGGCAATGGCTGCTGATGACTCAGCAAGTAGACCTATAGGCTCCACCAAACACCCAATTCTTAGCTCACAAGGTCAGGTTACAGATATTACAAAAAAACTATCAAACTTGAGAAGGTCTCGAACTCAGGTCCAGCAGGTTCCAAGGCAGGGACGTTTCAAGTAGACTATCCTAACTTCCTTTATCATAATCATGAGATGGCTTTACTAAAACCTCTATTAGGATTCGAAGTAGTACATTTTCCTCATTACACAGAACGCTATAGTCAATACTTTTTAGCGGGGCAGATTTGCATCGACTCGCATGGGTGTCCTTTTAGCTTGGAAAAGTTTCCTAACAGCTGATTGGTTGGAGTATTTTTTCCGACCAATTAGCTATTAGGAAACTTTTTCAGTAAGGGCACCCCAGCGAGACTTTGCAATTCTGCCTCACTAAAAAGAATTGACTATAGCTTTCTTTATTCTGTTGGGATCCCACAATGTCATGAAGCTTAACCCCACAGATGTTTCGAGCCATACACTGTCAGGCCGTGGAATGTTCTTCCTGTTTATGCTATCACTTTTGCCAATTCTACTTTAAGAAGCTTAATCAAAATTCTGTAAATAATTATCCTGACAATTGCAAATGCTCGAAAGTATTTATTTATAAATCGGACTTAGATATATATATATATATATATATATATATATATATATATATATATATATATATATATATATATATATATATATACAGTATGTATATGTATATATATATATATATATATATATATATATATATATGTATATGTATATATATATATATATACAAACATTTTATATTAATATGATTCTCTTTTCTCGTATATTATATGAGTGCGAACTTATTTCATATGTGATATTCCTCTCACTTCTCATGCAATCTAATCTGCTGATTATTTTTCCATTCTCTATTCTAATTAATGCTGAATCTCGCCAGTCATTTCATGCAACGACAGTTACAATCCATGGACTTTCGTATCAACCGTATATATCAGCTTATATGTAAATTTAACCTCTTTAAAGGTTTAAAGATTACTCGTGAATAGTGCATCCAAGGGACAGCGACAATGCCCTAGAGACTAGCCATATATGCATATGATCATCACGCAAGCTCTCCCTCCACCCAAGATAGGACCACGAGGGGCCAGGCAATGACTGCTGATGACTCAGTAGGTAGACCTCTAAGCTCTTCCAAGACCTCCATCCTTTTCTCACAAGGATGGTGAGGATACAGACACTACAAACAACTATTGAGCAACTTCCTACATATTGTTTAAAAACAAAAGGGTCCTTATTCGCCTTATTAAAACCCTCAGCGTGTACGAGAAAACAATATATTTTCCTCTCTTAGGGAGAGAAGTACTAGCAAAACTAAGAAAGGACTTATAAAGGTTGGGGGCTGTTGACTAAGGCCCCTGTCTCCTAGAGAGGGGGATCTCTTGCTTGAGGGTACACTCGGGCACACTATTCTACCCTACTTCTTTTCCTCTTGTTGTTTTGAAGAATTTTATAGTTTATATATGAGAGGTCTATCATAATTTTGCTATTGTTCATAAAATATCTTATTGTAATTGTTCATTACTTCTCTCATAGTTTATTTATTTCCTTATTTCCTTTCCTCACTGGGCTACTTTTCCCTGGTGGAGCCCCTGGGCTTATAGCATCCTGTTTTTCCAACTAGTTTTGTGGCTTAGCTAATAATAATAATAATAATAATAATAATCCCACCAACTCACCTGAGGGAGGCAGCTATTCAAAACCATGGCCCCCTGTCCAGAATATAAAACAATAGATCGCTATTGAATACTTTGGTAAGTAAACTTAGCAAGTCATTTACTCTACCCCACTTTACTTTCATGCAAAGTAATGAGGATAATTAAGACAATAAAGCGTTAACTCATATGTTAATATTCAATTTAGATAATTTTTTTTCGTAGCAGAGAAAATGACAACAATTATGACAAACTTTCTTTCACTTGTTTCGAAATTAAAATCTAAAATTAAACTGCTTATATTTAGATCGGGTCTGGGCAGGTAGAAGACATTGGGATGCAACTTCCATTATCATAATGATTCAAGCCTATTACGCTTTTTATTAACGTCAGATTTTTTTTTCTTTTTTTTTTATTAAAAGAAGAGGAAACAACAGTGTTTAAGATCTAAGCTTTTGCTATAATTTCCAATAGCAAAACAAGAGGAAGCAATAGTATTTTAGGCCTAAGCTTTGCTATCTAATTACAATAGTTAGGAAAGAGGAGGCAATATAATTTTAGGCCTAATATTCTGTTTTTTTTTAATAGTAAGAAAAGAGGAAACAATAGTATTTTAGGCCTAAGCTTTGCTATCTATTTACAATAGATAGGAAAGAGGAGACAATATCATTTTAGGCCTAATATTCTGTTATTTTCAATAGTAAGAAAAGAGGAAACAATCGTGTTTTAGGCCTAAGCTTTGCTATCTATTTACAATAGTTAGGAAAGAGGAGAAAATATCATTTTAGGCCTAATATTCTGTTATTTTCAATAGTAAGAAAAGAGGAAACAATCGTGTTTTAGGCCTAAGCTTTTGCTATCTATTTACAATAAATAGGAAAGAGACAATATCATTTTAGGCCTAACATTCTGTTATTTTCAATAGTAAGAAAAGAGGAAACAATCGTGTTTTAGGCCTAAGCTTTGCTATCTATTTACAATAGTTAGGAAAGAGACAATATCATTTTAGGCCTAATATTTTGTTATTTTCAATAGTAAGAAAAGAGGAAACAATAGTGTTTTAGGCCTAAGCTTTTGCCATCTATTTACAATAGTTAGGAAAGAGGAAACATCATTTTAGGCCTAATATTTTGTTATTTTCAATAGTAAGAAAAGAGGAAACAATAGTGTTTAGGCCTAAGCTTTTTCTATCTATTTACAATATTAAGAAAAGAGAAAACATTTTTATCAGGCTTAAGCTTTTTTTGTATAAATACAAGTTTCTACACCTTTACAGAAACTTAAAGGTGTAACTTGTTTACAAAAAAAAGTGCAGAAGTCAAAGGTCAAGTTGTTTGATATTTATGATTACGTCACAAATTAAAATGTTCTTTTAAAAGACATTCTTATTTTCGAGTATTATTTTTTTTCTTTAACGACAAAAAAAAATGCAGGTGTTTCTCGTCCACTGCAGGACAAAGGCCCCAGACATGTCCTTATTCATGTCTTGGGTTTGGCCAGTTTTCATCAATATGCAGGCCACTTCGGATTGATGATGGTAGGAGATTTTAGTATGATCGTCCAAAGCAAACCAACCTAGTAAGGCTGGCCCTGACTAGTACAGCGTTGCTGTCTATGGCAATACAAAAACCCTTTCACCCAGAAAGGATAACTTTTTTTAAAGCTACATAAACATTCTTGTGTCGACTTTATTACAAAAAGAATCAAACATTTCTGACTCTTGATGACTGATTGCATTAACAGGCCTTACAGAAGTTCATACTTTGGTTTGAACTGACAACTAAGTCATAAAAAGGAAATTGATTTTGGTTGATGCCATACTGAAACACAATTACTTATTTAAATAGATGGTCAGAATATGGCCAGAATTCGTCGCGGAATAATCCATGTCACTTGACTTTATGGGGAATTTTCATCTCTCTCTCTCTCTCTCTCTCTCTCTCTCTCTCTCTCTCTCTCTCTCTCTCTCTCTCTCTCTCTCTCTCTCTATATATATATATATATATATACATACATATATATATATATATATATATATATATATATATATATATATATATATATATATATATATATATATATATGTGTGTGTATATATATAAACATATATACACACATATATATATGTATATATATACACTGCATGCATATATAAAGTATATATATATATATATATATATATATATATATATATATATATATATATATATATATATATATATATGCGTAAAAATTACAGGAAAACGTGATGCTCACATGCAGAAAAACCACAGGGAAAATGAAAATACGAAATATAAGATAAAGTCCCGACTAGTTTCGTGATATATATATATATATATATATATATATATATATATATATATATATATATATATATATATATGAGTGTGTTTCTTTCATATTTCGGCGTCAATGACCTTAGATGTCACGATGCCATTAAACTTTAAATCAATCAATCAATCAGTCAATCATTTTGTTACATTAAGCCGTATCACTGCAACCCTCCAGATGCTGGTTTACTAACACATTCTCTTTTACTTTTCTAGTGTTATTTCGCGAGAGCCATTTAATTATCAAGTTAATTATTAATGACCCGGCAAGACAACTTATGAACCCAAGAATTAGTAGTAATGGTCCAGAGGTACTTAGGAATCACTGATTAAACGCGCCAATCTCTTTGTCTTGCACTTCACATAAAATTGTATTTACCAAAAAGGCAACCAACTTAGGACCTCTAGAGGTGGGCCGTTATAAAGATAAGTGCCTTCCTCTATAACGGCAGTAAACAGGATGTCATTGGTATTCCCATAAGCTAAACCATAGCATTAGTATTGATGGCGTTGTTTTGGGAATTTTCCCATGAGACTTCCTATCACATGATTGCAGGAGAAAAACTCCAAGTAATGAGACTGTTAAGAGACTGGAGGGCTGAACCCCTGATTGCCACCGATCCACGAGTCATAGAGTACTTGCGGTAACTGGAGTTAACACACAATGTATTTGATAATTCTTTGAAAAATAATTGGTTTTGGGGGGCTCCTACCTTGAACGAATCATAAATCTTTCATTTTATCCAAGGTCGATGGTACGGTACTGAGACTTTCATCAGATTATGATAATTCTACCAGTTTTTATTAGATTGGAAAATCTGGCAACTATCTCTCACAGTTCCGGAACACCCACGAGCTAGTAGAAAATCGCTCCCGCTCCGTGTGGGAACACAAAACACATCTCGGAAGGGACGAGGCAGCATTATTCCTGCCTAAGATATTCTTACTTTGGGGTTTCATCAAAGAGAGAACGGGGCCCACAGCTACTGTACACCAACATCACCGAGAAAATCTTCTCAGTACTACATCATGCGAGTTTTTAACCTCATCTTCTCGCTCCTTCTGCTTGTGTCTGCTCTTCCTTCGGGGAGATCTTTCCCGCAACTAAAACCAGGTCTTCCCAAAGTTCCCGCATCACCAGACGCAAGTATTTCCGGTCGCATCGTGGGAGCTCCCTGTGGGCCGTGTCGCAAGTACGACGCTCAACTGAAGTGTAAATATTATAAGTCACTTTGCCCTTCGTAGAATGATACGATTTTTTCAAGCATTTCTTTTTATGTTCTCTTTTTTTGTTCAGGATGGTTTATTTCCGCACTGGTACAATGCACTTATAGTAAAAGTAAGTAGCATATTATAAGTAGTGATGTAATTTCTGGATTACAAAGAATAGATTTTGGAATGTCAAAACGATCTTTTAAGAATAGCAATTGTTTTTTAGGTCTGTGTCTTCTGACTGCAATTGGATATGAGGACTTGGAAAAATTATCAAGAATTTAATCCAAATCTGTTTTTTTCATAATGAGTGATTTAACAATGCTTTTCGGTTTTATGCATGCGGATGTATATTGTTATTGTTATATTAGATGCAAAGAACCTCCATATATTATGTTCATGATACATTGAAGTTAACAAAGAAAATGATGGATGTGAAACTAAAACGCGTCCTAATTATGTGAAAATGTTTAAACACCAAAGAATATAATTTTTAAAATGTGATATTTCACTTGCCCAATGTGTAAACATGCTGACAAAATGTAATTTGCCACCAACAAAACTGTAGCTTATATAAACATTTAAATGTCTTTTTTTTATTTATAGATATAAGAATTATTGTACGTTCAAAAGTTTTGTATTAGATTGTTATTAAAGTTTTATACTGTAGAGCTAAAAGTCTCTATACATATTTATTATAATTTAAACCAGTATATGAATTACTGCTGATCCAATATACCCGGAGGTTATTATATTAAAAATAAAATTACAATTTGTAATATTTATTTACCTGTAATCGTTTGTAACCAAACCAAGGTGAAATTTTGACTCTTTTAACATTACTGAAGAGATACCCCAGGTTAGGGAAGATACATTTTCTTCCTATTATATATTTTGACGGAAACTATCAACACTAGAAAGTGGATGATGCCACCGTGCATGGATGCCTCAGTTTATTGCAATTGATAAGAATAACTAAACACTCCCCCACAAACATGTACAGTATATATATATATATATATATATATATATATATATATATATATATATATATATATATATAATATATATATATATATATATATATATATATATATATATATATACATATATATTGTTACGGTGCTAACCTTTTGAAGAAAAATATTACATGATTTATGACAATTTTTGTGCTAGACACCATACAACACTCTAGCGTCTTATAAACATTATGCTTAGATAATATGATGACAATATTACTAGGAAAAATAATGCATAAATAAAATATAACTTTGAATAAACATCATTATTATTATATCATTATTATATAAACTATTATAAACTACAACCCTAGTTGGAAAAGCAGGATGCTAAATGCCATAGGGCTAACAGGGAGAACAGCTCAATGAGGAAAGGAAATAAATAAACTGCAAAAAAAAAAAGTAATTGAAAATCAAAATATCTTAAGAACAGTAACAGCATGAAAATTAAATTTATATTGGAAAAAATGCCTAAACACCGATATTATTAAGTTTATGATTGATAAAGTAATATATAACAGTGTTGCCACATATGGGGATTTATCCCTAGATTTGGGGATTTTAGGTGTCTGATGGGGATATTCCGTACAAATTTCTATGAAGAAACAAAGATGAGTTAATTTTTATATTGTTGCAATTAGTTTACATGCAACTTATATGAAGTGCGGTGAGTAATTTTTATATCGGTAAAGCCTACATGATCAAATGTAAATATATTTCTGGAAATGGGGATTTTTGTGTTGTTTTGGGGATTTTTTTATCATGAGTTTTGGGGATTTTTACACTAATCCATCTGACAACACTGAATATATATTCGATATACATATATTCGATACTCAGATAAGAACTCCAAGTTAGGGAATTTCTTAGTTGTAAATTATCTAGGCTACAGCTTCTGAGATTGCATGCTCATGAAATTATCTACAGTCGCTTTATTATTATTATTATTATTATTATTATTATCATTATTACCTGCTAAGCTACAACCCTAGTTGGAAAAGCAGGATGCTATAAGCCCAAGGGGTTCAACAGGGAAAATAGCCCAGTGAGGAAAGCAAATAAGGAAACTACAAGAAAATAATTCACAATTAAAATAAAATATTTCAAGAACAGTAACATTAAAATAAATCTTTCATATATAGATTTACAAAAACTTTAAAAAACAAGAGGAAGAGAAAAAAGATAGAATGGTGTTCCCGAGTGTACCCTCAAGCAAGGGAACTCTACCCCAAGACAGTGAAAGACCATGGTACAGAGGTTATGGCACTATCCAAGACCAGAGAACAATGGTTGGATTTTGGAGTGTCCTTCTCCTAGAAGAGCTGCTTACCATAGCTGAAGAGTCTTCTACCCTTACCAAAAGGAAAATAGCCACTCGGCAATTACATTGCGGTAGTTATCCCCTTGAACGAAGAAGAATTGTTTGGTAATCCCAAGTGTTGTCAGGTGTATGCCAGACTATTCAGTGTATGTGTAGGCAAAAGGAAATGAGCCGTAACCAGAGAAGGGGTCTAATGTAGTACTGTCTGGCCAGTCAAAAGACCCAATAACTCTCTAATGTAGTATCTCAACGGATGACTGGTGCCCCGGCCAACCTACTACCTTCTATACTGGCGACTTTGTCGCGGCAGTTTTGCTGCCCAGTTTACGCGTCTGAGATTAATCAATGTTAATTGAATGGAAAGCCAATTTACTGTCTATACTGGTGACTCTCTTGCTTTGGCTGTCTGCAACACGAGGGCGACAAGCAGGTGCAACGCATTGGGTTGCGATGTCACCGCTTTTCACGCGCTTGCCTGTCTATACTAGGTGACTTTGCCGCGGTGTGGCTTTGATGCTGTTGTTGTTGCTTCTTCTGCTGGTGCTGGCAATGTTGATAGCTGCTACTGCTGTACTAGAGGAGGGTGATTAAAATTGGCACACTCGGTTGCCTGCGATAAAAAAAAATTTCTTTTGCAGCCTAAAGGTAGCACAATATTTTTTGGCAGCCCTAAAGGATCACTGAAAATGCCCATGCAGCCATATGGTGCTCAATCATTTGGTTAAGGCAGGTTGAAGAAGGAATGGGGAGAAGCTGTATTTCATAGATATTCTAATGTTGGCAGACGTATGATGAAATTATGTTTGTTGCCCCGCTGTCGCAGCTTTTCCCCACCCCTCCCCAGCCATCATACGAATGAACGTGATCCCTGAGATACCCTAAAGGCCGATTCACACGACCCGTTTTCTAACCTCCGTCGAAATGTTGTACATTCACACGAGGCGTTCCATATCCATTTACCGGCACGCGGTTTTCATTGTTTACTTAGACTCTGTAACGTGAGGACCGAGTAAATTACGATAATTTTGACACTAAGATGTTGGTTGATAACTGTGTTGATAAAATAAGTTATGCAACTTCATTATACAGTACTCTATGCACCGTGCCAAGAATATTAAAATTATGATAAACTCACCTGCTTTATTTAGTGCTTCTCCAGTCATTTTCCATATCTTTTATTTATGTAAATTATTTCTATACATCTTGTTTGCCATGTCAAACATCTCATACCTTTGAAAAAGTTCAATTAACCTCTAATACATGGTGTCAACAACAAACTAACTAATTTCTGTGACTCTACTATGAGGTTAAAAGTCCGGGTTGTAGGCCACGAAACGAACGAGTACAATACAGGTCCTCGTTCACACAAAACATCATCCACCCGTTGGTTGGGACGGGTGGCTAACGGCTGTCAAACCGGACGAGGTTTCTTGGAAAGAAAGCTGAGCTGACTCGGACGGCTGACGTCCGAGGGCCGGCGTCAGCTTAATGGGTCGTGTGAACAGTTGCATTTGAATACACATAAGAAAGCTAGACGCCGGTTAACCGACGGCCAGCCTGTCGGAAAGAAAACGGGTCGTGTGAATCGGCCTTAAATCACGGCAGTTTCATCGCCCTGGCTCGCCCAGTATAGATGCAAAAAATCAAAGCAGTTCGAAAGCAGGTAAGTCATGGCGATTACGTCGCTAGTATAGAAGGGCCCTTATGGTGCTGCCACTTCAGCAGAAATGACCTGAAACTCCTCCCATGGAAAGGACCCCGTGAAATCCATCTCGGGAAGGAAAGCGGGTGGAATGGGTGGGTCAAGGGATAGTCTGGAGCTTTGTGAAGAATCATTCATTTATGTTGATAAAAATATATCTTAGAATATTTTATTAATAGACTAAATAAAAGGATGTTACTTTCCAATCATCAAAACTTGTTCAGAGATGTCTGACTTTTGAAATATTTTTTTGTTTTTTCTTTTTAGCTTTTCCCATATCAGAAACAAAAATCTTTACTGAAACGCAAACCTCTAGTTAGATTACTGGAAAAGGCAAAACCTGAAACCATGTTGTTACATTTGATATCTGGTGCCTGCATAGGTTTCAAAACACATTTTTTCACTCGACTCTTCACCAGGGCTAACAATGATTGAAAGACACAACTACCCTTTAACACGGGAACTTCCACTCTTCTCCCTCCCCTCCCAAAATAAAAGCAACGCATGGGAAAAGCTAATAAGAAAAAAACAAATAATATATTTCCAAAGTCAGACATCCCTGAACAAGTTTTGATAAATGGAAATGAATGAATGAATGATTTAAAGTTTTCAGGCATCCTGACATCTAAGGTCATTGACGCCGGTAACATTTAATTTATGTATACAAAAATAAAAAATGATTGATTGATTGATTTAAAGTTTTCAGGCATCCTGACATCTGAGGTCATTGACGCCGGTAACATTTAATTTATGTATACAAAAATAAAAGATAAAATAAAATAAAAAATAAAAGAGTATTCAATTAAAATCATAAAAGTTGAATGTAATAAAAGTTAAATATTTTTCAGAAGACCTGCTTCTGAAATAAATCTAAAAATGCCACTTGCATGGTAGGACACATCATTTCCAAGAATCTTGGCAAGGATGAACCTGCCACCCTCACCTCGAGCCTCAAACAAATATCTATTCCGCAAGTTGTTATAATTGGGGCATTCGGTCAGCAAATGCCTTACTGTTAGAGGTACTAAGCAGTCATCACAATACGGTTGGTGTTGGCCCTTCAGCAGAAACTCGTGTGTCAACCGAGTGTGACCAATACGGAGACGACAAAGAGACGTCTCCCATTTTCGGGGCATCATATTATACCTCCAAGGAGATATGTCATTTGTTATCTCTCGCATTTTATTGCCATCTTGACTATCCCATTGCTGTTGCCATTTATTGCAAACCAAGTTCTTGATGACAGGTAAGAAATCATTACAGGCAATGGGATACCTTCTTGGCAGCAACTCAGATGCAGCCTCCTTAGCCAGTGAATCTGCCTTCTCATTCCCAGACACACCTACATGTGCTGGAACCCAACAAAATTGAACTGTTATACCTCTCCGTCCAATAATGAGAAGCCATTCTAAAATCTTTAAAACTAGAGGGTTATTAGAATTAAAAACTTCCATAGGTTGAAGGACACTCCTTGCATCACTAAAAATTGTAAAATTACCCTCCTTCTCCAATGCTATTTTCTCAATAGCGGTTAATATGCCATACAGTTCGGCAGTAAATATGGAAGCGGTCAGAGGAAGTGCACCTCTACAATTAAAACCATTACTATGTACTCCAAATCCAACGCCAGCATCAGATTTGGAGCCATCAGTATAGATGAAAGTTGATCCTCTATGTTCTTTAACATGTTCATTAAAAAGAGACCTGGCTTCTAGGTCTGACATATTCTTCTTATCTCCAATAAAATATTTACAAAAAGATATCTCTGGTAACTTCCATGGAGGCGTTGATGATACCTTGAATGGAAGTACCTTATTTCTAATTATATCCAGACTATTTAATAATCGTTTCACCCGAAAGCCATAGGGTTGAGGAGATTTTGGGTGCAACTCAAAGTATGATGCGTGTCTTACAAGGCTTACAGTCTGAAAGGCTAGAGAGTTAGGGAGTCTTTGCAATCTAAACCAATACCGAAGAATGGAAGACATTCGGTAAAGGTCTAGAGGTAACTCTCCAGCATCAACAAGGAGACTTGGGATAGGCGAGGTTTTAAAAGCTCCAGTAGACAATCTAATACCTGCATGATGTATCGAGTCTAATATTTTTAACCGGCTTGAGGTGGCTGAAGAATATACCTCACAACCATAACTAATTTTGGAAAAAATCAAGGCCTTGTATAATTTTAAAATAGTACTGCGGTCTGCCCCCCATGATGTATGGGATAATACTTTTAAGATATTCAGAGCTTCAACACATTTAGCTTTTAATGCTTTTAAGTGAGAAACCCATGTAAGCCTACAATCAAATATCAAACCTAAAAATTTAGCTTCTCTTGCACATGGTATCCGTTGACTTTTAATGTATATATCCGGGTCTGGATGTACTCCCCGGATACGACAAAAATGGACAATGGTAGTTTTACTTGTCGAGAACTTAAATCCATTCATGTCAGCCCACTGGATAATTTTATCAATAGAGAGTTGGATTTTTCTCTCAACCATTGCCATTCTAGTGCCAGCAAATGATATTGAGAGATCATCCACAAATAATGTTGAGAGAACATCCTGGGGAATGGCTGAGGATATCCCATTAATTGCTAGTGCAAAAAGGGTTACACTCAGCACACTACCCTGAGGAACTCCTTCTTCCTGGCACTTACTCTCTGATAGAGTTTCCCCCACTCTCACTTGAAAAACTCTACGTGAAAGAAATGCCTGAATAAATAGTGGCAGCTCTCCTCTCAATCCCAATTCATGAATGGTTTTAAGAATACCATATCTCCATGTGGTATCATATGCCTTTTCAAGGTCAAAAAATACTGTAACATGGTGCTGTTTGGAAGCAAAGGCTTCACAAATAGAAGACTCTAGTCGTATCAACACATCAGTCGTTGAGTGCATTTTTCGGAATCCACATTGAATCGGTGATAAAATACCTTTCTTTTCAAGGTACCACACCAGCCTTGCATTGACCATCTTCTCCATGATTTTACATAAACAAGATGTCAATGCAATTGGACGATAGTTTGCTGCTAAAAACTTGTCTTTACCGGGTTTTAAAAAGGCTAAAATAATGGCTAGTTCCCAAACACTTGGGTAACTATGATCATGCCATATTCTATTAATAATACTTAAAATAAATAGCCTTGTATTAAAATGTACATGTTTAATCATTGCATATGGAATTCCATCGGGTCCAGGGGCTGTATCATTGCAATGAGCAAGTGCGGAATCAAATTCTCTTTCAGTGAAAGGAGAATTATACGACTCTTCCCTTCTTGTTGCAAAATTTAAAATTTTCTTTTCTTCAGTGCTCCTATACTGGTGACCAGGGGCTCCTTCACACTTGCTGGATACATTTGAAAAATGATTAGCCAGGGCATTGCTAACATCATTTGCTTCGGTTACATACTGGCCATTCACCTTCAACACTGGTGGTGGGTTGGGGGTGAATTTGCCAGCTATCTTTTTTACTTTCCTCCACACAGCAGATGGTGGTGTCCTACTGTTAATGGAGGAAACAAAAGACATCCATGACTGGCGCCTTGCTTCTTTCATGGCACGACGGAACTGTGCTCTACATTTCTTGTACATAATTAAATTCTCATCAGTTCTGCGTCTACGCAATCGTGTTAGAGATCTTCTTGTGGCTCTGTGGAGGGCAGTTAGTTCTGAAGACCACCACGGGACGGGTCGTCGTTTGAATAACCCTGTTGTTTTGGGAATTGAATTGACTCCAGCTGTATGGAGAGTTCCATTCAGTAAGTCTATGGCATCATCGATATTTTCAACTTGTCCTGCATCCCCCTCAATTTCGCTTAGTTCACGAAATTTATCCCAGTCCGCCTTGTCAAGATTCCATCGTGGCGATCCCTGTAAAGGTGGACCATTGTTGGTGTTTATAATGATTGGTGCGTGATCACTAGTATGCCAATCATCTAATGTTCTCCAATCAAAGTCTATTAGGCAATTAGAGCTTACGATTGATAGGTCAATACATGACAAGGTACCTGTCTGGACATGAAAGTGTGTGGGCTCTCCTGTATTAAGGAGTCCCACATCTTCATTTTCCACAATTGATGTTATGATATTTCCCCTCGTGTTTGCTAAAACATCACCCCACAAAGGGTGTCTACCATTCAAATCTCCAAGTAAAAGGAAAGGTTGAGGGAGTTGTTGAATAACCTCCACTAAGTTGTCATACAAAATGTTATCATTTGGAGGCAAGTACAGAGAACAAATTGTATATTTTCGCCCTATGTCGATCTGTACAACCACTGCCTGCAGAGGTGTACGAATAGACAGAGAAACTTGGGGAACATCTCGACGAACGTATATGAGACTTCCGCCATGGCTCCCCACTTGGTGATCATATGGTGTCCTATAACTAATGTATTCGCGAGGGCAAGGGGTATTATGATCAAGTTTGCTCTCCTGTAGACAAATAATTATGGGGGAATGCTCATGAATAAGGAGCTTAAGTTCTTCATATTTGGCCCTTAAACCCTGACAATTCCATTGCAAAATGGAGGAAAAAACTATGGTTTATAATTTGGTAGACCCCTTGGATGGAGTCTTCCCATTAGCAGTGTTTGATCTAACACTATTTTTTGGTGGTTTTATTAAAGAGGGTCTTGATAGATTGGGTTTAGAATTTATGATTTTCTTTTTGTCTTTTTGATCTGATTGTTGAGGAGGTTGGTGGACCTCCACTTGAATTTCCGATTTATTTAAATTGACTTCCAGATCAGAAATATCAACTGACAAATCATCATACTTATTTGACGTCGTAATTTTGATATTTCTTATGGAGGGGGGCGAGAGAGATGGAGGTCTCTCTCTTTTCCGATTAGTAGGTTTTGAGCTACCAGGTTTTTGCACCTTCCCCAATACAGGTGCACCTGGTAACTTGGTGTCAGGTGGCATCTCCATCAAATCAGGCAAGGACATGGCCTGGGAGAGGTTAGTACTATTGCTGGTAATGGGGGACGAAGGCTGTACAGAAATGGGCAATGACCCATTTTTAATACGCTGTGGCAAAGCCTCAGAAGGCGATATGATTACCTTGTCATGCAGTACTTTATTATCAGAGGTTGTATTTCTTTTCTTAGGATTACTGGCAGTGCTAGGTGGGGTTGCTGTCTCCTGTGGTAAATTTACCTTTGATTTTAAGGCCTTTGCATAGCTGGTTGATTTATTCAACAATCTTTTTGCATGTCCCACACTTATGTGTTCTAAACTTGATTTGTTTAGGGCAGCTTCCTCCAACTTATACAGTTCGCATCTCCTATCAGTTGATTTATGATTCAAATTGCAATTTGAACACCTGGCCTCAAGTGTACATTCTCCATGATAAGTTTTGGAGCAAATACCACACAATTTTCCATTTTTACAAACTTTGGATGGGTGTCCAAATTTAAAACAATTAAAACATTGCAGGGGCTTTTGTTTGAAAGGCCGAACTTTAATCCTTTCATTTTCAATAAAAATATGGAAAGGTACATTAGCATCCTGGAAAGTGAGTATAATCATTGAAGTTCCAGGAATCTTATGCACTTTCCATACATTTAATGGACACATAGAAAGTATCTCCTCCTCTGTAAATTCGTATAGGTCCTTATTAAAGACCACTCCCCTTCCATAACTAAAATTAAGATGAGGTTTCATTTCCAATGTAATTTCATCACTGCCTGTCTGTAAGTTAGACAGTATTGCAGACTGAGTCGAAGATTTGGCATGGATGAGATAACTGTTCTTCCCAAAACGAGATATATCTCCAGGTGCTATGGTTCCTACTTTTTTTTGGATAAACTTACATATCTTAAAATAATTCCCTATTATCCCTTTAGGTTCAGCTAAGAGCCACATTGGTGGTTTGGGTTTTCTCTGTGAAGGCATGGGTACATTTCTATCTTTTTCAAACCAATCAGCAGGTTTGTACACATCCAATTCCTTTGGGACCTTATCACAAAGAGCTCCCATGATGTTCAATTCGTTAATTTTGATACTACTAATATTACTTATGGCATTAAACGCCTCATCGTGACTTTCAAAAGATATCCAAGAGTCCCATTTTTCATCTCCAAGTCTCATCCTTATTTCCTTTATCAATCCATAGCACTCAAATGCTCTATATATATCATCATAATTTGTCTCTAATGGGATTTGGGAAACATGAAGGAATCGTAGTTTCCCTGTGTTACCCAAATTGCTAGATTTTTTAACATCAGTAGAGTGGTCCTTTTTAGTTCGAAGGTCGTCAACAGAGTTTTCCTTAATTACAGTAGCAGAAGTCGTCAACAGTGCCGGGGGGGAGTCAGCAAATCCAGGGGATGGGGAGTCAGTATTTGAAGGGTCCATATTTAAGGATGGGATTTTCAGGTTTTTTGTTGTTTTGTTGGGGTACCTGCTTGAGAATTATAAGAAAGTATCATACGTTGGAAAGGAAATTTGCATTCTCCACTATCGGCACAATGAGAGTATATTTCCCCGATGGTCCACTCCATACCCTACCCGAAGGATAGCATCAAAACAGATATAGAGGCACAGGTGTAAGCTAAACCCGCCTGTTAGGACTGAGGACCAAAGTAATATGGAATCATCCTCCCCATATCTGTAATGATGGGCTTCCGGCCAAAAGCCAAGAGTCCCACCTCAAGGATTGGATCCCCCTGGATTCCGATGACCCAACCCTTGAGAGTAGTTCCGCCAAAAAGGTCCAAACCATCTTTGGGATGGCTGAGATCATCCAATACTCTCATATATAGCTTTGAATGCGAATACCTCCCAACCGTGATCCCTTCTCCCATTCATCTAAGCAGGCAGTAATAACGAATGTGGAAATATCCACGCCATTTAAATAAAATAGAAAAAAAAAAAATAGATAAATAAATAAATGAACAAATACAATAAATAAATATATATATATATGCATACATCTACATATATATATAACTAAGAAAAATAATAATCATAGAGATAGGACAGCAGGATGAAAGAAAGTTGATAAAATTAAGAGAAGGTCGAAGTAATATTAAGCAGAAGAAAAAGATGAAAGAGAGAAATTTAGATTCGAACTGGGGGAGCAATTTCCCGAAGTTCGAGAGCCCTCTTGCCCGTCACCAAGATTCAGCACGGGAATGAAATGCCGTGCTGAAGCTCAATGACTTCATCAAGGCATTCTCTCATTAAGAGGGAATAAAAAATGAAATAAAATAAAAAATTAAAGAGTATTCAATTAAAATCATAAAAATTGAATGTCAAAAGTTAAATAGTTTTCAGAAGACCTGCTTCTGAAAGAAATCTAAAAATGCCACTTGCATGGTAGGACACATCATTTCCAAGAATCTTGGCAAGGATGAACCTGCCAACTTCACCTCCAGCCTCAAACAAATATCTATTCCGCAAGTTGTTATAATTCGGCCATTCGGTCAACAAATGCCTTACTGTTAGAGGTACTAAACAGTTGTCACAATACGGTTGGTGTTGGCCCTTCAGCAGAAACTCATGTGTCAACCGAGTGTGACCAATACGGAGACGACAAAGAGACGTCTCCCATTTTCGGGGCATCATATTATACCTCCAAGGAGATATGTCATTTGTTACTTCCCTCATTTTATTGCCATCTTGACTATCCCATTGCTGTTGCCATTTATTGCAAACCAATTTCTTGATGTCAGGTAAGAAATCATTACAGGGAATGGGATACCTTCTTGGCAGCAACTCGGATGCAGCCTCCTTAGCCAGTGAATCTGCCTTCTCATTCCAGGACACACCTACATGTGCTGGAACCCAACAAAATTGAACTGTTATACCTCTCCGTCCAATAAGGAAAAGCCATTCTAAAATCTTTAAAACTAGAGGGTTATTAGAATTAAAAACTTCCATAGCTTGAAGGATACTCCTTGCATCACTAAAAATTGTAAAATTACCCTCCTTCTCCAACGCTATTTTCTCAATAGCGGTTAATATGCCATACAGTTCGGCAGTAAATATGGAAGCGGTCAGAGGAAGTGCACCTCTACAATTAAAACCATTACTATGTACTCCAAATCCAACGCCAGCATCAGATTTGGAGCCATCAGTATAGATAAAAGTTGATCCTCTATGTTCTTTAACATGTTCATTAAAAAGAGACCTGACTTCTAGGTCTGACATATTCTTCTTATCTCCAATAAAATATTTACAAAAAGATATCTCTGGTAACTTCCATGGAGGCGTTGATGATACCTAGAATGGAAGTACCTTATTTCTAATTATATCCAGACTATTTAATAATCGTTTCACCCGAAAGCCATAAGGTTGAGGAGATTTTGGGTGCAGCTCAAAGTATGATGCGTGTCTTACAAGGCTTGCAGTCTGAAAGGCTAGAGAGTTAGGGAGTCTTTGCAATCTAAACCAATACCGAAGAATGGAAGACATTCGGTAAAGGTATAGAGGTAACTCTCCAGCATCAACAAGGAGACTTGGGATAGGCGAGGTTTTAAAAGCTCCAGTAGACAATCTAATACCTGCATGATGTATCGAGTCTAATATTTTTAACCAGCTTGGGGTGGCTGAAGAATATACCTCACAACCATAACTAATTTTGGAAAAAATCAAGGCCTTGTATAATTTTAAAATAGTATTGCGGTCTGCCCCCCATGATGTATGGGACAATACTTTTAAGATATTCAGAGCTTCAACACATTTAGCTTTTAGCGCTTTTAGGTGAGAAACCCATGTAAGTCTACAGTCAAATATCAAACCTAAAAATTTGGTTTCCGATACACATGGAATCCGTTGACCTTTAATGTATATATCCGGGTCTGGATGTACTCCCCGGATACGACAAAAATGGACAATGGTAGTTTTACTTGTCGAGAACTTAAATCCATTCATGTCAGCCCACTGGATAATTTTATCAATAGAGAGTTGGATTTTTCTCTCAACCATTGCCATTCTAGTGCCAGCAAATGATATTGAGAGATCATCCACAAATAATGTTGAGAGAACATCCTGGGGAATGGCTGAGGATATCCCAATAATTGCAAGTGCAAAAAGGTTTACACTCAGCACACTACCCTGAGGAACTCCTTCCTGGCACTTACTCTCTGATAGAGTTTCCCCCACTCTCACTTGAAAAACTCTACGTGAAAGAAATGCCTGAATAAATAGTGGCAGCTCTCCTCTCAATCCCAATTCATGAATGGTTTTAAGAATACCATATCTCCATGTGGTATCATATGCTTTTTCAAGGTCAAAAAATACTGTAACATGGTGCTGTTTGGAAGCAAAGGCTTCACAAATAGAAGACTCAAGTCGTATCAACACATCAGTCGTTGAGTGCATTTTTCGGAATCCACATTGAATCGGTGATAAAATACCTTTCTTTTCAAGGTACCATATCAGCCTTGCATTGACCATCTTCTCCATGATTTTACATAAACAAGATGTCAATGCAATAGGACGATAGTTTGCTGCTAAAAACTTGTCTTTACCAGGTTTTAAAAAGGCTAAAATAATGGCTAGTTCCCAAACACTTGGGTAACTATGATCATGCCATATTCTATTAATAATGCTTAAAATAAATAGCTTTGTATTAAAATTTACATGTTTAATCATTGCATATGGAATTCCATCGGGTCCAGGGGCTGTATCGTTGCAATGAGCAAGTGCGGAATCAAATTCTCTTTCAGTGAAAGGAGAATTATACGACTCTTCCCTTCTTGTTGCAAAATTTAAAATTTTCTTTTCTTCAGTGCTCCTATACTGGTGACCAGGGGCTCCTTCACACTTGCTGGATACATTTGAAAAATGATTAGCCAGGGCATTGCTAACTTCATTTGCTTCAGTTACATACTGGCCATTCACCTTCAACACTGGTGGTGGGTTGGGGGTGAATTTGCCAGCTATCTTTTTTACTTTCCTCCACACAGAAGATGGTGGTGTTCTACTGTTAATGGAGGAAACATCCATGACTGGCGCCTTGCTTCTTTCATGGCACGACGGAACTGTGCTCTACATTTCTTGTACATAGTTAAATTCTCATCAGTTCTGCGTCTACGCAATCGTGTTAGAGATCTTCTTGTGGTTCTGTGGAGTGCAGTTAGTTCTGAAGACCACCACGGGACTGGTCGTCGTTTGAATAACCCTGTTGTTTTGGGAATTGAATTGACTCCTGCTGTATGAAGAGTTCCATTCAGTAGGTCTATGGCATCATCAACACTTTCAAACTGTTCTGCTCTCCCTTCGATTTCACTTAGCTCGGAAAATTTAACCCAGTCTGCCTTGTCTAGATTCCAACGTGGCGATCTTTGCCAAGGCGGACGCTTGTTGGAGTTTATAATGATTGGTGCATGATCACTAGTATGCCAATCATCTAATGTCCTCCAATCAAAATCAAGAAGGCAGTTAGAGCTTGCAATTGAAAGGTCAATGCATGACAAAGTACTTGTCTGAACATGGAAGTGTGTGGGCTCTCCTGTATTAAGGAGTCCCACATCCTCATTCTCCACAATTGATGAGATAATATTGCCCCTTGTGTTTGCTAAAATATCACCCCATAAAGGATGTCTACCATTCATATCTCCCAGTAAGAGAAAAGGTTGAGGGAGTTGTTGAATGACCTCTGCTAAATCATCATATAAAATATTATCATTTGGAGGTAAGTACAGAGAGCATATTGTATATTTTCTCCCTATATCAATTTGTACAACAACTGCCTGCAGGGTTGTACGTATAGACATGGGTATTTGGGGAACATCTCGACGAATGTACATGAGACTTCCGCCATGGCTCCCTGCTTGTTGATTATATAGTGTTCTATAGCTAACATACTCTCGAGGACTAGGAGTGTTAGAATCAAGCATACTTTCCTGTAGACATACAATTATGGGGGAATGCTCATGAATTAGGAGCTTAAGTTCTTCATATTTCGCCCTCAAACCCTGACAGTTCCATTGCAAAATGGAGGAGAAAACTATGGATTATTTCTGGAAGACATCTTGGATGAGGTCTTCCCATTAGCAGTTTTTAATTTAACATTATTACCAGTAGGTTTCTTCAGAGGTGGTCTTGTTATGTTGGGTTTAACGTTGGTGTTTTTCTTTGTATTCTTTTTATCTATTTGTTGAGGTGGATGGTGGACCTCAACTTGAATTTCTGATTTATTCAGTACATCTTCTGGTTCATTAGAAACATCAACAGACAAAACATCAAATTTATTTGATGTCACAACCTTAACGTTTCTAATGGAGGGTGGAGAGAGAGATGGAGGTCTCTCTCTTTCTGCGATTAATAGATGGTGGGATTCGAGGTTTTTGCACCTTTCCCACAACAGGTGCATCAGGTAAGTTAGTCTTAAGTGGAACCTCCATCAGATCAGGCAAGGACATGGCCTGAGAGGGGTTTGTATTACTTTTTGTAATGGCGGCTGAAGGCTGTACGGCAATGGGCAATGACCTAGTGTTAATACACCGTGGTAAAGCCTCAGGAGGTGATATGGTTACCTCGTTATTTGACATTTTGTCAGATAGTATACTTTTTTTTGAGCTATTGGCAGTGCTAGGTTGGTTTGATTTTAATGCCTTAGCATATGTATTTGATTTATTTAATAGTCTTTTGGCATGGGTCACACTTGTGTTCTAAGTTTGATTTGTTGAGGGCAGCTTCCTCCAACTTATATAGCTCACAGATCTTGTCTGTGGATTTGTGATTCGAGCTGCAATTTAAACACCTGACTCCAAGTGCACACTCTCCATGGTAAGATTTGGAGCAAATACCACACATCATCTCATTTTTGCAAACTTTGGACGGGTGCCCAAATTTAAAACAATTAAAGCATTGCAATGGCTTCTGCTTGAAGGGTCTTACTTTAATCCTTTCGTTTTCGATAATAATATGAAAAGGTACATCATCATCCTGGAACGTAAGGATTATCATTGATGTACCTGGGACTTTATGAACTTTCCAAACATTTAATGGACACATGGCCAGTATCTCCTCCTCTGTAAAATCATATAGATCTCTGTTAAAAACTACGCCCCTTCCGTAGCTAAAATTTAGGTGGGGTTTGACATCTAACTTAATGTCATCATTACTTATTTTCATATTGGACAATATTACCGACTGTGTACTGGATTTGGCAAGGATAAGGAAACTATTTTTTCCGAAACGAGATATATCGCCTGGTGCAATAGTTCCCACTTTTTTTCTGAATCAATTTGCATATTTTAAAATAATTCCCTGTAACCCCCTTTGATTCAGCTATAAGCCACATCGGTGGTTTTGGATTTCTCTTGGAGGGCATGACTAAATCTGCGTCTTTTTCCAACCAATCGGCAGGCCTGTACACATCTAAATCTTTTGGTACCTTATCGCAGAGAGCAGCCGCGACATTCAAGTTATTAATATTAATATTATTCAAATTACTTATTGCACTAAATGCTTCGTCATAACTACTATAAGATATCCATGCATCCATAGCATTCAAATGCTTTACATAGATCATCATAATTTGTTTCTATTGAAATTTGTGTAACATGGAGGATTCGAAGTTTCCTCGTGTTACCCAAATTACTAGATTTAGAAATATCAGTAGAATGGTCCTTTCCCGTTCCGAGGTCATCAACAGAGCTATCCCTTATCACATTAGCAGAGGTCGTCAACAGTGCCGGGGGAGAGTCAGTGTATCCAGGGGATGGGGGTTCGTTCCTTAAAGAATCCATTATACTAAAGAGAGAGAGAAAAGAGTTAGTTTGATGTACCTGCTCGAGAATGTTAGGCCATCACACGTCGGAAAGGAAATTTGCACTCTCCACTATCGGCACAATGAGAGTATACTTCCCAGATGGTCCACTCCATACCCTACCCGAAGGATAGCATCAAAATAGATATAGAGGCACAGGTGTAAGCTGAACCCGCCTGTTAGGACTGAGACCAAGAAATTATGGAATCATCCTCCCCATATCTATAATGACGGGCTTCCGGCCAAAAGCCGAGAGTCCTACCCCAAGCATTGGATCCCCCTGGATTCCGAAGACCCAACACTTGAGAATAGTTCCGCCAAAAAGGTCCAAACCATCTTCGGGATGGCTGAAATCATCCAATACTCTCACATATAGCTTTGAATGCAAACACCTCCCAACCGTGATACCTCCTCCCACTCATCAAAGCAGGCAGCAATAAAGGATGTATGAACATCCCCGCCGGGGCTATAATGGATGTAAAAACATCCAAGCCATAGGAGAAAAGAAAAAAAAATAATAATAAATATATATGTACTGTACATAATATATACACACTTATAATGAGGGAAATTTTTCTCAGAGTTTGGAAAGCAAGACTAAAGAAAGTTTGTGAAATTAGGATAAGGTTGAAGTAATATTGAGAAAAAGAAAAAGGTAAAAAGAGAGAAATTTAGATTCGAACTGGGGGAGCAATTTCCCCAAGTTCGAGAGCCCTCTTGCCCGTCACCAAGTTTCAGCACGGGAATGAAATGCCGTGCTGAAGCTCAATGACTTCATCAAGGCATTCTCTCATTAAGAGGGTGATAAATGGAAAGGGAATCCTTTTATTTAGTCTATTGATAGAATGTTTCAAGATATATTTTTATTGACATAAATCAATGATTCTTCACAAAGCTCCATATATACACACACACACACATCATATATATATATATATATATATATATATATATATATATATATATATATATATATATATATATATATATATATGATGTGTGTGTGTGAGTGTGCGTGTGAGTGTGCTCGCATGTTTAAGTGTGTGCATGAATGTGTCTTTAAAAGCATACGTATTTTGTTATGCCATATTAATCTTCGTGTTTACTTAAATCACAGATATCAAGGAAACTTCTGGTGGTAATATAGAGACTCTTATTCGCCATGAAACCCATCAAGACAACGTTTGTTGTCAACCCATCAAGACAACGTTTGTTGTCAACCCATCAAGACAACGTTTGTTGTCAACCCATCAAGACAACGTTTGTTGTCAACCCATCAAGACAACGTTTGTTGTCAACCCATCAAGACAACGTTTGTTGTCAACTTGACACTCGCTGTTAATCAGGAAGTAATACAAAATGATACGTGTTATTCATGTTATGATAGAACACATTGGCAGCCACTTCTTGTCATAACAAAGGAGGTAAATATTATGGAATTCTGGTTATATCTACTGCCATAAACAGCTGG
>NC_090760.1:21741062-21744053 GCF_036898095.1 Palaemon carinicauda
GGATACGACAGAAATGTACGATAGTAGTTTTACTTGTCGAGAACTTAAATCCATTCATATCGGCCCACTGGATAATTTTGTCAATCGAGAGCTGTAGTTTTCTCTCAACCGTTGCCATTCTGGCTCCAGCAAATGATATGGAGAGATCATCCACAAATAATGTTGAGAGAACATCCTGGACTTACTCTCTGATAGAGTTTCCCCAACTCTCACTTGAAAAACTCTATGAGAAAGAAATGCCTGAATAAATAGTGGCAGCTCTCCTCTCAATCCGATTTCATGAATGGTTTTAAGTATACCATATCTCCATGTGGTATCATATGCCTTTTCAAGGTCAAAAAGTACTGTAACATGGTGCTGTTTGGAAGCAAAGGCTTCACAAATAGAAGACTCAAGTCGTATCAACACATCAGTCGTTGAGTGCATTTTTCGGAATCCACATTGAATCGGTGATAAAATACCTTTCTTTTCAAGGTACCATATCAGCCTTGCATTGACCATCTTCTCCATGATTTTACATAAACAAGATGTCAATGCAATAGGACGATAGTTTGCTGCTAAAAACTTGTCTTTACCGGGTTTTAAAAAGGCTAAAATAATGGCTAGTTCCCAAACACTTGGGTAACTATGATCATGCCATATTCTATTAATAATGCTTAAAATAAATAGCTTTGTATTAAAATGTACATGTTTAATCATTGCATATGGAATTCCATCGGGTCCAGGGGCTGTATCGTTGCAATGAGCTAGTGCGGAATCAAATTCTCTTTCAGTGAAAGGAGAATTATAAGACTCTTCCCTTCTTGTTCCAAAATCTAAAATTTTCTTTTCTTCAACGCTCCTATACTGGTGACCAGGGGCTCCTACGCACTTGCTGGATACATTTGAAAAATGACTAGCCAGGGCATTGCTAACATCATTTGCTTCAGTTACATACTGGCCATTCACCTTCAACACTGGTGGTGGGTTGGGGGTGAATTTGCCAGCTATCTTTTTTACTTTCCTCCACACAGCAGATGGTGGTGTTCTACTGTTAATGGAGGAAACAAAAGACATCCATGACTGGCGCCTTGCTTCTTTCATGGCACGACGGAACTGTGCTCTACATTTCTTGTACATAATTAAATTCTCATCAGTTCGGAGTCTACGCAATCGTGTTAGAGATCTTCTTGTGGCTCTGTGGAGGGCAGTTAGTTCTGAAGACCACCACGGGACTGGTCGTCGTTTGAATAACCCTGTTGTTTTGGGAATTGAATTGACTCCTGCTGTATGGAGAGTTCCATTCAGTAAGTCTATGGCATCATCGATATTTTCAACCTGTTCAGCGTCCCCCTCAATTTCGCTTAGCTCACGAAACTTTTCCCGTCCGCCTTGTCAAGATTCCATCGTGGCGATCTCTGTAAAGGTGGACCATTGTTGGTGTTTATAATGATTGGTGCATGATCACTAGTATGCCAATCATCTAATGTCCTCCAATCAAAATCAAGAAGACAGTTAGAGCTTGCAATTGAAAAGTCAATGCATGACAAGGTACCTGTCTGAACATGGAAGTGTGTGGGCTCTCCTGTATTAAGGAGTCCCACATCCTAATTCTCCACAATTGATGAGATAATATTGCCCCTTGTGTTTGCTAGGATATCACCCCATAAAGGATGTCTACCATTCATATCTCCCAGTAAGAGAAATGGTTGAGGGAGTTGTTGAATGACCTCTGCTAAGTCATCATATAAAATAATATCATTTGGAGGTAAGAACAGAGAGCAAATTGTATATTTTCTCCCTATATCAATTTGTACAACAACTGCCTGCAGGGTTGTACGTATAGACATAGGTATTTGGGGAACATCTCGACGAATGTATACAAGACTTCCGCCATGGCTCCCTGCTTGTTGATTATATGGTGTTCTATAGCTAACATACTCTCGAGGACTAGGAGTGTTAGAATCAAGCATACTTTCCTGTAGACATACAATTATGGGGGAATGCTCGTGAATTAGGAGCTTAAGTTCTTCATATTTGGCCCTCAAACCCTGACAGTTCCATTGCAAAATGGAGGAGAAAACTATGGATTATTTCTGGAAGACATCTTGGAGGAGGTCTTCCCATTAGCAGTTTTTAATCTAACATTATTACCTGTAGGTTTCTTCAGAGGTGGTCTTGTTATAATGGGTTTTATGTTTGTGTTTTTCTTTGTATCCTTTTGATCTATTTGTTGAGGTGGATGGTGGACCTCAACTTGAATTTCTGATTTATTCAGTTTATCTTCTGGTCCATTAGAAACATCAACAGACAAAACATCAAATTTATTTGATGTCATAACCTTGACGTTTCTAATGGAGGGTGGAGAGAGAGATGGAGGTCTCTCTCTTTTCCTATTTATCAGTGGTGAGGATTTACCAGGTTTTTGCACCTTCCCTACCACAGGTGCACCTGGTAACTTTGTTTCGGGTGGAACTTCCATCAAATCAGGCAAGGACATGGCCTGAGAGAGGTTAGTACTATTGTTGGTAATGGGGGATGAAGTTTGTATAAAAGTGGGCAGTGTTGCAGTTTTAATACACAGTGGTAAAGCCTTGGAAGGCAATATGCTTACCTTGTCACGTAAAACTCTACTATCATTAGATGATGTATTTCCTTTTTGGGAATTACTGGCAGCACTATGTGGGTTCGATGTCTCCTGTGGTATATTTTCTCTTGATTTCAGTGCATTTGCATAGCTGTTTGGTTTTTTCAGTAGTCTTTTGGCATGTCCTACACTTATGTGTTCTACACTGGATTTGTTGAGGGCTGCTTCTTCAAACTTATAAATCTCGCAGCTCCTGTCAGTGGATTTATGGTTTGAATTGCAATTCAAACAGCTGGGCTCAAGTGTACACTCTCCATGATAGGGACTGGCACAGATGCTACACATTTTTTCATTTTTACAAACTTTAGAAGGATGTCCAAATTTGAAACATTTGAAGCATTGTAAGGGCTTTTGTTTAAAAGGTC
>NC_090760.1:21744553-21762053 GCF_036898095.1 Palaemon carinicauda
GTCGAACTTTTATTCTTTCATTTTCAATATCGATGTGGAAAGGCACATCAGCATCCTGGAAAGTAAGGATAATCATTGACGTCCCAGGAATCTTATGCACTTTCCACACTGTTAATGGGCACATGGCTAGTATTTCCTCTTCTGTAAATTCGTGAAGATCTTTATTGAAGACTACTCCCCTTCCGTAACTAAAGTTTAGGTGGGGTTTGACATCTAACATATCCTCATCACTGTTTGTCGTAAGGTTAGACAGTATTACTGATTGCGTGAATGATTTAGCATGGATTAGGAAGCTATTTTTCCCAAAGCGAGATATATCACCTGGTGCAATGGTTCCTACCTTTTTCTGAATTAGTTTGCTAATTCTAAAATAATTCCCATTACTCCCTTTAGGCTCGGCAACAAGCCACATTGGTGGTTTTGGCTTTCTTTGGGGGAGCATAGTTAAATCGATATCTTTCTCAAACCAGTCAGCAGGTCTATATACATCCAAACTGTTTGGTATCTTATCACATAGGGCACCCATGACATTTAGGTTATTAATTTTGATATCATTGATGTTACATATTGCATTGAATGCTTTTTCGTGATTATTATAAGTTATCCATGAATGCCATTTTTCATTTTCAAGTTTCATTCTAATTTCTTTTATCACTCCATAGCATCTAAATGCTTTATATATCATATCATAATCAGTATTTATTGGAATTTGGGTAACATGAAGGATTCTTAGTTTCCCTTTGTTACCCGACTTAATTGGTTTTGAAACATTAGTAGAGGGGTCCTTTTTTGTTCCTAAGTCGTCAACAGAATTTTCCTTAATATAATTAGCAGAGGTCGTCAACAGTGCCGGGGGAGAGTCAGCGTATCCAGGGGATGGGGGTTCATTGCTTAAAGAATCCATTAGATGAGAGAGAGAGAAAAGGGTTACTTAGATGTACCTGCTCGAGAATGTTAGGCCATCACACGCCAGAAAGGAAATTTGCACTTTCCACTATCGGCACAATGAGAGTATACTTCCCAGATGGTCCACTCCATACCCTACCCAAAGGATAGCATCAAAACAGATATAGAGGCACAGGTGTAAGCTGAACCCGCCTGTTAGGACTGAGACCAAGAAATTATGGAATCATCCTCCCCATATCTGTAATGACGGGCTTCCGGCCAAAAGCCGAGAGTCCTACCCCAAGCATTGGATCCCCCTGGATTCCGAAGACCCAACACTTGAGAATAGTTCCGCCAAAAAGGTCCAAACCATCTTCGGGATGGCTGAAATCATCCAATACTCTCACATATAGCTTTGAATGCAAACACCTCCCAACCGTGACACCTCCTCCCACTCATCAAAGCAGGCAGCAATATAGGATGTATGAACATCCACGCCGGGGCTACAATGGATGAGAAACATCCAAGCCATAGGAAAGAAAAAAAAATAATAATAAATATATATGTACATAATATATACACATATATAATGAGGGAAATTTTTCTCATTGAGTTTGGAAAGCAAGACGAAAGAAAGTTTATGAAATTAGGATAAGGTCGAAGTAATATTGAGAAAAAGAAAAAGGTGAAAGAGAGAAATTTAGATTCAAACTGGGGGAGTAATTTCCCCAAGTTCGAGAGCCCTCTTGCCCGTCACCAAGTTTCAGCACGGGAGTGAAATGCCGTGCTGAAGCTCAATGACTTCATCAAGGCATTCTCTCATTAAGAGGGATTGGTAGAGTGATAAAATTACACAACAATATAAAGGGTTGGTGGTGAAAATTTTTATAGGATATAAGAATATTTTGAAACTGAAATTACTTAACTTGAGAATCTCCAAGAAAAAGAAAAAATGAGAATTTTGAAGAATATAAACGACTTTTCACAAGGCTCTCTCTCTCTCTCTCTCTCTCTCTCTCTCTCTCTCTCTCTCTCTCTCTCTCTCTCTCTCTCTCTCTCCGACGAAGCTTATGATTGCATTTTTGGGCTCAGGCCATGTCGTCCTGATGGAAGTTCCTTCTTAGTAGCTTTCTAGGTTATATTTAACTACAGTGATATATCCCAGAGAATTTTACTAAATGTATCCAGAATTCTAACTCCTGGCGCGAGTATCCCTTGTATTATCTTATAGGGATATCGCATAAGATCAGAGGACGTATTCTTGACACGCCACATAGTTATCTACACCCCTAATAGCGTTTATGCTTCGAGAGGGGAAAGTGGCAAGAATTGTAGGAGAGCCGTTATTACGGCAACACTCCTACTCGTACTGTAATTGGGCGCCAGCGGCCGCCGCGTGGCGCCATCTAGTCATTCTTTCTCATGTAGCGTTCCTGACCGGTGTTTATCTCGTGTTATCTCTCGCTATTTTGGATTGTTTTGCTACGATGATGTTTTCCCCAGCCTCATCTGCCTCTGGAAAGTTAAGTACTATCTCTGAATTGTATAAATGTAACCTCTTGCCAGTCTTTTCCTCGATATAAGTTCGTAATTAACGTAACAAGAGCTGTTGCCAGCCGGATGGCGTCTTGGACGCGGTCGTTCTTTGTATGTACATTTAGTTAGCCAGAACGACTTTCCCGGCATTAATCGCTTTAATAACTTTTAGCTATTTAGCAATTTAGCTAGGAATTTTTATATTATGACCTTGTTTTCGTGGATTTGGCAATTTTATGACCGAGCCCCATGAGTGCTAGGCTTCCTAGCCTAGGCACCTACACACCTCACGCATGATATAACCTTCCTGGTAAAGTTTTATTGAAGCTCAGGCAATATTTTATACAATTAAGATATTACTGCTTAAAATTTTCCTCCATGATAGTATATGAGAGAGTTTCGGTGACCGATTCTCACTGCGCCTAGGCTACCAGCCTAGGGGCTTTAATATACTTTCATACATGTCCCCAATAGCCCTTGTATCGTCTTTTAAGTGGAGACTGACACCTCCTATACCTTTTAAGGCGACACCAATCTCCTTGTGAAATTTTAAGAGCAATTCCTAGGCTAACCCTAGTTGGCTTTGCCTTGAATTGTATTCTGGCAAATCTTTACTGGGGTGTTCCCGCTTCTTTCTCTCAACCACTGAGCCGGTTTTGAGTTTAGGACGGGACATCAGAGTAGCTTGTCTGTGATCGGCAGCCACCTGTCTTGGTGAACTGATTTCCCAAGCCAGGTTAGGTTGCCAATGCAGGAGGCTAGACCTCCCTAGGCCATACCCTGGAGACGTATGTGATAATTCCTTCTCTCCATGGCCTAGCAGACAGTCCTGTGCCGGCAGGTCCTAAGCCGAAGAATTGAATTCTTCCCTTGCTTAGGGCCTCCGACACTAGATTCTGTTCCTCCGTTGAGACAGCGACCTGTGTGCCACCTTCTCACTCAATCAGACTAACCCAACCTAGGGAATGGAATTCCCTGGCCCCTAAGGTTGTCTTTACTATGGATCAGAATCTTTTAGGTTAGGTAGTGCCTTCTAGGTACTACCTCACCTGCAGGACCCTTGCCCCTCTCCTGCTGTCCTTTAGTGTTAGCCAAGCGTTCACACATCCTGTCCATCATTCTACAATCGACCCTATGGGTAGATTGTGGGATTGGCTTGGGGTTCCCTGTCTGCCGGCATGGATCCTTCCCTATCGTTAGAGTGTGTTTTTCAGTCCTCCCTTGCACTGCCTTCCATGGCCCTACTACTGATACGGATGGGCTATGGTTGGATGGAAGCCCGAATATAATTCCCCCTTCCATATGAACCCTCATTCCAGATGAAGGTCTGCAAGGCTGAGCCTTTGCTTTCCCTCCCATCCATGCTTTCTCTTTATCTTACCATGAACCCTGGGCCGGCTACCGGCATCTTACAGCTGCCGGCAGCCAACTCGGACGTCTGTCCGCCGTCTGATTGCTCTGCCGCCGCTTGCCATGGGGTATCGTTGATAGGCGACCCAACGGCAACCGGCACACACAATCTGGCCGACTGCCGACAACTATGTTGACTGCCGGCAGCCGGTCATCCAAAGTCTGTAGACATTCTTTCCGCCGGCTGCCGGCGGGTCCACCTTGATAGAGGGGCCCCTCGGCGGTCGGCAGCGAAGCAACTGTCGGCGACCCACCGCCCTTCATCTACGAAGGCAGTATATACCTTCAATAGCCCAGGGCAATTCCGGCGTACGCCGGCAGGCACTACAGTACTGACTACGGTGGTCGTAGTCACTACGATATTGATTATTCCGCATGACTCATACCGCTGTATGGTCTGTACTGTAGCCCATGCAAAAAAAATTTTCCAACCTACAAGGTGCTTCATGGGCAGCCTATTGTGAGACCACCACACCTGGAGAGCGATTATCTCTGCTTAAGTTAATGGTCGATGATCATTTATTAAAAATCCCCAATCTTGTGTTAAAATTACACCTTATATCCAAGGATATCTTCCAATATAATTCGTCAAGAATTTGGTGTTCAATATTGAAGGAAGTCATAGCAATGGGCTGGACAGGATGCACATGTGGGTGTCTTCCCTTTTTCCCTAGCTTACACTATCCTAAGCTACATAAATTTTTATAACATTGTATGATGAAATTCTGAGATTTTCACCGAATACTTATATGCTTTACTTTCTTTACAGGAGGAACATCCCAAGTGCGGGAACTACTTCTGCAAGGTCCGCAGTAAGAACTTCTGCGGCCACAACATATGCAGAACCCATGCGCGCTGCGCAATTACGAAGGGATCTCTAAAATACTGGGACCCACAGGTATGTACCATTTGCGAAAAACTGGTCAACGAGGCTTTTGATGATCAAAAGTCCACAGAGTCAAGGGATGCAGCAAGAGAGACGCTGCTAAAATGGGTCAGAGGTTTCCAAAAGAACACCACAGGCCCATACCTTCCTAATGAGAAGATGAGGGCTTGTCTGTTCCCTAGGCCATCTTCGGATGCAGTTGATCCCCAAGCTTAACCTGAGATTCCCCTCGTCCAGATTCCGATAGAATCTGATGTGTCCAATGCCTTGAAGGACATCCAATTAGAAGACAGCATGTCAGTTGTCTCCGAGGAGACGGAACGAAGTCTCCTAGTGGAAGAGCAGGAGCAGGAGACTGTCTTACCTCCTGAAGGAGACGTTGAGAAAGTCGAAACTATTTTGGTTTCATCGACTACGGTGGCTGATCCTCTCCTGTCGACTTCTTCTGCCCCCAGCTAGACACGATCAGTCACACACTCCATTCGCTTTTGTCCATGTTCCAGGAAATGAAAAAGCAGTCGTCCGAGAAGGAGGCTTCTCTACAGACCGAAATGCACCAGCTCGTGTCTTCAAGTTTAGCCCCCAAGAAGCTAAACGTTAAGGAACTCCCCGCCTTTTCTGACATCAATCCTTGGAGGTATGCTGAGCACATGCCGATGTCAGGGGGAAGATCTTCCTCTCCGCAAAACTGGGCACTGTCCCAGTAGATGACGTGGAGTTCTGGCCCAGCAAAGGGGCCTACCCGGATTGTTACGTCCGCTTGAGGACGGAACCCCCTTCCAAAGAAGAAACAGAGCCGAAAGAGGTCATGATTCTAGACCTCCCCAAGGCCCAGGCCTTGTTTACCAAAACCTTGAAGGAGAGGGCCTTCACTAGCTCCAAGGTGCCGTCTCTCAGGAAGAAGCACCCATCCTTCATTGCTGCTTCTTCCCGTGCCTTCCCCTTTATGGAGAAAGGGTTCAAGTCAGCCTTAAAGGCAGTCGAGGCAGGGAAACCTTGCCCTACACTCAAAGAGTGCAGACCTTTTTCCCTTGCCCTACCATCTGATGATGCAGACTGGAAGGACGTTTACAACACCTCAGTCGGGAAGCTGGAGGCTGACATTGCTGGACGTCAGTTCGGAGAAGACCTCCCAAAGTTGTCAGACTTTCACCTGTGCAGGGAGCAGGAAACAACTTGCCTCCTCTATGTCTCTACAGACCGGACTAGAGACGATGGCAAGTGTTCCAGATACCCCAGATATGTACATGGTCATTGCCAAAGCTCATTTGGCAACGGTCACCAAAGACCTGTACAACTTCATTAAAGCCAGTCGGGCTTGCAGAGAGTTTGTGTTCGCCTCGGCTGCAGTGAGGCACGAACCAATGAAGCTGATAGCCTCCAACATCTGGGGAAAAGACCTCTTCCCGAGTGAAGTGGTCAAAGAGGTCGTAGACAAATCCGCAACGGAGAGCAGGAATCTCCTCTCCAAATGGGGCTTGTCCTCCAAGAGAAAGTCTTCCGCTGAAGAGGGTCCCCAGCCAAAAAGGAAGACAAAACGACCTAGAGTGCCCTCTCGCCCTCCACGACAACAACAGCTTCCCATGGCCACGGTGGCCCAGACGGTGGCACAACCACCCACCACTTTTCAGCTGGTGCCACAACAAGTGGCGACTCAGTAGCCCGTCTTCACCCCAGCCTTTGAAAGGCAATCGACGACCTTTCGGCCGAAGTCTCGAGGTTCCTTTCGAGGTTCCTCTAGACGCCCCTCCAGAGGTAGGGGCAACAGAGGTGGACGTGGCCAAGGAGGCAAGTCCTCCAGCCAGCACTCCAAGTGAGATGCTACCGGTAGGAGGGAAACTTCTCCTCTTCCGGGATCACTGGACCTTCAATCCCTGGGCCCACAGCCTAATCAAGAACGGACTGGGGTGGAGTTGGAATGCAACTCCACCGAACTTCCCTCAGTTCTTCCAACACTCAACCCCCATATTGGAAGAATAAGTTCAGGAACTCTTAGACAAAAGAGTTGTAAGGAGGGTAAAGTCCATCAAATTCCAAGGAAGGCTGTTCTGTGTTCCGAAGAAAGACTCGGAAAAGCTCAGTGTCATTCTGGACTTATCACCACTAAACAAGTTCATAGTGAACCACAAGTTCAGAATGCCGACGCTCCAACACATAAGGACCCTACTGCCCAAACAGGCATACACAGTCTCCATAGACATGGCGGATGCGTACTGGCATGTTCCGATCAACCGCCAAGTTTCCCCCTACCTAGGATTCAAACTGCAAAAAAGACAGTACGTCTTCAGAGCCATGCCCTTCGGACTAAACATAGCCCCAAGAATATTCACAAAGCTTGCAAATGCAATCATTCGTCAACTACGCCTAAAGGGAGTTCAGGTGATGGCCTACCTGGATGACTGGCTGGTGTGGGCAGCATCCAAAGAAGAGTGCACGCAAGCCTCCAAGGAGGTGATCCAGCTCCTGGAACACCTAGGATTCAAGATCAAATTGGAAAAGTCTCGACTATCTCCAGCTCAGAAGTTCCAGTGGCTGGGTGTCTACTGGAACTTACAGTCACATTGCCTCTCCATTCCATCAAGGAAGAGGAGAGAGATAGCGGGATCTGTCAAGAGACTCCTTCAATCCGCTAGGATATCAAGAAGGCAACAGGAGTGTGTTGGGGTCCCTCCAGTTCGCCTCAGTGACAGACCCAGTATTGAGAGCTCAATTAAAAGATGCATCAGGAGTTTGGAGAAAATACGCATCAAACACTCGAAGAGATCTGAAAAGACCGATGCCAACTCGTCTGCGATCCCTCCTCAAGCCATGGTCGGAGGCCAAGTACCTAAAGAAGAAGGTGCCCTTACAACCGCCTCCACCGTCGGTAACCGTTCACACGGATGCCTCAAAAGAAGGGTGGGGAGGCCACTCTCGCCATTGGAAAGTCCAAGGAACCTGGTCCTCCCTCTTCAAGACCTTCCACATCAACATTCTGGATGCCATGGCAGTTTTTCTCTCACTGAAAAAACTGAAACTTCGCTGCTCAATCCACATCCGACTGGTATTAGACAGCGAGGTTGTAATGAGTTGCCTGAATCGACAGGGCTCGAGATCGCCTCAAATCAATCAAGTGATATTGGCCATCTTCCGCCTAGTGGAGAAGAGGAGATGGCAACTTGTCAGCAGTTCACCTTCAAGGGTTCTGCAATGTGACGGTGGACGCTCTATCCAGGCTCAACCCGATTGAGTCAGAATGGTCCCTAGACGAAAGATCATTCTCCTTGCAGATAGACCTCTTTGCAACGAGCGACAACAAGAAGCTACCCCGGTATATAGCCCCATACGAGGATCCTCTAGCGGAAGCAACAGACGCGATGTCCCTAGATTGGAACAGATGGTCCAAGATCTACCTGTTCCCTCAAACCAACCTCTGCTGAAAGTCCTCAACAAACTGAGATCCTTTCACGGAACAGCAGCAATAGTGGCCCACAAGTGGCCCAACAGCGACTGGTTCCCCCTGATAACGGAACTACGCCTGAAGCTGATCCCGTTGCCGGATCCAGTTCTGACTCAGCAAGTGCAGAAGTCGACTGTCTCAGCTTCATCACAGAAAACCCAGAACCTTCATCTCTTGATTTTCTCACCTTAGCAGTCAAGAAAAGGTTTGGGATTTCTAGAAGAATACAAGTCGAAATCAATGAGAAGACAATACGAGTCTTCCTGGAAGAAATGGGTCGCCTTCGTCAAGGCAAAGAAACCAAAGGAGATTTCAACGGATTTCTGTTTATCCTTCTTCATCCATCTCCATGAACAAGGTTTAGCAGCCAACACGATCTCTACAAGCAAATCTGCCCTGACCAGACCCTTGCTGTACGCCTTCCAGGTGGACTTCTCCAATGAATTGATTGATTGATTGATTTAAAGTTTTCAGGCATCCTGACATCTAAGGTCATTGACGCCGGTAACATTTAATTTATGTATACAAAAATACAAAATAAAAGAGTATTCAATTAAAATCATAAAAGTTGAATGTCATAAAAGTTAAATAGTTTTCAGAAGACCTGCTTCTGAAAGAAATCTAAAAATGCCACTTGCATAGTAGGACACATTATTTCCAAGAATCTTGGCAAGGATGAACCTGCCACCCTCACCTCGAGCCTAAAACAGATATCTATTCCTTAAGTTGTTATAATTGGGGCATTCAGTCAACAAAAGGCTCACTGTTAGAGGTACTAAACAAGTCGTCACAATACAGTTGGTGTTGGCCCTTCAGCAGAAACTCGTCTGTCAACCGAGTGTGACCAATACGGAGACGACAAAGAGACGTCTCCCATTTTCGGGGCATCATATTATACCTCCAAGGAGATATGTCATTTGTTACCTCTCGCATTTTATTGCCATCTAGGCTATCCCATTGCTGTTGCCATTTATTGCAAACCAATTTCTTGATGTCAAGTAAGAAATCATTACAGGCAATGGGATACCTTCTTGGCAGCAACTCGGATGCAGCCTTCTTAGCCAGTGAATCTGCCTTCTCATTCCCACACACACCTACATGTGCTGGAACCCAACAAAATTGAACTGTTATACCTCTCCGTCCAATAATAAAAAGCCATTCTAAAATCTTTAAAACTAGAGGGTTATTAGAATTAAAAACTTCTATAGCTTGAAGGACACTCCTTGCATCACTAAAAATTGTAAAATTACCCTCCTCCAACGCTATTTTCTCAATAGCGGTTAATATACCATACAATTCGGCAGTAAATATGGAAGCGGTCAGAGGAAGTGCACCTCTACGATTAAAACCATTACTCTGTACTCCAAATCCAACGCCAGCATCAGATTTGGAGCCATCAGTATAGATAAAAGTTGATCCTCTATGTTCTTTAACATGTTCATTAAAAAGAGACCTGGCTTCTATGTCTGACATATTCTTCTTACCTCCAATAAAATATTTACAAAAAGATATCTCTGGTAACTTCCATGGAGGCGTTGATGATACCTTGAATGGAAGTACCTTATTTCTAATTATATCCAGACTATTTAATAATCGTTTCACCCGAAAGCCATAAGGGTGAGGAGATTTTGGGTGCAACTCAAAGTATGATGCGTGTCTTACAAGGCTTGCAGTCTGAAAGGCTAGAGAGTTAGGGAGTCTTTGCTTAGCCAATACCGAATAATGGAAGACATTCGGTAAAGGTCTAGAGGTAACTCTCCAGCATCAACAAGGAAACTTGGGATAGGCGAGGTTTTAAAAGCTCCTGTAGACAATCTAATACCTGCATGATGTATCGAGTCTAATATTTTTAACCGGCTTGGGGTGGCTGAAGAATATATTTCACATCCATAACTAATTTTGGAGAAAATCAAGGCCTTGTATAATTTTAAAATAGTATTGCGGTCTGCCCCCCATGGTGTATGGGACAATACTTTTAAGATATTCAGAGCTTCAACACATTTAGCTTTTAATGCTTTTAAGTGGGAAACCCCTGTGTCTACAATCAAATATCAAACCTAAAAATTTAGCTTCACTTGCACATGGTATCCATTGACCTTTGACCTTTAATGTATATATCCGGGTCTGGATGTACTCCCCGGATACGACAAAATTGGACAATAGTAGTTTTACTTGTCAAGAACTTAAATCCATTCATGTCAGCCCACTGGATAATTTTATCAATAGAGTGTTGGATTTTTCTCTCAACCATTGCCATTCTAGTGCCAGCAAATGATATTGAGAGATCATCCACAAATAATGTTGAGAGAACATCCCGGGGAATGACTGAGGATATCCCATTAATTGCTAGTGCAAACAGGGTTACACTCAGCACACTCCCCTGAGGAACTCCTCCTTCCTGACACTTACTCTCTGATAGAGTTTCCCCAACTCTCACTTGAAAAACTCTATGTGAAAGAAATGACTGAATAAATAGTGGTAGTTCTCCTTTTAATCCTAGTTCATGAATTGTTTTAAGTATACCATATCTCCATATGGTATCATATGCCTTTTCAAGGTCGAAAAAAACTGTCACATGGTGCTGTTTGGAAGCAAAGGCTTCACAAATAGAGGACTCAAGTCTTATTAACACATCAGTTGTTGAGTGCATTTTTCTGAATCCACATTGAATCGGTGATAAAATACCCTTCTTTTCAAGGTACCACATCAACCTTACATTGACCATCTTCTCCATGATTTTACATAAACACGAAGTCAATGCAATAGGTCGATAGCTTGCTGCTAAAAACTTGTCCTTACCGGGTTTTAAAAAGGCTAAAATAATGGCTACTATGAGATTCAGGGCCTCTGTAACACGGTTTTTTCGCAATAATTTTTTATCTATGAATTTCATAAATATAACGCTTCTTCAGAATGCACATTATATCTACACATAAATTTTGACTATATTCTGCATTACGTAGGTTGAATAAATTTGGTACTTATAATGTAAAAGTGACGATTTTTGAAGACGGGCCAACTTACTCAGAGAAAAGGTTTCGAACGCACTCGTTACGTAACTTATGAGGCATTTCTTCCCTCTTTCTCGATCGATGATTGGCTATACGTAACGAAGGCTATACCTCTGCCAACAATGACACAAAGGTTCAAATAAAAGCAAAGCAGTACACCTTTATGAACTCTGAAACCTCTCCACTGATAATTGTCATAATTAACAAACCAAGAAAATATGTTAATAAATAAAAAACACTTCGATTATTAGTCTAACTCCCAAAATAAGTTTCCTAAGAAATTACAGTCTACTTTATAGGTCACAATCAGATTGACAAGATGTGGGGAATAGTTGATAATTTTCAAAAACGTAGTAGACAAGCTTGATTTGATAACTGCTATATCCAATGTCAAGCAATTTTTATTTATTGTCTATCTACCTACCTATTTACTGTAAAAAAAAGCCGGTACCGTATTTCGGCTTTAAACCTTCACCAATAATTAGCGTCAGAATGATGACTTCATGAGGCTCCACCCACTTTGGCCTCGTTATAATTCAGGATAACACTGAAGGCTATCATGGGCTTTGTTGGATCAGAAAATTTAAATTCTGGCTATAAAAACTCATTTCTCGAGTAGTTGTAAGAAGTGCTAAATGATCCTCAAGGATCCCAGCAGTTGGCCTAAACGTTTAATTCATGTATACTACTGTTGCTGCAATACTGCTACAGTAGTATTACTACGCTAGCACAGATATCCCACCCACATTTATGTATCGTTCCGCCATTCATAAAGTCTTTGTCATGTTTTTTCACTGTACAATAAGCCATGGCCTCCTCAGAAATTAAGTTTAACATTAGATGATAGGTTATTTCATTAAGCTGAAAAAATTATGGCAACTGGGTATGTTATTGCCGATGTTGAAGCTAAATATAAAATATGGTATCATTCCTTCATTGCATTATCATCTTTACTACTATTTGTTTTGCTACATGTAGTAATTTTTTTAAAGGATAAATGAATTATGTTCACTTTACTTCTATAAATTCCCATTAGAGGTACAAATAAAAATCCTAAAACTATTCATGATTTATTTACAAAATGCAGTCATGCTCAAAACATAGCCAACACGGTCGTACGGCCTAAGAAGAAGAAGAAGAAAAAAATATATCGGATGATCCATTGGTCTGATGGAGAGTTTAGCACAAAATTCTTATTTTAACAAAAATAGTTATATAAAGACTGTTTACATACAATATCTCTCTTTCTCTCTCTCTCTTGGTGGCATAGTGAATGGTTAATGGAAATGTTCAAAAGCCTGAATGACATTACACAAGTATTATAATCATGTTACGCTAAATACAAATCAGACTATAAACATTGGTTTTAAACTAGAATCTGAATAATTTCCTATTCAGGCTATAGTAAATATGGCCACGGGCTTTCTCTTGACTGTATAAAGTTGCAAGTCGTAAGACATATGCAGTTTTGCAACCACGGGGGCAATTCCAAATCCTGTTAGCCATTCTTGACTGTTATGGGTTTCAGAGCAGATGGAACAAGATGAATGGGTGTCTGGTGGATGGGCAGGGCAAAATTTTGTCAAAAGGTGTTTACAATGCTTACGTAATGAATGTTTTCGACTCTTGGCTCGTTATCACTGGCCATGGCGTCGGCCAGATCATTTTTACTCTATGAAAATTAAAACTATCAGGTTTAAGTTATTGATAATGCTGACAAAATTTGTGTGTGGTTGTAAAATATACATATGTCAACTTTCAGCTACAACCGATGCTTTGATAAGGAGCAAAGTCCAAAAAACCGTGTTACAGAGGCCCTGAATCTCATAGTAGTTCCCAAACACTTGGGTAACTATGATCATGCCATATTCTATTAATAATACTTAAAATAAATAACTTTGTATTAAAATGTACATGTTTAACCATTGCATATGGAATTCCATCAGGTCCAGGAGCTGTATCGTTGCAAGTAGCGAGTGCGGAATCAAGTTCTCTTTCAGTAAAAAGAGGATTATACGATTCTTCCCTTCCTGTTGAAAAATTTAAAATTTTCTTTTCTTCAATGCTCCTGTACTGGTGACCAGGAGCTGCTACACTCTTGCACGATACATTTGAAAAATGATCAGCCAGGGCATTGCTAACTTCATTTCCTTCAGTCACAAACTGACCATTCACTTTCAACACTGGTGGTGGGTTCGGGGTAAATTTACCTGCATTTTTTTTTTATTTTCCTCCATACAGAAGATGGTGGTGTTCTACTATTAATGGAGGAAACAAAAGCCACCCAAGATTGGCGTCTAGCTTCTTTCATGGCACGACAGAACTGTGCTCTACACTTTTTGTATGATATCAAATTTTCATCAGTACGGCGTCTACGCAATCTAGTCAGGGATTTTTTGGTGGCTCTGTGCAAGGCTGTTAATTCTGAGGACCACCACGGGACTGGTCGTCTTTTGAATAATCCTGTGGTTTTGGGAATCAAATTGATTCCTGCTGTATGAAGAGTTCCATTCAGTAGGTCTATGGCATCATCAATACTTTCAAACTGTTCTGCTCTCGCTTCGATTTCACTTAGCTCAGAGAATTTAACCAAGTCTGCCTTGTCTAGATTCCAACGTGGCAATCTTTGCAAAGGCGGACCCTTGTTGGTGTTTATAATGATTGGTGCATGATCACTAGTATGACAATCATCTAATGTCCTCCAATCAAAATCAAGAAGGCAGTTAGAGCTTGCAATTGAAAGGTCAATGCATGACAAAGTACCTGTATGAAAATGGAAGTGTGTGGGCTCTCCTGTATTAAGGAGTCCCACATCCTCATTCTCCACAATTGATGAGATAATATTGCCCCTTGTGTTGGCCAAAACATCACCCCATAAAGGATGTCTACCATTCATATCTCCCAGTAAGAGAAAAGGTCGAGGGAGTTGTTGAATGACCTCTGCTAAATCATCATATAAAATATTATCATTTGGAGGTAAGTACAGAGAGCAAATTGTATATTTTCTCCCTATATCAATTTGTACAACAACTACCTGCGGGGTTGTACGTATAGATATAGGTATTTGGGGAACATCTCGACGAATGTACATGAGACTTCCGCCATGGCTCCCTACTCCGTGATCATAAGGTGTCCTATAACTAATATATTCGCGAGGACAAGGGGTATTAGCATCAAGCTTGCTGTCCTGGAGACATACAATTATGGGGGAATGCTCGTGAATTAAGAGCTTAAGTTCTTCATATTTGGCCCTCAAACCCTGACAATTCCATTGCAAAGTGGATGAAAAAACTATGTATTATTTTCTGGAAGACATCTTTGATGAGGTCTTCCCATTGACAGTTTTTGATTTGACAATATTTTCTGTTGGCTTTTTAAGTTTGGGTCTTGATAAATTAGGTTTTATATTAGCCTTTTCAGTGTTGTTGTTACCTAATTCTTGTGGGGGATGGTGGACCTCCACTTGAATTTTTGATTGATTCAAGAAGTTTTCCTGTTGATCTGAAATATCAACAGGCAAAACATCATATCTATTTGATGTCATAACTTTGGTGTTTTTAATGGATGGGGGTGAGAGAGATGGAGGTCTCTCTCTTTTCCTATTGACAGGTGGTGATTTATTAGGTTTAGATGTTTTCCCCACTACAGGCGCACCTGATAATTCTGTTTCATGTGGAACCTCCATCAAATCAGGCAAAGATATAGCCTGAGAGAGGTTAGTATTATCTTTTGTAGTGGGGGACAAAGGTTTACTAGAGGTGAGAAAAGTCTTACATGATATTCTTGCCTTATCCTCTAGAATTCTATCAGAAGATGGCAAATTTCTTTTCTGGGGAATAGAGGCAGTATTAGGTGGGTTGGATGTCTCCTGCCTCATTTTTTCTCCCGATTTCAATACTTTTGCATAACTTGCTGATTTACTCAATAGTCTCTTGGCATGCCCCACACTTATGTGTTCGATACTGGATTTATTGAGAGCAGCCTCTTCCAATTTATATTGCTGGCAGTTCCTATCCGTAGATTTGTGATTCAAATTGCAGTTTGTACAATTGGCCTCTAGTGTACAGTCTCCATGGTAAACATTAGAGCATGTACTACACATTTTATCATTCTTACATACTTTAGATGGATGCCCATATCTAAAGCAATTAAAACATTGCAACGGCTTCTGCTTAAAAGTTCGCACTTTAATTCGTTCATTCTCTACGTAAATGTGGAAAGGCACATCCGCATCCTGGAAAGTCAGGATAATCATTGACGTTCCAGGAGACTTTATGCACTTTCCACACAATTAAAGGACACATGGCCAATATCTCCTCTTCTGTGAATTCATATAAGTCTCTATTAAAAACTACTCCCCTTTCATAACTGAAATTTAGATGGGGTTTCACATCCAGCTTTATGTCATCATTCTCTGTATTTAAATTGGGAAGTATAATGGATTGAGTTTCTGATTTGGCACTTATTAGGAAACTGTTCTTTCCAAACCGAGATATATCTCCTGGTGCGATAGTACCTACTTTCTTTTGAAGAAATTTACATATTTTGAAATAATTTCCAGTACTCCCTTTTGATTGAGCAACAAGCCACTTTGGTGGTTTTGGCTTTCTCTGGGAAGGTACAACTACCTCTATACCTTTATCAATCCAATCTGTAGGCCTATATACATCCAGATTCTTAGGTACCCGATCGCAAAGAGCACCCTTGAAATTCAAATTACTGATTTTAATATTTATGATATCATTGATAGCGTTGAATGCTTCATCATGGTTATCAAATCATATCCATGAATCCCATTTGTCACCTTCAAGCCTCATTCTAATTTCCCTGATGTGACCATAACATTGAAATAATTTATATAGAACATCGTAATTGGTTTTAATGGGGATCCGAGTGACGTGAAGGATTCGCAAATTCTCCATGTCACCCAAATTACTTTGTTTTTGAACATAAGTAGCATGGTCCTTTAGAGTTTCCAGGTCGTCAACAGAGGGGTTAGTTTTTGGAGTAGAAGCAAGCCGGGTTACCCACCTCTTATCGGAGGATTTCAGTCCTCCTATCCCATGTGGCCCAACACGAGAAGAGGCTTCAGCGGGGACCAGTCCTCTATTAGAGAGGGGCTGCCTCTCTTAAGGTGGGCGTACACTGGTCAGTGGGGGTAGTTAGCCCCTCCCACTGACGACTCCAATGCCTAGCATCACCCATTACCCGCAAATATGGGCGACTTAAAACCGGATCATTGGAGCCCGACTCTAGACTTAGTCTGCACCCAATGGGGTCTGCCAGAGGGTGATGGCGTCTAAATTTGTATAGGTTGAGATGGTATGACATCCATCCCACCCTGCGCCAAATCCAAAGCAGCAGTCAAAACCTAAGTCGTACAAGCTAAAGTCGTCAACAAGTTCATGCCCAAGAGGAAGAGATGGGAGAAAATAAGCAGTAATCAAAAGAACGGAGAGAAAGTGCTGACTAATTTAGTTGGATGAACAGTTGGGCACCGAGGTCCAGAGGGGAAGTAGTTCCCTTTGTTCATTAGAGCCCAACTGCTAGTCCCTAAGCCCCCCATCCTCATCAAGGCTTCAGCATCTGGGGGGTCTCCAATGAAATCTTCAACAAGATTCCAAAAGCCTTTGCTAAACTTCGGCCTGCAGCTCCTGTGAGGTCCATTTCATGGTCCTTGGATAAGGTTCTTCACTTAGCATCAACCTTGAACAACGAAGATTGCTCGCTATAAGACTTGACCCAAAAAGTTATATTCTTATTTGCACTAGCCTCAGGAGCCAGAGTTAGCGAAATAGTGGCCCTTTTGAGGGATGATGGCCACATTTAGTTCACAGACTGCGGAGAACTGAACCTTTTTCTGTACCCAGCGTTTCTCGCCAAGAACGAACTGCCCACTAAGAGGTGGGGTCCCTGGAGAATCTGCCCTCTGAAGGAAGAAGCATCCCTATGCCCAGTGGAATGCCTAAAGGTCTATCTTCGTAGAACTTCAGACTTTAAGGGAGGTCAGCTTTTCAGGGGAGAAACATCAGGTTCAACACTAACCTTGAAACAACTAAGGGCGAAGATCACCTATTTCATTCGCAGAGCGGATCCAGACAGTGCACCCGCAGGTCATGATCCGAGAAAAGTTGCTTCGTCTCTGAATTTCTTTCAAAATATGTCTTTTGAAAGTCTTCGCGCTTACACTGGATGGAAGTCACCCAGGGTCTTCTTCAAGCATTACGCGAAACAATTACAGGAGATCAAACACTACGTGGTGGCAGCAGGTAGTGTACTAAAACCTGCTGCTTGATTTCTGCAAAGAACAGTGAACTAATTGGGACTTTTTAG
>NC_090760.1:21767053-21989553 GCF_036898095.1 Palaemon carinicauda
AAGGATTCAGTGGAACCCGAAGAAGAGATCTCAGCCTCTGTAAGAGCCACTACCCAACCTGATCCCTTCAGTAAATCACCTAATAGTCTCAGTGCTGCCAACTCAATGTGCAAACTACCAAACATTTTCACAAATTTATCCTCACCATACTTTTCAGGTCATTGCCCTTGAATCTGCTTTGCAAGAACAAACAATGGTTGATCCGCTGTCAATACGGGAGTTTGAGTTCAATTGAGGAATTCTGTAATCTCTCTAACTCTGTCCATCACATGTTTTATTGTAGACACAGAGTGTGCCTGATCCTGAAACAAAGGTAGTAATGCAGTGATGCTAACTTCAACTTCAGGACCTCTTTCCTTTGCAGAGTGGTATGGGGACCATGATATCGTTTCCATGTTTACAACTTCTTATGTCAAACTGACAAACTGAAGCCAATCATACTCGTATCTAATGTTCTGTTAGGTAGTCTTGGTTCTGAACTGTAAATGGTGTTGTCTCTACTACTGGAGGTGTCGGTTTGGACTCCAGAAAAGCAGGTGGTATGTTGATGTATGATTCAGGCAGATTTGATACTTTCTTTGATGGAGGTTTCTGTTTTAGAAATGGATATTCGCGAGGATTTTGTACACTTTGTGCTCTTGTTGGATGTTGAAACACAGATATCCCTGTTCCATGAAATGATGTCATAGCAGTTGTTGAAGAGGGATTGTGGTCAATATTATCTACAGCTGACGTGGTGAATATATCTTTCTGTAAAACAGCTGGACAAACTATTCCTTCCTCTGGATATTTTTGGACTGCACTATCATCGAGCCTTGTAGATATTTCCAAAACACGGTCACACGAAATGCAAATTCCGTGTTGAAAGAGAATATCTATGACATTACATTTCCTTGTCTTTTCAAATATAAGGAGCCCGACATCAACTGCAAATGGAGGTTCACGATCTGAAGAATGTTTTTGGCGAATGCTGCTATCTTTGACTCCCTTTTTATGGTAATTGAACAGCAATAACTGAACAATTGCAATATCAGAATCTGTGACCCAATTTTGATCTGGGATTCGGTCAGGGCTATGTTCACTCATAGATACTAATTCTAGCAATGTATCTGGAATAGCTTCCGATATCAATTCAGGTTTAAAAAGTACCAGTAAATTGAACTTTGTGCTGTGACATTTCTTTCCGAACGATTTCTGCTGCCTTTGGCATCAGTATACTCACAGGCAGTTACAAGTGCTTTCCCAATATCCTTCTCAAACACAAGCACTACCTCTCGACCTCAATGGTATGCCTGTAGGTCTGGCAGCTTAGACAGAATTCTCTCTTTCAATCTTGTTTTTTGTTTACCTTTATTGTAGCTGATGAAAAATCACTTAGTCTTTGTTCATATAGCAAACAAAGATCTGCCAGTTTGAAAACTATACCTCCAGGATTGACACTTTGTCATTCCATTATATGTTTTATTAGTTCTGCAAATGCCAGAGTCGACTTTTTCTTGGCCCGTATTTGTTTCAAGACCGTGTAGTAACTCTTTCTCTTTTGTATAGAGCTGTAAAGCATTTTGGATGGTACTTGAACTCCTGAGCTACGACATCACCTGAACTAAGCTTTGCAAGCAGCTCCTTATCTTGTAATGTTTTCGCACCGCAGTTAAGTCTGTCATTGAGCTGCATTGTCATTGCTTCACGAAGTTCTGATATGGGACTCTCTTTTTCACATAAAAAACATCTTGCAACATCAATTTTACCTAGCTCTTGAGAGGTCTTTTTTTTTTTGTATATTTAGTTGAATCACATTCATCATCACTGTCCACTTCTGATCTACGTTTTCTAGCTCTATCTAGTTTAGTGTTGTTAAATCTTATTCTACACGAATGATGATACTGTGCATTATTCCTGATCAATGTTTCTTCTATTCCTTGACCATCATCAATTCGTACAACATCTAAAGCAATGGGCATTTCATTTAGCTTTTTGAATTCTAGAATATTCTTTGCTAATAAAGTATACCCCAATTTGCTCTTGTCTGAAGTATCCTTGGGTGACATCAATGTTTCATTTTTGTCTACCTGACAGATAAAGCATTTAGTCCAATCAGTTTCCCTTCCCTCGTTGGGAGATATCGACAAACGAAGTCTTTCTGACATTTCAAAATGAAATAACACAACACATATACAAAAAAAATTCTTCAATTCAGATTAACTATCCCGAGATTTTTTTAGCAACTACAGCACAAATTTGATACTTCGACAGTTGAAAGGCCGAGGGATTATCCTTTTACCACCTTCAACTTATAAATACACTGTACTGTATACGATACGACTAGGTTCAATGCTGTTACCTCTACGCCTAGCCCGATCGTTCATCTATCACCATTTAACTCCCGTGTGATCCGTACACCGTTCAAAGGACAAAAGCTCTGTCCTTTTTGGCTCGGCTTTCCCGCGTTGGCACATTCCAGTCAATTCGAGCACGACACTTTGACTCTATATGGGGTGAATCAAGTGTATTTGGGAGACTTAATAAAGCTGATACTAAACCCCAGGCTGACTTTCACGGCAGCTAGTGTACCAGTGTACCCTGGTAGTGTAAGCAACTAGCTCGTTAAAATTGTAGGATCCCCTGCAGTAGGTTAAATTGCCGGACCTTACCCATCCCTCCATTTAACAGTCTACACCGGTTGACCCTATTGGCCTTGTGTTCCACCCCACTTCATCATCATTTCATGTTCATTTTATCATCCTTTCATGTTTATTTTATCATCCATTTCATGTTCATTTCCCTGATCTAGCCGAAGTCGCGCTGCTTGGGAGTAAATAAATAACTAACTTTTTTAAGCCTCCATTTTGTTTTTGACTGCCATTTTGTAAGAAACCCCTGGTGAGTTATAGGAAATATCAATTACACTATCAGAATGCTAAACTCACAAATCTGTATAATTGAATTATCAAAGAAACTAATTTGGTAAAATATCAAGTTTAACCACCCAATTACTAATAAAGTGAATAATTCGGGTCAAATTTTGCGCAGGCACACTTTAGAATTTTCACGAAATTGTATTTACAGTGACTATTGACATAAATATTGTGACGTGGTGAGAGAAGGTTGTGAACTCAAAGGCAAGTTGAAAACAACTGAGTTAGTTTATTAAAGAACACTCTCCTTTATGTACAAAATCTCAAAGCAACAAAAATTTTCATGTTCAAATATTGACACTGTTACAGAGGAAAAAAGCAGACATGATTTTTCAGGTTCTTTTTAGTGCGAGGGGAGAGCGAAGATACAAGCATAATATGTACAAAATGAATTATGTGCGATTGTGTGACACACGGTTGGTATATGGCTCCCCCCCTAAAAATGACATACTGTACATGTTAAATAGGGCGCCCTGATCTAGAGAGGCGAACTGTAGCCGGGTCATCTGGCAGAAGATAAGCAGGTTTTAGACGATCAATGGAGACCCAATCTTCTTTGCCACGAATGTTTAGCTGGAAAATTCCGGAATGACTTATGATGATATATAAGGGCCTAGCAATATATAGAAGGTAGAGATCCAGCCTGACATTCCACAATATCTGTGCTTCCACCAATCCTCTCATCAGCTTCTCTTCAGCAATAGTATTTCCTCACAAACATGCATAGTGTTTTCTCTCAAATGTTATAGTGTTTGTTCAAACATGGGATTTTTTTGTGGTTTTACCCCTTTGCTAATGTAAGACAATATTAACTTCTTCCAATTCAATAGATTATACCACACAAAGAAGATACAGACGATGACGTGTTTATTTACTGAAGTTATTAAAAAAGCCACAGTCATACACAGAGGATTTCTCCCTTTTTTCAGTGTCTCATAGTTATATATCGTTGTATATTTAAAATTACAGGAGCTTAAGCACTTTTTTCAAAGTAACTTTTCAAAAAGTCTTTTTTTTTTTTTTAAATATACGTTATATAACTAGGGATTTTTAATACCCAATATTCTTAGAAACGGCGCTGTGTTTATTTCAAGTTTTGCTTTTCTCTTTTAGGCAAAACTAAAGTGTTTGCCTTTTCTGAATATTTCTCTTATTTTGAAAGTTTTTCGATATCGCTTTACCTTACCAGACACTGAAAAGCCACAGGCTTGGAACTGCTAACGCTTGAGACTATAGAATAATGAGCAAGAAGGTAGTTTTATAGTGCTTGCTAATATCCGCTACATTTCATGATAATAAAATAATCTTTTAGGGTCAGTCAATATCAGTACTGGATTGTGTGTGTTAGAGGTGGAATAACATTGAGTCTATGTACAATCAGCAATAAAAGTATAAAGTATTTCCAGAAGAGCAAGTCTGAAGCCACAATTATCATGATCCTCATCACTGTTGTTCTGGTGACGTCTGCAGTCTTTTTCGCTCTCTACTCTGGACACTGATGCTTCTTAAGGAAGAGAAATAAGAAAAAGCAGGAAGGTAATTTTATCAAGGAAACAGACAATATCTTAAGAATCCATAAGAATTATTTTTTTTCCCGTTTTCCTTCCTATCTCCTTGCTAGAGTACGGAAATGTTGCACGGAGCTCCGTTAAACACTCGCCCTGAGTCATGATTTAGCTTTCTGTTTCTCGATAAGAATATCATTGAAAAGATATTAGTTAATCTTATGGAGAAACCTAAGTGATAAGAAACTGTGTCTGTTCCTAACTATTTCTGCCTCATATGTAAAACCACGGAGGGAGAACGGAAAAAATGGATAGGATGTGAAAATAAACAGATTTTGAGTGAAGCGAAAAATCTATTTTTGGGTGAGATGGCCATGTCGTCCTGATGGAAGTTCCTTAAAGTAGCTTCCTAAGGGATATATGTACTTCAGTGATATTCCCAGAGAATTTTACTTTTAGGTATCCAGAATTCTAACTCTTGGCGCGAATATCCTTAAAATTTCTCCAAAGGATATCGCATAATATCAGCGGACGCATTCTTGACACGCCTCCATAGCAATCTGCACCCCAAACAGCGTTTTGGCTTCGAGGAGGATATGGCAAAAGGGAGCCGTCCAAAGGCTCTCCCCGCTCTCGTAATACTATTGGGAATACAACAGTGCCATTCCCACGACGGCAGACATTCCTTGTAGCATTGAGCGTGGTGTTACAGATACAGTACCACAGTAGGGATACTGTGAAGATCTTTTCTTTTAGAAGAGATGGGTGGGTCCATCAGGACGACATGGCCATCTCACCCAAAAATAGATTTTTCGCCCGTTTTTAGGCTCAAGCCATGTCGTCGTGATGGAAGCATACCAGAGCATTAGTGTATCTGTGGATTTTTAATCAGTGCCTTAACCTTATAGCAACCTTTTCTATGGTCATGGGGACCACATGAGACAAGGGACGTTACCATTATTCGTCACCATCACTAATCATAACCAATGTTAGTGCTTCCTGCCTCCTACAGGGAAGAGTCATTCTAGACAGTAGAAAAGGGATCAGTGTCTCTTATATCTATTATTTGATGCATACAAATATATGAGGGATACTTACTTTGGTAAGTTGAAGAACTCTGGCATGTATACATACAATTGTCTGGCGAAGGTGGACGCACTACATTCTAATAGACATTTATTACTAATAAATGACTAAAAGATGTTCAGTAAAACAAATGTAGTATGACAATGGGATTATACCTGTAACAAGTACAGAGACTATATTTCCTTCTTGAAGGAAGAAATGATGAGTGCCACTCTCAGACTGAAGAAAATTATAAAACAATTTCTCTTCATAATTCCTGTACTGGTTACTTCTATCTGCACTGTGTACTTCATACACCGGCACTAGTGCTATCTGTATAATTCCACACCTGGGATTTTGAACAGAGCCAATGTTATCATAGTAACACTTAATTAAAAGAAGTCACACCTAAGAAGGGTGACCTCTTCTCCCTTTAATTGACAGTCCCAGTCAGTTAGCTGTTCATCATAGAATTAGACGGCAGGTTAAATATTCTACCTGGCGTCACCACATATTGCTTCAGATCATTGATTTGTCTAGCATAGTGTATGTAGAACACTCTGGATGATTCTCATCCATTACATGTGCGAGGACATGTGAGGTCTCAAACCAAAAACTGTTTACTACAGTAATTAGGGGGCAGGTTTTAATACACTACCTGCCACCACTATGAAGTGTTTCAGTTCATGCACTTGTTTTGCATAGTGTTTGTAAAACACTCTGGATGATTTCCATCCAGTGTATGAACGAAGGCGCTCAAAGTCCATATACTGAAAGAAGTTCAGTGATGAAGCAATCTTTCTTGGATCATGACCTGCGGGAGTACTGTCCGGATCCGCTCTACAAATAAAGTAGGTAAGCTTCGCCCTTAGTTGTTTTAGGGATAAATTTGATCCAGAAGTTTCTCCTTTAAAGAGCTGTCCTCCCCTGAAGTCTGAAGTTCTACGAAGATAGACCTTTAGACACTCTACAGGACATAGAGAGACATCTTCCTTTAGAGGGCAGATTCTCTAGGGACCCAACCTCTTAGTGGGTAGCTCGTTTTTAGCGAGAAAGGATAGATCAGGAAATAGATTCAGTTCTTCCACTTCCGTGAACTGAATGTAACCCTCATCTCTGGATAGGGCCACTATTTCCCTAACTCTAGCCCCGGAGGTGATAGCGAACAGAAAAATAACCTTTTGGGTTAGATCCTTAAGAGAACAATCTTCGTTCACAGATGAGGCATAATGTAAGACCTTGTCCAAAGACCAAGAGATGGGCTTTGGTGGTACTGCGGGCTTAAGCCTAGCACATGCCTTCGGAATCTTATTAAAGATTTCATTTGCCAGATCCACTTGAAAGGCATATAGGAGAGGCCTAGTCAAGGCTGACTTGCACGTATTTATCATATTGGCCACCAGACCTTGGCTATGAAGGTGGACAAAGGACAGACAGAAGTTCATTGAAATTTCTTTCGGTCCTTTTGCTTTGACAAACGCAACCCCCTTTTTCCAGGAAGACTCATATTGTCTTCTAGTTGACTTGGCCTTGTATTCTTCTAAGAATTCTATATTGCCTTTTGAGATGCCAAACCTTTTTCTAACCGCTAGAGTGAGAAAATAATGAAATGAAGGGTTTGGGTTCTCTGTGATAAAACGAAGGCAGTTAATTTCTGAATCTTCGGAAATATACCTAGGGTCAGAGCTAGGACCAGCCTCATCTAGTCTATCAGCCCCACTACAGGATCCTCGAATGGGGCTATATAGTGAGGTAGTTTCTTGAAGACGCTCGTGATGAAGAGGTCGAGATGCAGTTCCGGGACTTGTTCCCATCTGGGAGGGAATATCTCTGCGCCCATGGACCATTCCAACTCTATCGGTTTGTATCGAAATAGAGTATCCACCGTCACATCGTGGATCAGTTGTAAATGAACTGCTGGTAGGTGCCGTCCCTTTAAGAGAGGGATGGGTAACTTCACCAAGACTGAATGGGACGTTTGAATGTGACGTCTTATTATCGCTTCAGTGTCCCAGATCAGTCGTAGGGAGCCTGATCTGTGTGGGGGGGCTTCCCCACCCATGAAAGGACCAGCAGAGTCTTGGGACTTTCGTGCTCTAATTTCTGTTAGCGAAGCAATTAAAGAGGGACCGATCTCAGTCTTTTTTTGATCTCTTCAAGTGTTTGATGCGTGTTTTCTCCAAGCTCTTAACGCATCTTTCCGGTGTGCCCTTAGCACCAGGTCTGTCACTATAGCCAACTGGGGAAAGTTTAGCGCTTTTTCCTGTTGGCGTTTTGGTATTCTGACTGAATACCCGAGTCTCTTGACAGACCTCACGAGCTCCTTTTATATTTCCAAAGGAGAGGAGAGTTGATGTGACTGAGGGCTTCGATGGGTTTTTAAACATCGAAACCCCTGAGCTGGAGAAAGTCGAGACTTCTAGAAGCCTATCTTGCATCCGTGATGTCCCAGGAACCGGGTCATCTCTTTGAATGCACATTGGCCGGACACTTCGGGTGTTGCTCACTCCAGCCTCTTGATCAGGTATATTAATACCTGAACTATTTCTAGGCTTGAATTTGACATGACTAAGTTCGTCAATCCTTTGAAGATACTTAGAACTGTGAGTCCGACACGTATCTTCCTTAGGATGAATTTTACTCTCTGTAACTTGAATTCTAGATAGGAGGAAGGGGGGGGTGGTTGACTGGAAGGTTCCGAAGGACACCTTTCAGGTCTGACAAGACTACGAACACCCTTAATTCGAACAAGGTCCATATGTTCAGAAGGATTAACATTTAGAAATTGCTGTTTATTATGAACTTGAGTGGCGACAAGTTCAGAATGGCTCATTGATATCTCGAGTCCTTCTCGTGAACACGAAGCAGCCTTCCCTGGAACTCGATGAGCTAAAGTTTTCTTACTACCTGTATGCTCTATAGCTCTCAAGTATACTCCTCCAGGAGGGTTTTGAACTGTAGGAGAAGGTAAAGAAATGATGGTAGGGACATTTCTGTTTCCCATCAATGGCTCATCTTGAATAGGCTTTGGACCGAAGGATCAAAGGTCCTGCGATCCTAAGGGAAAGTTCCTCCTAGCCGAAGCGTCTTTATGCTTCGAGTAGTCAGTAGGCTTAGACTTTTGACCATCTGCCTGTAGTATCGTGGTCACTGGAATAGTGGGACGTTGTTGAGCAGCCCGGATATTTCCAGCGTTTCCAATCTTCTTTTTAGGTTGGGGACCCACAACCACAGAAGATTTTCTCTTTGAAGGAATGCCCCATTTTTGGAGAAGACCTATGTTCTCCATGGTGGCATTCTTAATTACTTCCTTAGTGACCTCGTGTGGGAAGAGGTCTTTACCCCAGATGTTGGAAGATATTAGCTTCCTTGTTTCGTGTTTTACTGTTGCATCAGTGAACACAAACTCTCTACATGCTCTCCTAGCCTTCATAAAGGCGTAAAGGTCCTTCACCAAGATAGCTATATGCATTTTGGCTATGACCATGAGCATGTCTGGGGTACTCTCGTAGGTTGAACACAACTCTTATGTAGTTTTGTAGAGAAAGGGATGTCGCAAGTCTCTCCTTTGACTCCTGTTCATTACACAAGAGCAACTCAGACAATTTAGGGAGACATACCTTGAATTGTCGACTTGCGATGTCCTTGTCTAATTTTCCTACTGAAAATGTCAAATGGACTTCCTTCCAATCCTTTTCCTGTCTGGTAAAAGCTGGTGACAAAGGCTTGCACTCATCGAGTGTGGGACATGGCTTACCCGCCTCTACCGCTTTGGCAACAGAAGTAAATGCCTTCCCAATAAAGGGGAATGAGAGTGAAGTAGGAGCAAGAATGGAAGGGTGTCCGTTATTCAGTGAGAATACCTTCGACTCTGAATAACCCACCTTTCTTAGACTACCTGAAAGGATAGTCTGTGCCTTATCATGGTCGAGAATCAAGACTTCCTTTGGTTCCGTTCCTTTTCTTGACTTTGGTTTGTACTTCAGTCGAACCCAACAATTAGGGAATGCATCAAAGCTTGGCCAAAATTGAATTTTGTCCAAAGGAACAGCACCTATTTTCTCTGTGATGCAGAGATTGCCATTTGAAATCGGCATCTGCTCCGCGAACCTCCAGGGATTGGTTATGGAGCATGTTGGTAGGTCTTGATTCATGGGTCGTTTGAATGACCCCTGGGAAGCGACGAGAAACTTTACGAGGATCTATCTTAAGTTTTACTTCCATTTCGTTTTGTCTACGAAAGCTCTCTATTTGATTCTTCAGTTGGATACATAATTGTACCACATTATCCAAATTAGGGGTAGAAGACAAAGATGTCGACATCGATGGCTCTACAACCGGCACAGGCGGAGGAAATTCTGACGCAACATTTTCCTCCTCTACCTTGGGGCATTTTTTGCCCTTAATCCCAAAGGTTTTCTGGCCATCAGGGGATGTAGTTAGCTCCTGAGGCACTAGTGTTTCCTCACTTGCTTCCGGAAATAGTAGCTTACGCATCCCATCATTAAGTAGGAAAGGTCACGGAGAGATCTTTTGAAAGCCTCTCGCCCAGTTGCGAAATTTATATTGAGCTGTATCCCAAGTCTCTGTAGACTTGGGATTTTCAAAACTTTCGGACATTAATGTCCAATATATATTGCAAACCTCTGGGTTCCAATAATGTAGGGATCCGGAAATAATATTGCAGGGGGCATGAAACCTGCAAGTATTTTGACCGTAAAAATACTTACTCTTGGCCTTGCAGAGGACTGCAGCACAAGGTATCTGGTGTTCCTCCTGTAAAGAAAGGAAAACCAAATGAGTATACAACGGATTATCTCCTTGACAATCAACATGCAAATGTCCTTTACAATAGAGTAGCTTAGGATAGTAAGCTATAAAGGGATGGTAGGAGATACATACTTGTGAGCAAATGCTGTTGCCTCCCATCAATATTAACTACATGGAGATTTCTCTATAGAGTAACTCCAGGTAGAAGGACTCTTACCCCTAGGGGTAGAAAAGTATCAAATCACTGTCCCAAAATAATGTTAATACTGTGGGGTCAGGATGACTGATTCTCGATCAAAATATTGAAGAAAACTATTCATTCAATATATGAACGGTACCAGCAGAATGCTTGTACAAGGGTACCCAAGGTATGTCAGAAATACTACTGTATCATGGTACTGTAGTTTTCTAATTGCAGTAAGTCTATATTGCAATTTACTGGCTACTGTACATCATGTATTGTAGTCTAGTCATTATGCTGCCTTCATAGTAGCATATGACAGTATGGTCCATCTAGCATGAAGCCAGCTGGACTAGGAAAATAAAGACATATATTTGTATATCCCACTCAGTCTATTTGCTGTATTCTTCCTACTATATTAAAATATAGAGTTTCCTGATCAGGGAGACTCAAGGAAAAAGGCTCCACTCTTTAAGGGTTAGGAGTGTATTACTCCTGCCTTGAAGGGTTTAATATTGTAGGGTAATCCTAATACTGATTTCTAATCAGGATATTGAAGAAATCATATTCAATATCGGATTGGGCTCAGCAAATGCCTGTGTTGGATATCCTAAATATATTGGAAATAACTACTAGTATAAACTATATAGTAGTTTTCTATCTGCAGTATATTCTATACTGCAGATATACTGGCTGCCTGTATAAAATATACAGTAGTTTAGCCGGCATGTAGCCGGCATGGCTAGGTCTTGCTGGCATACCCGGCATGCTAGCTAGAGAGAGAGAGAGAGATAGCATGGAAAAAATCGCTACTCCTTACTGTGAATGTATACAGTAATTGAGGATGTAAAAGTCTAATTTGACTGCCTTTTTCCAGAAAGAAGGTTCTAATAGAAGGTGAGAATGTACCATTCAGGCTTCCATGCAACTACAGTACTATTGCCAACAAGGTACCGCCGATACACTGCCGGCCGGCAAGTCCAGCAGTACCAGTACAGTCGGCGTGCTGCCAACTGAGTCAGCACTATCTGTGGCGGCCTGGCCGGCAGTACCCCGGCAACAGGACCTGTAGCAGCAGTCCAAGGGAGGACTGAAGAACCTTGGGAACAGAAGGGACTTCCCTCTCACGGCCATCATAGTTGCCGGCAGCCATCATAGTTGCTGGCAGCCATCTTGACTTCCGGCTAGGCCGGCAGTTGCCGGCTGGGCCGGCTGTTGCCGACAGATTATGTGGTTGGGGGCAGTATGCTCTGCCATCAGCCAAAAACATGACTAGAGAAGGAGTCTGGCTGGCTCCGCCAACCTACCAGCAAAGGTAAGGTTGCAAGATGCCGGCCTAAAGAAAGACAATGGCTCAGCCATCAAAAGTGGACAGAGGGGTAGGGAACAGGGTCCTGTAACGAGTGTGAAAGGAACTGGCAAAAATTGTCAGTCCTACCGCCTGTAAAAGAAACTTTCGGTATCGGCAGAATCCCAGGGAACAGAAGAGACTCAGTTCTCCAACCCAGAGATTGCCGACACAGTTAAGGGGATGGCGGCACTGCCGCCTCCTCTCAACAAAGAAGAAACAGAGTTCCAGTGCCACGTATCCTAGGCTAAAGAAAATTACTCTTCAGCCCAGAGAACTGTGGCATAGGACTAGTCTTTTAGTCGCAAGGAGAAGATGGTATCCAACCATAACTTCAGGTGTGGCTAATGAGGGCTAACCTCCATTGCTGGCCACCTGGCCGGCAGGGGAATGATGGTATCCTACAACCCATTCGTCCTGCCGGCAGGTCGCCGACATAACACTAAATACTCTGAGATTCTGACTAAATCCCAAAACCTGATGGTATACCACAACCAACGGTTAAGGGAAGAGGCAGGACAAACCCTAAGTTAGCCATGTCTGAATAAAATTCAAGGCACGGCTATTAGGGTTGTAGCCTGAGGCTACACTCAGAGGGAAAGAGATTACCCTTAAGTCTCCGAAGAGACGAATTATGTTTCATAACATTCTAGGATGTATCAGTCTCCATTGAATGAAAACAATACACGAGGGTAACCGGGGAAAGTCTGAACGTATAGTAAAACGTCTAGGTAAGGTTACTTGGGCTATACGAGATCTCGGTTACCTAAATCACCGAAACTCTAACTATACGATCGACATAGAAAGGGGGGAAACAAAAATTATGCACATTATCGAAACTTTACAAGAATAAAAACTGGAAGTCATTCTGTTATCTAAATAACACATGCCTAACGAACGGCGGCGCCATGGCGCCTCCAGTAACTGGCCTAGCTCATAAACACAATAAAATACTCTAATTTCATTGTGAAACAGGGGCTAAAATATACTCATAGTAAAGACCCGACACTCAACTTTCCAGAGGCGGAAGAAGATGGAGAAAGCATAATAATAATCCTGTAAAACGATCGAAAACTTAGATCACCAGGAAATATCACCGAGCGAGATCGCTACAAAAAAATGAATGTCCGCCGTCGTGGGAATGGCACTGTTGTATTCCCAATAGTATTACGAGAGTGGGGAGAGCCTTTGGACGGCTCCCTTTTGCCACATCCTCCTCGAAGCCAAAACGCTGTTTGGGGTGCAGATTGCTATGGAGGCGTGTCAACAATGCGTCCGCTGATATTATGCTATAACCTTTGGAGAAATCTTAAGGATATTCGTGCCAGGAGTTAGAATTCTGGATACCTAAAGGTAAAATTCTCTGGTAATATCACTGTAGTACATATATCCCTTAGGAAGCTACTTTAAGGAACTTCCATCACGACGACATGGCTTGAGCCCAAAAATAGACTCTAACAAAAGAAATGTGTGCGTATAGTGATAGGCATCACTGATAATGAACAAAATGACAGATTGGTTATACCTACACTGCGTACGTGAAGCCAGACAAGCCCATATAGTAATATCAAAATTAAAGGAAGATGTGAACGTGAGAGATTTGGCCCTGAACGAACAAGACGCGAAAATAGATTACTTGGAAAACAAACTTGCGGACCTTACCGCACACGCAGCAAATTCCACCCAGATTACTGACCTCACTGAGAAAGTTGACTTCTTGCCATAAATATGGAATCAATTAAAGCAACACTTCAAACATTGATAGACACAAAAAAGGAGAAACGCACATTTGCTGACAAAGGCAAGGAAAAAAATCTGTTGATAATTAAATCAACTAATACAACAACTAAAATAACTGAATGAAAACGCGAGGTTGAACAAGCACCTCAAGACATTCCCATACTTAACACGAGGTAAACTACCAATGGAAATGTTGTTGTAAATTTTGCAAACAAAATGATCAAAGAAGAGGCGGCAAACAATAATTTAGACATTGGTCGCTGACACTGAAACGAGAAAAATAGGAAAACTAAAACCAAAAATAATGATATGCAATGTGTACAATGATGAAGATGATGTAGTAAATGCTTTCATTCAAAGAAATAGCTGCCTGGACCAAATCCAAAATATAAAAGAGAAGATAAGCGTAGTCCTGAAAAAAAATGCCTCAGGGGGGACCACCAAATATGTGCTGAAATGTGATCCTAAAGTTTGGAGGGCTATTCATGATAATGGGGACAAAGTTTCGTTACGATGGGGTACTTATAACATACGTGTTAGGTACCACGTGATCACCAGCTACCACTGTCAGAGGTATGGACATCTTGAAAAAGATTGAAAGTCTAAGTATGGTAATAAAGTCTGCGGGAAATTTTCAGGAAAACATTCCACCAAGGAATGTAATTCGCAAGTGTCAAAGTGTATAAACTGCACAAAGTTAAACAAATCAAGTGACCACATAGTAAATTCTAGAGACTGCAAAGCTTATGACTTGGAATTAAAAAGACTAGCTGAAAATACTGATCACAGTTACTACTATTATTATTATTATTATTACTAGCCAAGCTACAACCCTTGTTGGAAAAGCAAGATGCTATAAGCCCAAGGGCTCCAATAGGGAAAAATAGCCCAGTGAGGAAAGGGAATAAGGATATAAATAAATGATGAGAATAAATTAACAATATATCATTCTAAAAACAGTAACAGCGTCAAAACACATATGTCCTATATAAACTATTAACGTCAAAAACAGTTGTGTCATATACAAACTATAAAAAGACTCATGTCAGCCTAGTCAACATAAAAACATTTTCTCCAACTTTGAAGTTTTGAAGTTCTACTGATTCAACTACCCGATTAGGAAGATCATTCCATAACTTGGTAACAGCTGGAATAAAACTTCTAGAATACTGTGTAGTATTGAGCCTCATGATGGAGAAGGCCTCACTATTAGAATTAACTGTCTGCCTAGTATTACGAACAGGATAGAATTGTCCAGGGAGATCTGAATGTAAAGGATAGTCAGAGTTATGAAAAATCTTATGCAACATGCATAATGAACTAATTGAACGACAGTGCCAAAGATTAATATCTAGATCAGGAATAAGAAATTTAATAGACCGTAAGTTTCTGTCCAACAAATTAAGATGAGAATCAGCAGCTGAACACCAGACAGGAGAACAATACTAAAAACAAGGTAGAATGAAAGAATTAAAACACTTCTTCAGAATAGGTTGATCACCGAAAATCTTGTAAGATTTTCTCAATAAGCCAATTATTTGCGCAATTGAACACGACATAGACCTAATGTGTTTCTCAAAAGTAAATTTGCTGTCGAGAATCACACCTAAAATTTTAAAAGACTCATACAAATTTAAAGAAACATTATCAATACTGAGATACGGATGATGAGGAGCCACGGTCCTTGACCTACTTACAATCATACTTTGAGTTTTGTTAGGATTCAACTTCATACCCCATAATTTGTACCATGCACAAATTTTAGCTAAATCTCTATTAGGGGATTCACCAACCCCAGATCTACATTCAGGGGATGGAATTGATGCAAAGAAAGAAGCATCATCTGCATATGCAACAAGCTTATTTTCTAGGACAAACCACATGTCATGTGTATATAGTATGAAAAGTAATGGGCCAAGAACACTACCCTGTGGAACACCGGATATCACATTCCTATACTCACTATGGTGCCCATCAACAACAAATCTTTGGGATCTATTACTTAAAAAATCTATAATAATGCTAAGAAACAACCCACCCACACCCAACTGTTTGAGTTTGAAAACAAGGGCCTCATGATTAACACGGTCAAAGGCAGCACTAAAATCAAGGCCAATCATACAAACTTCCTGACCACAATCAAGGGATTTCTGTACAACATTGGAGATTGTAAGGTGGGTATCACATGCTCCAAGACCTTTACGAAAACCAAATTGAGAACTAGGGACTAGATGATTACCTTCAGAAAACCTATTAAGACGTTTTGCCAGACGACGTTCAAAAACTTTAGATAATATGGGAGTTATGGAAATTGGGCAGTAATCAGTGGGACTTAAGCTACCACAAACACATTTACATAGAGGAGTAACATTACCAATTCTCCAACAAGTACTAAAAGCTCCTCTTCTTGCTAACTTGCACAAAACAGATAACTTTGGAGCTAAGAAATCTGCTGTCTTTATAGAAAACAATGGAAAAATTTACCTTTTGGGTCTACACCTCCATAAGCATCAAGGTCCATCAACAGAGCTTTAATCTCACGAGATCGAAAAGCTAATCTACCTAGTTAAGCCTCAGGAAAACAGGAATGTGGAAGTTCAAGATTTTCATTACTCTGTTTACTGTCAAAAACATCAGCCAAAAGGGTTGCCTTTTCCTTTGGACAGTGAGTGACTGAGCCATCTGGTTTAAGTAAAGGAGGAACTGTTGCATCTACACCAAAGAGTGCAAATTTAAGGGTAGACCACCATTTATGTTCCTGAGTTGTACCAGAAAGGGTTTCTTTTATGGTTAAATTGTACTCCTTTTCAGTTGAGGCATAAACTCTCTGAGAAAAAGCTTGAAGCTGAGTATAGTTGTTCCAGGTCAAATCCGATCTGTTAACCTTCCAAAGATGATAGGCCTCCTGTTTCTCCAAATAAGCACGTCTGCAATCATCGTTGAACCATGGTTTGTCCTTCACTCTGTACCTTAGCACACGTGAAGGGATACGCCTATCAATTATGTTGACTAGATTCTCATTCAAAGGGACAACAGGATCTACACTACTATATAATTGTGACCAATTCAAGCACAAGATCATGCAAAATGCCATTCCAGTCTGCTTAGGATTTCATATAAATTTTGCAAAAGTTCGATATATCAGGGACAGGCTGCTCCGTCTTTACCACTAATGAAATCAAGGAATGATCAGATGTCCCGATTGGAGAACCAACCTTACTAGTTATAAACGCCAGGGGAGTCAGTGTATACGAGGTCCAAGCAATTACCAGACCTGTGGGTAGCTTCATTTATGATTTGCTCACAGGCTGATTCAGAGGCAAAGTCTAAGCCATGGCGTTCGGTAGGAGAGGTAGAACTTAACTTCTCCCTATGGTGAGCATTAAAATCACCAACAAAGACATAAGAAGCCCTTCTATCATCTTCTTGAATCTTAGCCATAATGGTAAGAAGACAGTCGAAGATAGAATGTAATCAACTGTGGCTATGTAAATATACAATTTAAGTAATAAGACTATTCAATTTCCAGAATATTTGGATAAGCTAGCATTATCTGAAACATGGTTAAATAACTTGGACAAGACGAATATCACTGAAATGAACGCCAACCCCCCCCCCCCACACACACACACAAAAGCCTTCTTTCCCATACCGAGAGAAGGTAGGTATGGTAGGGGCGTCGGACTCTTTTTATTCATAATAGTTACTCAAATCTCAAAACGTTGAAAAGAATTAGTGTAACAAGCTTTGAAGATATAGAAATAAACTTTACGCCAAAAAACAGAAAAATATCATTTGAAGCAATCTACAAACCTCCTAAAACAAACACTAGTGTCTTTTTTACAACAGTAGAGAGTGGGGTTCCCCTGCTGTATGGGACAGGAAAAGTAGCCATCAAAGTAAAGTAGGTAAAGTAATGTGATTATAAAATTGACAATTAAAGACAATCTTTCCTTCTAGATTTTGATACTACTAGTCTAAGAATTCCTTTTCATATAATATTTAGACTACGTAAAAATCCTGTGATATGATTTATTAAAGCACAAATCTTATGAATATCCCTATTAAATTTCCGGAATAATCATAAGAAATGGAAACAAAAAGGGTTAGCATAAACCAAATGGAAACCTACTGAAACATGTTTTCATCTTGTGTCTGATTTACCAATCATACCCTGTCTGAATGAATGATTGACTGTCAGTTCTATCCCATCAGAACTCAATTCAGTTGACTCTATTCCAAATGAAGCAGAGATCAACACAAACGGCCCACATTCGCCTATGAGGAAACGTCACTGGATGAACACTCCGGAACAATTCCCTACCCTGATCTACATAGGCCTAATTCATGCCACAACTGCAAAAATAGTCTCTACGGAGCAATGATAACTCGTTAGTTATATAAGCCTATTCAGCATCAAATCAATTATGTCACTGGTTTGAAATATACTGTCAAAAATTTGTGGAAATTGTCTAGTTGTTCCTCCAGACAAAGTACAAAAGTCTACTCATTATCAAGATAGATCGCTTTATCTACAGAAGCAATCACTATTTTTTGCTAATATCTTTAGATTATAAGGTTATCGATATACTTTGAATTAAAATAACTTATCATTGAAAGACCAATATACATGGGAACCGAATGTGTCTTTATTTACTGATCAGAACTTTCATCCCATACGATATTTTCCACTACTAACTTGGACTCGGTGCCTAAATTGATTACTCGATATTTCTATGGATTCTCATAGGCTTATGGGGCATCCGTTTGTATCATCCTATCGTTTACTTTATGTTGGTAGAGAATTCTAAAATGGTAATTATTCGAAACTGAAATAAGAAACTGGATATTATTAAAAACAAATAAATAAATGTTAAAAACTGATCTGGAAAAACGAGGAATTTTATGGAAAGAGAAGCCAGTGAATCCTCGTTAAGATTTACTCGTGGTTGAGAACATGGGAAATTCAGGCTCAGCAAATTAATCAAGACATTCTTGAGAAATGCGAGAGAAGGCAAATGCTTGAGAGTATCAAGAACGAACAGTCAACATGGGAATTGCTAATGGGAAGACATCCCCTACTATTGATAATAGTTGCAGATATAGTGTTTCATAATTAAATCATAAGGATATAAATATACTTCTTAACCAAAAGGTTATTCAAAAGTAATATTCGGCTAATGAAATTGTGTCAAATATGAGCTGTTGATTCCTGCAACTTTATGTCACTCTTTTTGAAATCTTGAATTATCTTTCTTAATCTATTTATGTAAAGTTTTACTGTTTTTCTGTATTACAAAAAATAACACCATTTTTTTCTTTTAATAATAAATTATCAAAACAAAATATCATTTCCAAAATGTTAAAATGTTAAAAAGAATTGCTAATGGGAAAACATAGCCTAATATTGATAATTGTTGCAGATATAGTATTTCTTTTTTGGGCTCAGGCCATGTCGTCCTGATGGAAGTTCCTATAGGGTAGCTTCATTGGGTATATTTGACTACGGTGATATTCCCAGAGAATTTACCTTAAGGTACCCAGAATTCTAACTCCTGGAGCGAATATCCCTCATAAAATTAACCAGGGATATCGCTTAATATCAGAGGACGTATTCTCGACACGCCACATAGCAATCTGCACCCCGAACAGAATTAACACTTTGAAGGGGTTAAGTGGCAAGAAAATGAAAAACGAGAATGAAAGGAGAGCCGATAGCAAGGCACCTCTCCTATCTTGCTTCGAATGCGAGCATAGCGCCGCCGACGGCGCCATCTGTATTACTTTTTGCGTAGCTCAACAACTCGGTGTTTTTCCCTATGTTTTTACTTATCTTGGATTATTTTCAACCTCATGATACTTTCTCCAGCCTCTTCTGCCTCTGGAAAGTTGAGTATTATCTCTATTGTGTATAAATGTAAGCTCTAGGTGATTTTAAGATAATTCGATAGCGATAATTTCGTTACAAGAGCTGTTGCCTACCGGAGGCGTCCTGGACGCGGTCGCTCGCCATGCATGAGATTTAGTTAGCCAGAACGACGTTCCCGGTCATTATGCTTTAATAATTTTAGCTATTTAGCTCTACATAGGAATTCTTTATATGATGCTATTAGTATTTCTGTTTCGACGAATGATTTAACCATTCTAGCCTTTGCTAGGCTTCGTAGCCTAGACGATCGGCCCTAGTACTTTCATGCATGATATTCAGATTTCCGAGTGTTTTAAAATTTATTTAAGCTTTAGTCAGTTTTATACATATAAGATATTGTTGATTTTTCTTCCAAGATAGTATACGAGAGTTTTGGTGATTTAGGTAATCTATTCTCTTCGCACCTAGGCTAGTTGCCTATGGGGCCCTAGTATACTTTCTCACACTCCCCGGTTGCTCCCTTCTCCTCGGAGAATAAGTGCAATCCCTTTTCCCTCTGTTTAAGCCTTGGACTTAACCCTAATGGTTTATCTGAATTAACATTTAGATATAACTATATTAGGGTGTTTCTGTTCTTTTCTGTTTCCAGTGATTCTGGCCTCAGGAGGGGGCAGGACATCAGTGTTTTTAGTCTGGGTCTGTTTCTTTCTAGCTTTGAGAATGAGATTCCTTTGCTAGACCTAGGGCAGACACAGGAGGCTCAGCCTCCCTAGACCACTTTTGAAGGTTTCTGTACGAGATGATCACTTCTTCTTGTGATCTAGCAGACTAGTCCAGTGTGGTTGTTCTCGGTTTGAAGGATAAGATCCTTCTTTTCCTGTGAATAACAACACCAAACCCTGTTTTAGTTCTGAGGGAGATGGCAAGTATTGCCGGCCTCCCTCCTAGGTCTCCCCCTAGCCTAGGATGAGCTTTCTTGGCTGCGGGCTGATCTTTTACTAAAGCAGAGTTTGCAGGACCCTCTTCCCCCCTTTCCCCCTCTTTCCTTAGTGATGGCCTAGCCATTACTTCTCTGTCCGTCGTTCTACATCTGTACCTAGTGTAGGTTAAGATGTGGAGCTGACTCAGTCCCTTGCCGGCCGGCAAAGGCCTATATTCTGTAGTGTGTTCCCCAGATCTCCCTTGGTCTCACATCCATGTCTGTCTGTAGAGCCAGGCGGCATTGGATAGATGGAAGCCTGAATTTACATTCTCCCCTTCCTTATGTTCACTCTTTCTGGATGCCGGGCTGTGCGGCAGTGCCGTCTCTTATCCTTACATCCATTCTGTTTCTCTTCTAGTGTTTGTGCCCTAGCCCGACTGCCGGCCTGAGTGGCCGGCAGCCGGGCAGGTGGAAGTTCTCTGGTTCTTTTCCGCTGCCGGCCGGCATTGGTAGCATACTATTGCTGGCCGGCAATAGAAGCACACCATAAGATCTGCCGGCCGTCTCGTTTAGCGGCCGGCAGCCGGGTGCTATCAATTTTTAGTTGCTGAACCAGCGCTCTGCCACCCCAATAGTCTAAAGGTAGTATACTTTGGAACTAATTTAGGGTACGTCGGCACATTATATTATATACAGTAGTTTACAGTATAGGATATGCTGCATTGAGAAAACTATAGTATAGAATATATTATAACACTAAGTTTTTCCAACACTCTTGTGTTGTCTTGTACAGCTTTTTGTGAAACCGTACAGATGAAGAAAGTGAGTTCTTTCTTTATTAACTATTCAGTATATTAAAATTACTTATCTCGGTGTGAGCTACACCTAATTTTCCTCTGGAAATACCTTAATGGTTACTCTAGAATAAGAATAACCATAAAAGTTTTATTATCTGGCAGGTTACAGCAATTGACTGGGCAGGAAATACAAGTGTGTGTCTTTCCTTCTTTCCTTTCTAGCTTAGTTACCTAGCTATTGTTATGAACCGCCTTAATGGTTCAACAGGTTCTTTTAAAATACTAAAGGAATTGGGACTGGAATGAACCGATGGACTGCAACAACCAAAGGGGCGGGTAAAACAGAAAACACTAAGTACCTTAACCTAGTTTATTATACAAAAATTATACAAAAATAAATATACAATAATTACAATGAGAACAGGTAATGGGAAGAAAAGAGGCTTAAATGATCATAGCATAAATTTAGATTAACATTACAATTACACAGACATTCCTTAATTTTAAAGTAAATGATAAACAATTAACAATAGTCATCAACAAAAAAAAAAAACACAGTAAGCAGCAGCAATGACATTCATAAGAGAATCTTCTCATTATTAATAAAATAATAAAGACGAGCCCATACACTTGCTCCACACTAAATGACAAGAGCTAATACTTGCTCAACACGATACAAACCATAATCACTGAAAAGCCATACACTGCTCTTCCAACATATCAAATATCCACAAACACAATCCATGATCCTCGAGGACGACCATCGAACACTGCGGGAACGACCACGACAGTGTCGATGCGACAGCCACTTCGCTGCCACCGAAGAATATCTCTTCAAAACTGGTAACCATGGTTTGGTCACCATCTCGACCTCGGGAGCTGGGTTGACGGCAAGTGACCCACACCTGCTGTATCACAACCATCACCATCAACTAGGTGATACTCCAAAACTGTTGCTGCTGCTCGTTCTCGACTGCATCACGAGAACCTGTCCATCTGGCTTCCCAAACCTGACTGACTATAGTCAGTTACAACGTGACATAAGTAAACAAGGCACCTGCCTTGACAAAGAAAAAGAGGGCAGTTCAAAAAAATTTAAACTAGGTTGTTTCAAAGTCAAACAACCTAACACTATGTATACTTAACATTAGTTATCCGGTGATTCGTTGTTCACTTGATACTCTTGGAATTTTCTTCTCTTTACAAGAGGACCATCCGAAGTGTGGGAGTTTATTCTGCAACGTCCGCAGCAAGAACTTCTGCGAACATGATTTGAGTAGGAGGCACGCAGCATGCGCAGTCTCCAAAGGTATGTACTATTTGCACTAACCTGATTACCGAGGCATTTGACACCCCTAAGTCATGGGATGCAGCGAGGGAGAAGCTTCGAACCTGGGTGAGGGGCTTCCAGATGAATACTTCTGGTCCCTATCTTCCAAGCGAGAAGATGAGGGTTTACCTTTTCCCCAAGGCATCAGCGGATGCAGTGATTCCCCAGCCTCAAGCGGAGATACCGTTGGTTCAGATTCCGGTGGATTCTGAAGTCTCGGACGCCCTACAAGACATCCAACCGGACGATAGGATGTCTGAGGTGTCCGAGTACACTGAAAAAGACCTTCTGGCAGAAGACCAGGAAGAGGAGCTGACCCAGGCTTCGGACAATGAAGAGGAAGAATTCGACGAGGAGTCGGCTACCCCAGTTCAGGCCCCTGAACCTATTCCCTCAACATCGTCTGCTATCCCAGAGGATCTAGGAAGGACTCTTTCTTCCATCGTTGGAATGATCCAGCAGATGCAGAAAGAAAATAATGAGAAGGCTGCTGCAATGAAGTTGGAGAAGCGAAGACTTGCAGCATCATGTGGGCCCCAGAAGAAGCTCAACATGAAGGACCTTCCCTTGTGCTCGGATGCCAACCCTTGGAGGTATGCCAAGCACATGCCTATGACGACGGGAAAGATCGTCATCTCGGAGATATTGGGCTCTGTTCCCCTCGAGGAGGTCGAATTCTGGCCCAGCAAGGAGTCGTACCCGGACTGCTATGTCCACCTTAGGAAGGAACCAGCCTCAAAGGAAGAGACGGAGCCGAAGGAGGTCATAGTTTTTGACCACGCTAAGGCTCAGGCCTTGCTATCAAGCTCGCTGAAGGAGAGGGGCTTCACAAACTCTATGGTACCCGCCTTGAGTAAGAAGCATCCTTCCTTTGTGGCCCCTCCTAATAGAGCCTTTCCCTTCATGGAAAAAGGGTTTAAGGCTGTTCTAAAAGCGGTCGAGGCAGGTAAACCATGCCCCTTCTTGGAGGAGTGTAAACCTCTGTCCTTGGCCTTACCCATGGACCAGAAGGACTGGAAGGACGTCCATCTTACCTTCTCAGTCGGGAAATTGGAGGCTGATATTGCCGGACGTCAGTTCGGTGAAGACCTCCCGAAGCTGCCTGATTTTCTCCTGCGTAGGGAGCAGGACACAAAAGAAAGACTTGCCGCCTCAATGTCTCTACAAACGACTCTTGAGACGATGGCAAGTGACCCCAAGGCTCAGGAGATGTTTATGGTAGTCACCAAGACATATCTGCCCACAGTGACGAAGGACCTTTACAGCTTCGTCAAAGCTAGGAGGGCTTGTAGGGAGTTCGTGTTCGCCTCCGCTGCGGTGAGGCACGAGCCAAGGAAACTAATCTCCTCCTGCATTTGGGGCAAAGACCTCTTCCCTAGTGCAGCGGTCAAGGAGGTAGTAGATAAGGCCACCGCGGAAAATAGAAACCTTCTCCAGAAGTGGGGCCTATCCCTCAAACGAAAGTCTTCCCAGGATGAGGGTCCCCAACCAAAGAGGAAGACTAAGAAGCCTAGGCTACCCTCTCGGCCTGCCAAGCCGTACAGACAGCAACAGCAGCAACTTCCTTTGATTGATTGATTGATTGATCGAAGAGTTTTCAGGCATCCTGACATCTAAGGTCAATGACGCTGGTAACATTTAATTTATGCATACAAAAATAAAAAATTAAATTAAATAAAAAATAAAAGTATTTAATTAAAATCATAAAAGTTGAATGTCATAAAAGTTGAATAGTTTTCAGAAGACCTGCTTCCAAAATAAATCTAAAAATGCCACTTGCATAGTAGGACACATCATTTCCAAGAATCTTGGCAAGGATGAACCTGCCACCCTCACCTCGAGCCTCAAACAAATATCTATTCCTCAAGTTATTATAATTGGGGCATTCGGTCAACAAATGCCTCACTGTTAGAGGTACTAAACAGTAGTCACAATGCGGTTGGTGTTGGCCCTTTAGCAAAAACTCGTGTGTCAAACGAGTGTGACCAATACGGACACGACAAAGAGGCGTCTCCCCTTTTCAGGGCATCGTATTATACCTCCAAGGAAATATGACATTTGTTACCTCTCGCATTTTATTGCCATCTAGACTATCCCATTACTGTTGCCATTTATTGCAAACCAATTTCTTGATGTCAGGTAAGAAATCAACCGGAGTTTGGAGGAAATATGCATCAAACGCGCGAAGAGATCTAATAAGACCAGTACCGACTCATCTACGTACGCTTCTCAGGCCATGATCCAAAGCCAAACAACTGAAGAAATTGGTGCTTCTCCAGCCACCTCCCCCCTCGATGACTATTCATACAGACGCCTCGAAGGAGGGATGGGGAGGTCTTTCTCACCGGAAGAAGGCCCAAGGAACCTGGTCCAACCTATTCAAGAAATTTCACCAACTTTCTGGAAGCCATGGCAGTACTTCTTACGTTGAAGAAAGTCTCCCCTCGCCGCTCGATCCACATAAGGTTGGTGCTAGACAGCGAGGTGATAGTGAGATGCCTGAATCGACAAGGATCGAGGTCACCTTCAATCAACCAAGTCATGTTGGCCATCTTCCGACTAGAGGAGAAGAGAAGATGGCACTCGTCAGCAGTTCACCTTCCAGGAGTCCGCAATGTGACGGCGGACGCTCTATCCAGGTTCACGCCGATAGAGTCAGAATGGTCCCTAGACGCAGGATCATTCTCCTTCATCTTGAGTCAAGTCCCAGAACTGCAGATAGACCTCTTTGCGACGAAAGACAACAAGAAGTTACCTCTTTACGTGTCCCCGTACGAGGATCCCCTAGCGGAAGCAGTGGACGCTATGTCCCTCGACTGGAACAGATGGTCCATGATTTACCTGTTCCCTCCTCACACCCTTCTACTGAGGGTCCTCGACAAACTGAGATCTTTCAAGGGAAAAGCGGCAATAGTGGCTCACAAGTGGCCGAACAGCGTACGGTTCCGTCTGGCATTAGAACTAGGGCTGAAGTTTTTACAGCTTCCGGATCCAGTTTTGACCCAGCAACTTCAGAAGTCGACTGTCTGCGCTTCATCACTGAAAACCCGAAACCTGCACCTCATGATTTTCTCTCCCTAGCGGTGAGAAAGGGTTTCAGGATATCAAAAGACAGTATAGACTTTTTAGAGGAATATAAGTCCAAATCCACCAGAAGACAATATGAGTCATCATGGAGCAAGTGGGTGTCCTTTGTCAAGGCGAAGAAGCCACAAAAGATCTCGACGGACTTCTGCTCATCATTCTTCATCCACCTCCATGGTCAAGGCTTAGCAGCCAACACGATATCAACGTGTAAGTCCGACTTGACAAGACCTATTTTATATGCCTTCCAGGTCGACCTATCTAACGACATTTTTAACAAAATTCCGAAGGCCTGTGCTAGGCTCAGACCATCAGCACCTCCGAAACCCATTTCATGGTCTCTGGATAAGGTTCTTCATTTCGTTTCACTGATGAACAATGAGGAGTGTGCTTTAAAGGATTTGACCCAAAAAGTTATATTTCTGTTTGCACTCGCTTCAGGGGCTAAAGTTAGTGAAATAGTAGCCCTCTTGCGAGAGGAAGGTCGTGTTCAGTTCTTAGATGGGGGAGAACTGAACCTTTTTCTGGACCCGACGTTTCTTGCCAAGAATGAGCTACCCACCAACAAGTGGGGTCGCTGGAAAATCTGCCCTCTGAAAGAAGATGCATCTCTATGTCCAGTGGAATGCCTAAAGGTCTATCTTCGTAGAACTTCAGACTTTATGGGAGGTCAACTGTTTAGGGGAGAAACATCAGGCTCAAATTTATCTCTGAAACAACTAAGGGCGAAAATCACCTATTTTATTCGTAGAGCAGATCCAGACAGTACACCCGCAGGTCACGATCCAAGGAAAGTTGCCTCGTCCATAAATTTCTTTAATAATATGGATTTCAAACATCTTCGCTCATACACTGGCTGGAAGTCTTCCAGAGTATTCTTTAGACACTATGCGAAGCAAGTGGAGCAACTGAAGAGGTCTGTGGTAGCAGTGGGTAGTGTCGTCAAACCTACTGTTTAACTCTGCGAGGAACAGTGAAATTAATTGGGAAGATTAATTCTAGGGTGGGTGTGTAGTCACGGACTGTTCTACAGACTAAGTGTTAGGGCACTAAGGTGCCCACGTTGACCGTTCCATAATTGAAGGTGAACCTAGCATAAGTGCGGACACGTGTGCCAAGCGTTTTCAACGCCAGTGTGATTGAATAGTAAGACAGACTTTTATGATTTTAATATCTCAATATTAAAAGTGGTGCTTATGTTCTTTCTTTTCAGATAAACAATTTTTCTGCTTGCTATGATCCTTGTGCTTATTTGTTAAGTTATCCTCTTCTTATACTTGTAAAATTGCTGATTAACCTGCTTTTTATTGATTGTCAATAAACTAGTTCTTGTGAACCTTGCGTCGCATTCGCCCGAGTCATTTTACTAGAAAATGGTTTTGCATTACTTAACTATGTATGACTTTAACATGAATAATCCTAATAGATTGTTCCTTTATGCAAGCAAACTTTCATTGGTTTATGCTTTCCCCTAGTGGGGAGGACTTCATGCCCTATAGGGACGGTGGCAGATGTACAAATTTCTTCCTATTCGGATGTAAACCTTTGTCTATTCCAATAATAGAACGCAGAGCTTGTCAGTATTTCATATCGACACAGCGGTTCTTTTACAAACTAACATAGTCTATGTTTAGATGAAAAGATGTATGATGGTAACATCTTAGGTCTCTAGGTCTAGGCTGACCGGGAAATACCTTCTTGAGAGTACGGCAGGTTTTAAGAATCCACAGATACAGTAATGTTCTGGTATACTTCCATCAGGACGACAGGGCTTGAGCCCAAAAATTGGATTTTGAGCGAAGCGAAAAATCTATTTTTGGGCGAGATAGCCATGTCGTCCTGATGGACCCGCCCTTCCTTTTCCTTAAAAAGGGGCTATAGGACCCCTCCCTATATACAGTATCTGTAGCACCTCGTGTATCGCTACAAGGAATACAGATGGCGCCGTCGGCGGCGCTATGCTCGCATTCGAAGCGAGATAGGAGAGGTGCCTTGATAGCGGCTCTCCTTCCATTCTCGTTTTTCGTTTTCATGCCACAACCCCTTCGAAGTGTTAATTCTGTTCGGGGTACAGATTGCTATGTGGCGTGTCGAGAATACGTCCACTGACATTACGCGATATCCCTGGTTAATTTTATGAGGGATATTCGCTCCAGGAGTTAGAATTCTGGGTACCTTAAGGTAAATTCTCTGAGAATATCACCGTAGTCAAATATACCCAAGGAAGCTACCCTATAGGAACTTCCATCAGGACGACATGGCTATCTCACCCAAAAATAGCTTCTTCACTTCACTCAAAATCCGTTAATTAAATCATAAGGATATACATTTATCTCTTAACCAAATGGTTATTCAAAAGTAATATTTAGCCAATTATATTACGACATTGATGAACTGTTTATTCCTGCAATTTGATGTAACTCTTTTTGAAATCTTGAATCATCTTTCTTAAACTATTTATGTAAAGTTTTACTGTTTTTCTGTATTACAAAAAATAACACCGATTTTTTTCTTTTGATAATAAATTATCAAAACAAAATATCATTTCCATTATGTTAAAAAGAACGATTTGAAATTGTATCATTCTTGTGATAAAGATAGTTTCACTCCCATCTCAGCTCAGCTCCCAGACAGCGTGAAAGATAGCTCTGCCAGCTAAAGAACCTACTTACCTGGTGTAGCGGTTTAAAATTAACCCCTGCAAATCTTAAGCCGCCCCCCCCCCCAGGTAGTTTGAAGCCGGTTTCAAGCTACCAGGGTGGGGGGATTTGAAACCGGTTTGAAGATACCCCCTGGTTTCAAAGTATCCCCTCTCTTTTTGCGCAGTATCTCAACATTTATAAATAATAATCAAATGCTTTGATCAGAGTCAACACAAAATTGTTAGGTTACATGTATAGACAATACATGTACGGTTTCACCTACTGGTATAATCTATTGATGTTATGTCTTCAACCGTTTATAGCAATAAAGGCACGCTCGATACGGCCATCATTTACGTGTCATTTCTTTTTCCAAATCAAGCTCAAGACACATTCCATGAGTAAATTTATGTTTTCTATAATACAAGGTCTATAGATAGACCTTGGTATAATAATAATATAAGGACAGTGAGACGAGACATCACCAACACCTGACTGTTTATCCAAACAGGTGCGAGAATATATTACAAGGTGCGGACGGAAATGTAGCATGCGCGCTGACGCCAATCTGGCTAGAACCAACCGCCACAAAAGTGTGTTTCTTCACACGTACAGATACTCGAAATACAAGTTAATGAAATAATGCAATGTAATGAGAAGTACATGAAATAGAAGCTCTAAGGGAGGGGATTGATTGATTGATTGATTTAAGAGTTTTCAGGCATCCTGACATCTAAGGTCATTGACACCGATATCATTTAGTTTATGTATAAAAAAAAAACATAAGAGTATTCAATTAAATCATAAAAGTTGAATGTCATAAAAGTTAAATAGTTTTCAGAAGACCTGCTTCTGAAATAAATCTATAGATGCCACTTGCATAGTAGGACACATCATGTCCAAGAATCTTGGCAAGGATGAACCTGCCACCCTCACCTCGAGCCTTAAACAAATATCTTTTCCTTAAGTTGTTAAAATCTGTTGATAATTAAATCAATTAATACAACAACTAAAATAACTGAAAGAAAATGCGAGGTTGAACAAGCACCTCAAGACATCCCTATACCTAACACGAGGTCGACTACCAATGGAAATATGGTTGTAAACTTTGCAAACAAAATGATCAAAGAAGAGGCGGCAAACAAAATTTAGACATTGGTCGCTGACACTGAAACGAGAAAAATCGGAAAACTAAAACCAAAAAAATGATATGCAATGTTTACAATGATGATGATGATCATGTAGTAAATGCTTTGATTCAAAGAAATACTGCCTGGACCAAATCTAAAATATAAAAGAGAAGATAAGTGTAGTCCTGGGAAAAAAAAAATGCCTCGGGAGGACCACCCACTATGTGCTGATCTGTGATCCTGAAGTTTGGAGGGCTATTCATGATAATGGTGACAAAGTTTCGTTACGATGGGGTACTTATAACATACGTAATAAGTACCACGTGATCACCAGCTACTACTGTCAGAGGTATGGACATCTTAGAAAAAGATTGCAAGAATAAGAATAGAGATAAAGTCTGCGAAAAATGTTCAGGAAAACATTCCACCAAGGAGTGTAATTCGCAAGTGTCAAAGTGTATAAACTGCACAAAGTTAAACATATCAAGTGACCACATAGTAAATTCTAGAGACTGCAAGGCTTATGACTTGGAATTGAAAAGACTAGCAGAAAATACTGATCATAGTTACTAAGGATGTAGTCAACTCTGGCTATGTAAATATACAATCTGTAGGTAATAAGACTATTCAAATTCGAGAATAGATAAACGAGAAATATTTGGATATGATAGCATTATCTGAAACATAGTTAAATAACTTGGACAAGACAAATATCACTGAAATGAACACCCCCCCCCCCCCCCCACACACACACGCCTTCTTTCCCATACCGAGAGGAGGTAGGTATGGTAGGGGCGTCGGACTCTTTATTCATAAAAGTTACTCAAATCTCAAAACGTTGAAAAGAATTAGTGTAACAAGCTTTAAATATATAGAAATAAACTTTACGCCCAAAAACAGAAAAATATCCTTTGAAGCAATCTACAAACCTCCTAGAACAAACACTAGTATCTTTTTTACAACAGTAGAGAGTGGGGTTCCCCTGCTGTATGGGACTGGAAAAGCAGCCATTAAAGTAAAGTAAAGTAATGAGATTATATAATTGGCAATCAAAGACAAGCTTTCCTTCTAGAATTTGATACTACTATTCTGAGAATTCCTTTTTATATAATATTTAGACTACGTAAAAATCCTGTGATATGATTTATTAAAGCACAAATCTTATGAATATCCATACCAAACTTCCGGAATAATCATAAGAAATGGAAACAAAAAGGGTTGGCATAAACCAAATGGAAACCTACTGAAACATGTTTTCATCATGTGTCTGATTTACCAATCATACCCTGTCTGAATGAATGATTGACTGTCAGTTCTCTCCCATCAGAACCCAATTAAGTTGACTCTATTCCAGAATTTGCTCGACTCTATTTCAGATGAAGCAGAGATCAACACAGATATTCCCACATTCGCCTATGAGGAAACGTCACTGGATGAACACTCCGGAACAATTCCCTGCCCTGATCTACATAGGCCTAATTCAGGCCACGACAGCGAAAATAGTCTCTATGGAGCAATGATAACTCGTTAGTTATATAAGCCTATTTAGCATCAAATCAATCATGTCACTGGTTTGAAATATACTGTCAAAAATTTGTGGAAATTGTCTAGTTGTTCCTCTAGACAAAGTACAAAAGTCTACTCATTATCAAGATAGATCGCTTTATCTACAGAAGCAATCACTATTTTTTGCTAATATCTTCAGATTATAAGGTTATCGATATACTTTGAATTAAAATAACTTATCATTGAAAGACCAATATACATGGGAACCGAATGTATCTTTATTTATTAATCAGAACTTTCATCCCATACGATATTTTCCACTACTAACTTGGACTCGGTGCCTAAATTGATTACTCAATATTTCTATGGATTCTCATAGGCTTATGGGGCATCCGTTTGTATCATCCTATCGTTTACTTTATGTTTTGTAAAATACAAGGTCTATAGATAGACCTTGGTATAATACTAATATGAGGACAGTGAGACGAGTTATCACCAACAACTGACTGTTTATTCAAACAAGTGCGAGAATATATTACAAGGTGCGAACGGAAATGTAGCATGCGCGCTGGCGCCAATCAGGAACGCCAAATCTGCTCACCCAGCTCGACAAAAGGGCTTCGGCGCATGCCTGGGTCGTAGCTTCGGTCATCGGTGATGCTTCCAACCACCTCGTGGAGCGATCGATGATAGTCAGCAGGTAGCGAGCAGATCCCGAAAGCGACAAAGGTCTAACGACGTTGAAGTGGATGAGACCGAAACGCCTTTTCGGTTGGGGAAAATCGCCGATACCTATCGGCGATTTGGTGTGACAGCTGATCTTGCTTGTCTGGCAATTGATGCATGTCTTCGCCCATTCCCGGGCGTCCTTTTTGATCCCTGCCCAGATGAAATTCTCAGACAGGAGGCGAGCAGTGGTGTGTCCCAAGGGGTGTTTAAGTCCATGGGTGATGTCGAATATCTTCCTTCTGGGATGGAGGTGAGAACGATGTCGGCCTTGGCACAGGAGTTGCTGAGCCTAGCGACTCGGAAGAGTACGTCTGCTCTCAGGAACCAAGAAGCGGTGTTGTGTTGAGAAAACGTCGGCAGTTTGACTTTGGGCGTGGAGGCGAGGCTGTTGGTTCTGATGGGCGGATTGAATCCGCCATTGTGGTCAGTCGACGAGTCGGCGAAGAAGTGAGAAATTGAAATGTCAGATAAGCTCATCCTGCTGCCTTAAAAATGCACCAAGGTGTGGGATAGCCAAAGGCCGAAGCTCACGCCTAAGGTAACGGAGTAAAAGAAGGTAGCACGGCCGTAGTGAGTCCGTTAATGGCAAAACCAGAACCGCTGATGCTACTTCACTCTGGGGTGACCAGTTATAAGGACAGTGAGATAAGCTATCACCAACAACTGACGGTTTATTCAAACAGGTGCGAGAATATGTTACAAGGTGCGGATGGAAATGTAGCATGCGCACTGGCGCCAATCTGGCTAGAACCAACCGCCAGAAAAGTGCGTTTCTTCACACGTACAAATACTCGAAATACAAGTTAATGAAATAATGCAATGTAATGATTAGTACATGAAATTGTAGCTCCGAGGGAGCAGAACAAATATATTTAATTAGCCACAGTGTGGCGAAAGGACTATTCAAATGGAGAATTTGATGAGAATGCTGAACGACGGAGGGAGCGATGTCCTTACACTAATGCTCACAAGTCAAATGTTCCTTAATGGCTTAAACTTTTCCTTGTATCATAATCACTCTCACTATTACTGGCTATTTTTGTTGCCATCAGAAAAAAAGATCTGGAAAAACGTAAATTCTTCATACCATTATCAGGCAATGTAATTTTCACTTAGATCATGACAATAATTATCAACAATAAAGTTGATTATATAGTTGATCACATCGATCAACAGCCAAAATATTTTAATTTTATTGTTAGTAAGTGGGGCCATTTCCTTGTGTTCAGGAATCACTTACTTTAGGAAAGAGGCAAATGTGAAGAATTTTCTTCACTCCTCTTCTTTCAATCGTATTTTTAGCTCTCTTCTACTAATACAGTAACGACCCCTCAAACGTTCTCTCCTACTCCAAATTTTTTTTGTCAAAACATCGGGAGGACTATTCTAAACTAAATCAAATAAACGTGTTGACAGTAGTGTACGTCATGCTCGTGACGTCAGAGCGTAGATACGCACAGCGCAAAGGCGTTATCCCGGCGTATGTTGGTTCTTTCCTAAAACTACGTAGGTCGAGATTAAATTCCTAAACTGAATTTTAATGTAATTTTCCATACTGCTGAATTAATGCATCTTTTATTTCTCAATACCAATTAACGTTTGTTAATTTTAAGATGTATGCCCATAGCACTAGCCCATTGCTAATTGATCATTAAACTATTAATTTTTAGCAAGCCAGAATGGGTAGGATTGTTGTATATGTAAAATCCCTTAGAGCAACAAGATTTCTCTAGAGTATTTGATACAAAATCCTGCCTCCTCTGCACTCCTTGCAACAATATATTGCCCTGTCCTGAAGTCCTGATATGACACCTCAACTGGATTACCGTGCGCATCATGGTCGTCACCTGTCTGGAAAGGTGAAGCTAGGTGATACCTCTCGACCTTATGGTCGGCCCATTCGTTCGGAAGCTGCCGTGACCGACTAACCTACCTGGTTGGTGAACCCATGCACCTCTGGCTTACCCCCAACCCATCTCCCAAAACTTGACTCAGAGAGGAGTCCTGCGGCTGCCGGTCGGAGAGAGAGAGAGAGAAGAAGAGCAGCCTGTTAAGCCACATCTTCCAAAGTGAGAATTTTAAGGGTGAGCCAGTTAAGAGTGCAAAGTGCCAACCTATGCAACCAGGTCAACAGACAACGGGCAAAGGACAATCTTCAAAGGAGTGCAGGTACTAAAACAGTGGCCACAGTTATTCCCCCATTTTTTAGCTTAGACTAATTTCAACTTCATAGGGAACCTGGTTATTTACATTATTCGGACTGTGTGCGATGGAATTGTTTGTATATTTTTTTTCGTTATCATTTTTTGCTTTGAGACTAGCACAATCTCTGGGTCACATGGGCCATGTGTTCGACCCCATTTTGTTTATTAATCATTGCAGACCATGTGTCTAACTAATCATTTTTATTGTTTTGAAAAGCTTTTATTGCTTTCATTTTTTATACCATTTTGTGTTGTTAAGATGTCCGTTTCTTTTGGTGTAAATTTGTAAAATAAATCAATATTAGGTTAATTAAATCTCCTTCGTATTTTTGCTCCCTCATTAATTTCAATGTGTGAATTATGAATATTTGAACACGGGACAGAATTCCCGATATTTAAAAGGAGTAAGCCTTAGTAAGTCTATAAGTGGTTTCAGTGAGATACTTTGTATTAACATATCTGCTTCGAAGGTAAAGATCCATATCTTTAAACTTTTAAACTTTACTTTACATCACTGCTCCCATTTCTGGTTTTGTCTAATTACATTAACGTAAGATACCTGTCCAGCATCTCGCTGGGGTCACTGGGACGGAGCTGGAACAGAGCCTAAAGTGTTTGCATTTTCTGAGTATTTCTCTTATTTTGAAAGTTTTTCGATATCGCTTTACTTTAGCAGACACTGAAAAGCCACAGGCTTGTAACTGCTAACGCTTGAGACTATAGAATAATAAGCAAGAAGGTAATTTTATAGTGCTTGCTAATATCCGTTACATTTTATGATAATAAAGGTGTCTTTTAGGGTCAGTCAATATCAGTACTGGATTGTTGTGTGTGTTGGAGGTGGAATAACATTATGTCTATGTACAATCAGCAATAAAAGTATAAAGTATTTCCAGACAAGAGCAAGTCTGAAGCCACACTCATCATGATCCTCATCACTGTTGATCTGGTGACGTCTGCAGTCTTTTTCGCTCTCTACTCTGGACACCAATGCTTCTTAAGAAAGAGAAATAAGAAAGCAGGAAGGTAATTTTATCAAGGAAACAGACAATATCTTGAATCCATAAGAATGATTTTTTTTCACTGTTTTCCTTCCTATCTCCTTGCTAGAGTGTGGACGTGTTGCACGGAGCTCCGTTAAACACTCGTCCTGAGTCATGATTTAGCTTTCTGTTTCTCGCTAAGAATATCATTGAAAAGATATTAGTTAATCTTATGGAGAAACCTAAGTGATAAAAAACAGAACACCTTTTCTTTTCCTAATTATTTCTGCCTCATATGTAAAACCACGGAGAAGAACGGAAGAAATGGATAGGATGTGAATGTAATAGACTCTACCATTAGATATGTGTGCATATAGTGATAGGCATCACTGATAATGAACGGAATAACATAGATTGGTTATGCCCACACTGCGTACGTGAAGCCAGAAAAGACCATATAGTAATATCAAAATTAAAGGAAGATGTGAACGTGAGAGATTTGGCCCCGAACGAACAAGACGCGAAAATAGATGACTTGGAAAACAAACTTGCGGACCTTACCGCACACGCAGCAAATTCCACCCAGATTACTGACCTCACTGAGAAAGTCGACTTCTTGCCATGAATATGGAATCAATTAAAGCAACAATTCTGTCAGGAATTTCGAACTGATCATTCGAAATCCCCGCCATTAAACTTCACAAACGTTGCGTTAAATTGGGGCAGGGCTGGTAAATCTCCCGGGCGTTTCTATGAATGAGCGCTGTCCAATACGTGACGGTATTGAGGCGTAAATTTCTACCACCTGGCGGGGAAGGAGCGGGTGTCAGAGAAACAAAGTCTTTATTATTTACAATTTACGAAAATGATATTTTAATCATTCAGGCAGGCAAAATTATCGATATATATGTTTAGAGCCAAGGACTCGCTAGTTTGTTAGATTCTGGTAAATTACGTCCTTCAGCAGAAGTATTGAGTTTATCCTTTAATCTAACGTAATATTTAAACTGTTTTTCTATCTTGTATTCTATAGAGAAACTCAATTAAACCCCTTGTTGATTAAATAAAGTGAGAGTTCCAACGCATTTTACAAGGACCCTTTAATTAGCATGGGAGACAGTAGTTTTCCTTTGAGCTATGATGAACGATGCCCGGCATACCTGCCTAAGCCCCGAACGGAGTAAGCACCGTCTATGAAGTTCTAGTGTGTCTCTCTGCCTCTGGCTCCTATCTACCACCATGCCAGGTCGGTTCCTTTGTCAGTGTGAGTTATATACATTTTTTATCTGTCTGTAAATTTGTCATCCCTGGGATTAGGGATTTGATTTATGCCTCGCATGATGTCTGCAGGCACCGGTATGTCATTTACCATAGAGTAATTACAGTAAGGTTGAAATTTCGCCTTGTTTAGTTCAGCCGTGGACTTAGAGTTTTCCAAGCACATGTTGCAAACATCCTATGGGTTACCGTGTTATAAGGCCATGACAGCCTGTATTTGATTAAGTCAATTTCTTGTCAATGTCGAGTAACCGTGTGCAGTAAGGTTGAAGACCTAGCTTTCATTTTGCGTGATGTTTCTAAGTAAACATTGGCTTAACTGCCCATGATGTCCTTCAGATTGTATTAGCGTGATTTGTTATTATATTTTTAAATGATTATTTTTGTAATAAACCAACTTTTGTGACAATATTTTATTGAAACCTTCCTGAATTGTTTTAGAAAGCGAACCTTTTCAAGGTCTTACCATCGACCCACTCCATCGGGCCTAGAATCATTACAGTTTTAAATAAGTCGGAGAAAAATTCCCGACATTTGGTCCTTCGAACCGGATGATTAGTGCTTTCTAGAGCTTGCAAGGAAATTCAGAAAGATGTGATCTTTAGGGTAGCCCTAGTAGGACACAGTCAGCTCCCCCCGAATCTGCCACAATGTTCTGATAACGAGATAGAGATTTACCGAAGGCCAGGAGGACTGGTCAGTCAGTTTCTAGACTATAATTTGCAATATTGGCAGAGGAGGTACGCGCTAATCGTGTTGTACCTGGGTGGAAACGACCTGGCAACCGATCACCCCTAAACCGTTTGGGATAATTTAAAAATCCTAATTGAATGCTTGAGGAAAATTTCCAATGTTATCGCCATCTGTGACGCCGAAGTTAGGGAGTATCTACCCGACAATAGATTTGCCATTAATCCAGTTGAATATATTAGCAAAGTAAAAAATTTCAATGCGAGAACCTTCAAGTATTGTTCGAAGAGACATCGGTACGGAGTGAGACACCTGCCGATGAACTCAAGAGCCTACCGCGAAGGCAAGTTAAGGAACGGACTCCATTTTGATCAAGTCATTTGTAACGCATTCCTCAATCGTTTAATGAGGCTTATCAGGAGAGAGAGAGGGAGAAACAAAACAACTAAAGCCCTCAGTGTCCCGATGTGCGACTGACCACTCGCGCCTTTAGTTTTTGTGCCCCCTACCTTCATAACGTAAAGAAAATTCTATTATTTCCTAGTTTGCCTACCCGCCAGACGTCGAGTTAAGAGTCAGTCAAACTGGCGGTGGCTATGGTTGTAAACATCGAGGCATCGATGTGCCTCATAGCGGACTTACTAGTCAAAACGCAGCGTGAGTTAGTTAAAACCTACTCGGAATCCATGTACCAGAATCTGGTCACGCAATTGCAAGAGGAGAAAGACAGCTAAGAGAGCTGTATAAGAGATAATCAGTTAAACTAGAACCTGGTTTAAATACCCGTTAGGCACACGTTAGGAGAAGCTGTGCGAGCTTCTACGCTTCTGTATAACCGAATAGATAAAGTGAAAGTCACTCAGACAGGGAATGTTCCACCCCCCAAATTGAAACTGCTGCCTCTCTCCACGTTTGAAGGGGAAGTGCAAGAATATGCTTCATATCGAGAGCTCTTCACAATCCACGTGGATCAAAGGGCAGATTTGGATGACTTATCCAAATTTACATACTGTATCTATTAGGGACTTTAGGCAGGGATCCGCTTAGGATCGTAAAATCCCTAAGTGTAACCGTCGCGAACTATAAGATAGCGTTGGATCTCTTAGACAAAAAATATGGTAATGTTCATCAAACGCTCGTAATTCTACATAGAAAGTTAGCTAATATCTTTGTACCCTCGTTAAATCCTGTAGAGCTGAAAAAGTTTCGTTTTGATTTAACGATCATAATCGAGCAGATCAAGAGGCTAAGTAGTAATGATATAGGCCATGGCATGGTTATGAGCTTCATTAATCAAAAATTGTCAGAAGAGAAGCTCTACAGGAAAGTAGTTGAACATCTGAGAAAGTGTGATTATACACTAGACGAATTCATCGACGCGATCGATTTCATTATTCGAATGCTCGAGGACGATGCCTTGCAACGAGGAGATAAATTTGAACCTGACAAGAGAGTAGACGTCAGTGTAACAGCGAAGTCTAAACCAGTTCAGAATAATTCTTGTCCCTTTTGTAACGAACGGCACCCGCCTCACGGATGCCGCCGAGTAACTGACGTGGCTGCCAGACGTCGCATTTTGCTTATAAAGGGCCTATGTTTTAATTGCATTAATTCTGGTCACCGAAGTGATGTGTCCTGTCCCTAACTCTTGTAAGAATTGTAGTGGTAACCACAACACAGCCATTTGTGATAATTATAATCCCAGAAAACAATTGCAATCAGTTCCCTCCACTTCAGCCCGAAGTAATAGTAGTAGCAAATATAGCACTAGTCAGTCTACAACGTCCCGCCCTGTAGTAAATGCGATGCCTCGACAGCACGAAACAGCCCCCCATCCATCTAAAGATAAAGTAGAACCCAAGCAGCGCAAAAGTGCAAAGGTTGCACAGATGTCCAGCGTGGACCTCCCATGTACAATCTTGCCTACAGCAATGGCCGAAATCAATCACAAGCAAGGGAGTAAACGAGTCCACTTGTTTCTTGATACGGGAAGCCAAAGAAGCTTCATGTCTGCGAAAATTGCGAGGCAATTAGGCCTACCGGTAGTAGGGAAGGTAGCGTTGAACATAGGTCCGTTTGGCTCTGCAGAAATAAGCGGACAATATGATGCCGTAAGGTGTAGAGTGGAGATAGGAAGAAGAGTAATACGAATGAAGCTAGTAGCACACGAGAACGTTGACGTCCCAATACATAACGCCGGTTATGTACAAGTTAGACGGCATCTGTTAAGTAAGGAAGTCACGTTGGCCGATCCAGAGAATAAGTCCGCTAAGTTGAAAAAGGTGCACATTTTAGTAGGGGCCGATTATCTTAACAACTTCATCATAGACATTGAGAAAGTTGATGGGATAAGTCTTTTTCTGACCCATAATGGCATCTCGCCATATGGGAAAGTGCCGCAGTGGCTGATAGAAGGCCAAAAGATCGAACATGTGAAAACTCTCAGAGTTTTTAGAATTGCGAGTGAACCAAACCAGTTTGACATAGATGAGTGGTGGTGTTTGGACCACGTTGGCATCGCCCCATCAGAGCAATATACTGTCCGCGAAGCGGAAGCCATGCAAAAGGTATCGCAAAGTGTCGTAAAGAAGCCTGAGGGATATCATGTTAAGTCTATCATTCGGGTCGGATGCAGGGCCAGATACGAATTATCGAAACGCTGTAGCGCAGTTAGAATCGTTGCAAACTAAATTTTGGAAGGACAGGGAATATTTTGATCAGTATCAGGGAGTGATAAATAAATATCTAGAAGCAGGCTTTATATCAAAAGTAAAGGAACCCAAGATTGAAGGGTATTATATGCCACATTTCGGCATTAAGAAAGATAGCCGCACGACCCCCCTCAGAATCGTGTTTAATGCCTCGGCAAAATCTAAAGGTCATAAATCTTTGAATGAGTGCCTCTTACCTGGCCCCAATCTAGTAGAAGTAGCATATCATTTGCTTATAAAATTCAGATTGAAAGAATATGCCATGCTTGCTGACATCAGCAAGGCCTTCCGCCGTGTATTGTTAGATCCCCGTGATGCCAAATACACACGATTTCTGTGGCGTGAGGTAGCAGGTCGACCGCTCACCTTCGCCTTTAGAGTCGTGGTGTTTGGCATCACGGCGAGTCCGTTTTTGTTGCAACAAGTTCTGAATTGTCATTTTGAAAAGGAAGGTAGGCCAGATTTGGCAAAGTCATTTTACGTAGATAATTGTCTCAGTACTATCGAGAAGGTAGAGAGCATGAGGCAGGAGCATGAATCTGTCAACAAGATCTTAGAAAGGGCTGGTATGCCTTTAGAAGGGTGGGCATCCAATAACTTAGCCTTCAATAGCGAGAAGCAGTGGAGTGAGCCAGTGAATGTGAATGTACTTGGGCTGCGATGGGCCCGAGACGTCGATCGATTGTGCATGAAAGAGAGTAAGAGAATCAGTGAATTGGGGGAGGGATGGGTACCTACGGAGCGTAGGGTACTTTCCCTGTTAGTCTCCATTTATCATCCTCTAGGCTTCATAAGCCCATTGTTTGTTTGAGGAAAGCTTTTTCTTCAGCAACTATGGGAGGATAACGTAGGCTGGGATGATGTGTTAAGGAGAGAGAAAGCAAGAAAAGCGGGTGAGTTGTTGTGTGAATTAAAAGTGGTAAGTAACATCACATTTCCTAGAGCGGTAGGCAAGAGAAATCTAGAGCTTCATGTATTCACCGATGCCAACAGCATGGCATACAGTGCAGCAGAATATATTAGGGACAATTGCAATCAAGTAAAACTACTCACTAGTAAGATGAGAATTACTCCCAAGGGGATGAACAACTTGACAATCCCCAAGCTAGAACTATTAGCATTATTGTTAGGCTGTAGCTAAAACACTTAAAGGGCTAATAGAGCCACGAGAGATAGTCATGTGGACCGACAGTAAGGTCACGATGGCATGGGTATCATCTCCAGATGCCAAAGACAATAAGAGTATATTTATATCTAACAGAGTGGCAGAGATTATTTTTCTTCGTCAGGTTTGCGATTTCAGTCTCAGCTAAGTCCCGAGTAAACAAAATCCTGCCAATGTCCTGTCCAGAGGAGCAACTACTCAACAACTGCTACAGAACCCTCTTTCGCAGAAGGGTCCAGAGTTCCTGAGTAGTACGGGAGAGCCTGGTCCCTACGAAGAGGATGAGCCAACCAGTGTGAGAACCATAGTAGCGGCGGCGTTCCATTGCAAGGAAAATTATACGGCAGTGTCCAGAATGCGTGCTAGCATTCTAGCCCCTGTTGAAACAGCCACCACCAACCCCCTTACCGAAGGAAAGGATCAGCTTGACGAAGCCATTTACTGCAGTCAGAGTGGACAACACAGCAGCCATACAGACCAAAACGCGGCCAGGCTACATACTGATCGTAACATGCATGGCTAGCAGGGCCGTGTACCTCAATTTCTGCCCCTCCGGGGAAACGGGGGAATTTGTTATGGCATTGCGTTTTTGTGCTACCCACGGCGCCCCGTCTTTCATCACATCCGATAATCATCAAACGTTTAAGACTACCAGCGACTTCCTTATAAAGAGGATGAAGTCCAGCAGTTCCTGAGGAGGACTGGAATCTAATGGCGTTTTCAGACGCCCTGTGTGCCTTGGAAAGATGGTTTTTTCGAGCGCCTAATCGGAGTGACGAAACGTACCCTCCAGATAGCCCTAGGGAAGAAGTACCTGCCGGAGGCCCGTGTCCTAACGTTAGTGAAAGAGGTGGAGGCAGTAGTTAATAACAGGCCTCTAATGTACAGGGCGACAAGTGTGAGGATGAGGTCCTCACCCCCTCCCATTAGTGCGAGGACACAATGTAAACCTAATAGCACCGATCTTGCCAGCCGACGACCTCAATGCGACCTTCACCTCCCGGAGGCTCCGTGATCGTTATTTGAAGTTGACAGACACTCTGAAAGCCTTCCGGGAGAAGTGGAGGAAAGAGTATTTAAGTGCCCTGAGGGCCAGACACAACTGTCAATCAGGGGAACCTTCCAAGCTGCACCCCGGAGACATCATGCTGGTCAAGCAAGACAATCAAAAAAGGGCTACGTGGCCCCTTGGACGTGTCGTGGAGTCAAATCCTGACGACGACGGAGTCGTGCGTTCGGCCAAGATGTTCGAGGATGTCGAGTCCCTGCTAGCTGTCAGCCACCTGGTTCCCCTGGAGATTGCCCCCTCTGATGACGATGATGTTTTTGGAGAAGAGACGGCGGTGATGGTACGAGAAGACGATGGCGACGGCGATGTCGAAGACGAGGGTGCGTACATGCCAGGGAATGTTGTGACGTCTGGGGACAACCAGGAGATAGTTCAGGCTGCGACATCTCGACAACAAGCCACAGAGGTCTTAGGTAGTAACGAAGATAGGAGAGGTAATGATGGTAACGAAAGTAGCGATACCAATACGGTAAGTGAGAGCAGTGAAAGGCGTAACCCTGAAATGTTGAGTGCTAGTGCCGTAGAGGCAGAGACGTCGGGCGGACAAGGACGTTCCGCACGCCCATTGAGAAAGGCTGCTGCGAAGCAGCGAGAGCTAATGAAACGATTAGTTGAGAATGAAGATATATGTCATAGCTGCAAACAGTAAAAGAAAACGGGAGTATCCCTCACTCTGGTAGGTAGGGAGGGTGGACAGAAATAAGTGTAGGGGAGTTTGAATCCACAGAGGTTGGAAGCGCATCGGGTATAGAGTACGGGAATGGGAGGGCCTCTCTCGTATATACAAGTCTAGCATTGTACAGAACCTCCCCCTAGAGTAATTGCCAAGGTGTATGACTATTTGAGAGTAATAATTCCATTGATTGATTGAGTAAGGGCAGGTTGCCTTATGATTGTGTGTGTATATATATATATATATATATATATATATATATATATATATATATATATATATATATATATATATATACATATATACATATGCTTATTCGATTTATGATTGTGCATGTATACATTGCTTATTGAGATATTATTGCAGGCATATTGCCTATTGCCTTTCCATTGATTGATTCATGTATGCCTTATATGTCTGGGTACATTTATATATATTATTACCATTATGTGTATATGCCTGTAAGAATTGATTGCCCCGGGGTAATATTTCTCTTGATGTATAGTGTGTGTGCACTCCGTTAGAGTTGTTGTGGAGCGTTACCCAACGAGCCTAACCGAGTCTTGAAGGAGTGGTTACTCCCCCCCACGAGTTCAGTCCTGCCTAATTGTCCGACGTTTCAATGCCCCTTTATTTCGGGTGTGGAGTATGTCGAGAATTTCGAACTGAGCATTCGAAATCCCCGCCATTTAACTTCACAAACGTTGCGTTAAATTGGGGCAAGGCTGGAAGATCTCGCGGGCGTTTCTATGAATGAGCACTGTCCAATACGTGACAGTATTGAGGCGTAAATTTCTACCACCTGGCTGGGAAAGACCAGGTGTCATAGATACAAAGTCTTTATTATTTACAATTTACGAAAATGATATTGTATTCATTCATGCAAGCAAAATTATCGATGTATATGTTTATAGCCAAGGACTCACTAGTTTGTTAGATTCTGGCAAATTACGGCCTTCAGCTGAAGTATCGAGTTTATCCTTTGATCTAACGTAAGACTTTAACTGTTTTTCTATCTTGTATTCTATAGAAAAACTCAATTAAACCCCTTGTTGATTAAATAAAGTGAGAGTTCCCGCGCATTTTACAAGGACCCTTTAATTAGCGCGAGAGACAGTAGTTTTCCTTTGAGCTATGCTGAGCGATGCCCGGCATTCCTGCCTAAGCCCCGAATGCCGTAAGTACCGTCTATGAAGTTGTAGTCTCTCTCTCTGCCTCTGGCTCCTATCTACCGACATGCCAGGTCGGTTTCTTTGTCAGTGAGAGTTATGTACATTTTTTATCTGTCTGTAAATTTGTCATCCCTGGGATTAGGGATTTGATTTATGCCTCGCATGATGTCTGCAGGCACCGGTATGTCATCTACCATAGAGTCATTACAGTAAGGTTGTAATTTCGCCTTGTTTACTTCAGCCGTGGACTTAGAGTTTTCCGAGCACATGTTGCAAACATCCTAAGGGTTACCGTGTTTTAAGGCCATGAGAGCTTGTATTTGATTAAGTCAATTTCTTGTCAATGTCGAGTAACTGCGTGTGCAGTAAGGTTGAAGACCTAACTTTCATTTTGCGTGATGTTTCTAAGTACACATTGGCTTAACTGCCCGTGATGTCCTTCAGATTGTATTAGCGTGATTTGTTATTGTATTCTTAAATGATTATTTTTGTAATAAACCAATTTTTGTGACCATATTTTATTGAAACCATCCTGAATTATTTTAGAAAGCGAACCTCTTCAAGGTCTTATCATCGGCCCACTCCATGGGGCCTAGAATCATTATAGTTTTAAATAAGTCGGAGAAAATTTCCCAACAACTTCAAACATTAATAGACACAAAACCAGAGAAAGGCATATTTGCTGACAAAGTCAAGGAAAAAAAATCTGTTGATATTTAAATCAACTAATACAACAACTAAAATAACAAAGAAAACACGAGTTTGAACAAGCACCTCAAGACATCCCTATAACTAACAGGAGGTCGACTACCAATGGAAATGTTGTTGTAAACTTTGCAAACAAAATGATCAAAGAGGCGGCGGCAAACAAAATTTAGACATTGGTCGCTGACACTGAAACGAGAAAAATCGGAAAACTAAAACCAAAAAAATGATATGCAATGTGTACAATGATGATGATGATGTAGTAAATTCTTTGATTCAAAGAAATAGCTGTCTGGACCAAATCCAAAATATAAAAGAGAAGATAAGTGTAGTCCTGGAAACAAAAATGCCTCGGGAGGACCACCCACTATGTGCAGGAATGTGATGCTGAAGTTTGGAGGGCTATTCATGATAATGGTGACAAAGTTTCGTTACGATGGGGTATCTATAACATACGTAATAAGTACCAAGTGATCACCAGCTACCACTGTCAGAGGTATGGACATCTTGAAAAAGATTGCAAGTCTAAGAATAGAGATAAAGTCTGCGGGAAATGTTCAGGAAAACATTCCACCAAGGAGTGTAATTCGCAAGTGTCAGTGTATAAACTGCACAAAGTTAAACATATCGAGTGACAGCATAGTAAATTCTAGAGACAACAAAGCTTATGACTTGGATTTGAAAAGACTAGCAGAAAATACTGATCATAGTTACTAAGGATGTAGTCAACTCTGGCTATGTAAATATACAATCTGTAGGTAATAAGACTATTCAAATTCGAGAATAGATAAACGAAAAATATTTGGATATGACAGCATTATCTGAAACATGGTTAAATAACTTGGACAAGACAAATATCACTGGAATGAACACCCGCCCCCCTCCCCCCCCCCCCCCACACACACACGCCTTCTTTCACATACCGAGAGAAGGTAGGTATGGTAGGGGCGTCAGACTCTTTATTCATAGAAGCTACTGAAATCTCAAAACATTGAAAAGAATTAGTGTAACAAGCTTTGAATATATAGAAATAAACTTTACGCCAAAAAACAGAAAAATATCCTTTGAAGCAATTTACAAACCTCCTAGAACACACACTATTATCTTTTTTACAACAGTAGAGAGTGGGGTTCCCCTGCTGTATTGGACCGGAAAAGCAGCCATCAAAGTAAAGTAAAGTAATGAGATTATATAATTGGCAATCAAAGACAAGCTTTCCTTCTAGATTTTGATACTTCTAGTCTGAGAATTCCTTTTTATATGATATTTAGACTAAGTAAAAATCCTGTGATATGATTTATTAAAGCACAAATCTTATGAATATCCATAACAAACTTCCGGAATAATCATAAGAAATGGAAACAAAAAGGGTTGGCATAAACCAAATGGAAACCTACTGAAACATGTTTTCATCTCGTGTCTGATTTACCAATCACACCCTGTCTGAATGAATGATTGACTGTCAGTTCTATCCCATCAGAACTCAATTTAGTTGACTCTATTCCAAATGAAGCAGAGATCAACACAAACGGCCCACATTCGCCTATGAGGAAACGTCACTGGATGAACACTCCGGAACAATTCCCTGCCCTGATCTACATAGGCCTAATTCATGCCACAACTGCAAAAATAGTCTCTACGGAGCAATGATAACTCGTTAGTTATATAAGCCTATTCAGCAACAAATCAATTATGTCACTGGTTTGAAATATACTGTCAAAAATTTGTGGAAATTGTCTAGTTGTTTCTCTAGACAAAGTACAAAAGTCTATTCATTATCAAGATAGATCGCTTTATCTAGAAAAACAATCACTTTTTTTTGCTAATATCTTTAGATTATAAGGTTATCGATATCATCTCTGAATTAAAATAACTTATCATTGAAAGACCAATATACATGGGAACCGAATGTATCTTTATTTATTAATCAGAACTTTCATCCCATACAATATTTTCCACTACCATCTTGGACTCGGTGCATAAATTGATTACTCGATATTTCAATGGATGCAAGAGAATAGATTCTCATTGGCTTATGGGGCATCTGTTTGTATTATCCTATCGTTTACTTTATGTTGGTAGAGAATTCTAAAAGGGTAATCATTCGAAACGGAAATAAGAAACTGGATATTATTAAAAACAAATAAATAAATATTAAAAACTGACCCGGAAAAACGAGGAATTTTATGGAAAGAGAAGCCAGTGAATCCTCGTTAAGATTTACTCGTGGTTGAGAACATGGGAAATTCAGGCTCAGCAAATTAATCAAGATATCCTTGAGAAATGCGAGAGAAGGCAATTGCTAGAGAGTATCAAGAACGAACAGTCGACATGGAATTTTCTAACAGTAAAACATTGCCCATGTTTGTTGCTAATATAGTATTTCACATTAATATCATAAGGAAATACGTTCATCAACCTCTTAACCAGGGGTTATCTAAAAGTAAAATATAAATTAGTAGTATTTCATATAAAGTAAATTGCTCACTTAGGTAACTTGATGGGAATTGCTAATGGGAAAACATCGCCTACTCTTGATTATAGTCGCAGACATAGTATTTCATAATTATATCATAAGGATATAAATATACTTCTTAACCAAAGGGTTATTCAAAAGTAATACGCGTAATCTGACAAGAGAATTATGGCAGGTGTAGGCTGTTCATTCCTGCAACTTGATGTCACTCTTTTTGAAATCTTGAATTATCTTTCTTGATCTATTTATGTAAAGTTTTACTGTTTTTCTGTATTACAAAAAATAACACCAATTTTTTTCTTTTAATAATTAATTATCAAAACAAAATATCATTTCCAAAATGTTAAAAAGAACGATTTAAAATTTTATCATTCTTGTGATAAAGATATAGTTTCATTCCCATCTCAGTTCGGCTCCAAGACAGTGTGAGAGGATAGCTCTGCCAGCTCAAGAACCTCCTTACCCGGTATAGCAGTTTCAAATTACCTCCTCCAAATCTTAATCCCCCCCCCCCCCCGTAGTTCGAAACCGGTGTAGCAGGAAATTCCTACTCCCCCCCCCCCGGGAAAATTAGCCTAGGATCAATTCCCACCCCCCCCCCCCCCCCCCACCCGGGGAAAAGCAGCCGGGGCTGTTATTCCCCCGGGGGAATTTCAGCTCTAGGATATCCCCCCCCTTAGGCCATTTCTCCCGCACCCTCCCTACAGAGAAACTATTTTGATGAATTAAATAATCAACGGTAAGTTTGACAAAATATTAGTTATTATATATATATATATATATATATATATATATATATATATATATATATATATATATATATATACATATACATATACATATACATATATATATATACATATATATATATATATATATATATATATATATATATATATATATATATATATATATATATATATATATATATATATATTTGGGCTCAAGTCATGACGTCCTGATGGAAGGTTCCTTTAGTAGCTTCCTTGGGTATATTCAACTACAGTGGATATTCCCAGAGAATTAAACTAAAGGTTATCACAGAATTCTAACTTCTGGTGCGAGTACCATAAAGGTTTCCCTCTAGGATATCGTATATCAACAGGGGACGCATGTATTAACACGCCACATAGCTATCTGCACCCCATATAGAGTTAACACTTCGATATGGAAAGGTGGCTGAGTAACTGAGGAGCCGTTCCAAAGTTACTCTCATCCGGGGCTACTTTTGGTACTCGAGACGTAAACAAACGGGCGCCATTGCTAAATGACGTCACATCCGTCCTCATCCTGAGCTCAGCTCCTACCAATCTCCGCGATACAATAGGTCAGGGAGGGGCCTGAAAGGCTGAACTAGAATAGACGGGAGGGTCCATCAGGACGTCATGGCTATCTCACCCAAAAATAGATTTTTCGCTTCGCTCAAAATCCGTTTTTTGGGCTCAAGCCATGACGTCCTGATGGAAGTGTACCAGAGAATTAATGTATCGTGGATTTTTTTTCCCTTAATCCAAGTGCCAAGGGCTTCGAGTAATATTCCTATGGTCTGGAGACCGTAGAGACTATGACGATTTTAGTAATTGTCCTTACCAGAGATTCTAGAATGAACTGGCTTCCTGCCCCCCTGGCAGGGAAGTCCTGGTGGACAAGAGGAATATCTCGAAGTGATCATTGAAGAACTACCCACCTGGTGGAGAGATCATGCTGGTCTCTGAGACAGATCAAAGGTTAATATTCGAGTAAGAATATTATCAATCATAGGTGGGTATATAATATAAATACTTATATTATTCTTTAGATCAGACAGGAAAGGGGTACAGTAAACGAAACTATAACCATCGTATATTTCCTAATAAGGAATAGGAGCGAAAGGAGACGCGCATGAGAAATAAAATAGACATTTTATTTCTAAGATTGCAAGTCATTATAGAAGTAATTACCAAAATGATTATAGAGTTTAATTACAATAATAATGAGTAATGTACATAGAAAAATTAAAGACGGTGATCTTGAGTCTGAAAAGGAAATTTCGCTTTTTAGCAACACAAGTTCCCCGGGGGAACGCCAGTCTTTTATAGTCCAAAATACACTCCATGCTCGAGAGCATGTGGCACCTGTGTAAAGTTTCTATGACATTTCACCTTGATAAAGAACAGTCTATTAGAAACACTAAGTGTCCATTAAATCACTATGTATCACAATAGGGTCAACACAGGCACCCGTAGAGTTAAGAGTCCCAAATAACTCACTGGTCCATGCAGATTTAAGCAGCAGGTTTCATTACACTACCTGCAGCTACCACGAGATGTTTCCCTTCATGCGCCTGTTTTGCGTAGTGCTTGAAGAACACACGCGAGAAAAGTTGCTTCGTCTCTGAACTTATTCCAGAACATGAGTTTTGAAAGTCTTTGCTCCTATACTGGATGGAAGTCATCCAGAGTTTTCTTCAAGCACTACGCGAAACAAGTACAGGAGATAAAGCATTTTGTGGTGGCAGCAGGTAGTGTACTAAAACCTGCCGCCTGAATTCTGCAAAGAACAGTACACTAATTGGGACTTTTTAGTGATGGGTGTACATGGTTTACTCCTACGGTGTATCATGTTTAGTGAAGCGTCTAAGTAATGACACTATAGACTGTTCTAAGTACAAAGGTGACAAAAGCATAAAAGACTTACACATGTGCCATGCGTATTCTACGCAAGTGTTTCCTTTAAACAGTAATGACAGAAACAATAGTGAAATATTACTATATTTCCTTTAGAGTGGCTTTGTTTCCTTTTCAGATGAAACTTTATTTCTGTTATTACCATTTTTCTTATGCTTTTAAACAATATTTTCAAAGAAATCTCTCTTTAATTGTATATATATATATATGCAACTAACGATTTCGATATACTGTTTAATAATAAACACATTTAGGAATTTTGCGTCTCATTTTGCCCTAAAAATCCTAAAAATACAAATGAAGGTGTCGGAGCAAATTATTATCCTCTTATTCTGAAAATATCTTCTGAATAAATACTATTTTTGTTCGAAGCAAACAAACATCACAATGACTGACTTTGTGAACCTGATTGCTTTACTGACTGTACAAATTTCCTACATGAATGAAAACCTGTCTACCTTGTCTACAACACACAAGCAGACCAAGGGAGGTGTCAGTAATCAACACATACTTTGTTCCTTCCAGAATACAAACTGTTTTACATGTATATTATGGGACCAATATACAACTTGTTTGCTAGATAGTTCCTTGAACTTAAAATCCTCGGGTTTTTTTTTTTTTCTAAAGTCTTTCATGACACTTCCCTGTAGGGGGCAGGAAGCACTGACATAGTCCATGCTCAGTTGAAAGGTGTATGACGGTAACACCATGTGTCTCTAGGTCTCGAAGACCAAGGAAAATTTATCTCGCGGTTATTGGCACTATTGAAAATCCACAGATACATTAATGCTCGGGTAAACTTCCATCAGGACGACATGGCCTGAGCCCAAAAAACAGATTTTGAGTGAAGCGAAAAATCTATTTTTGGGTGAGGTAGCCATGTCATCCTGATGGACCCAACCTCCTTTTACAAAGGATGAATGAATCCCTCCCATATGTACTGTATCTGTAGCACCTCACTTACGCTACAAAGAATGACAAGATGGCGCCAGGACACGGCGTCGTGCTGGCGCTCAACAACAGTACGAGTAGGAGCGTTGCCTTAATAACGGCCCTCCTACAATTCTTGCCACTTTCCCCCCGCGAAGCGTAAACGCTATTAAGGGTGTAGATAGGTACGTGGCGTGTCAAGAATACTTCCTCTGATCTTAATCGATATCCCTAAAAACAAAAGCAAGGGATATTCGCGCCAGGAGTTAGAATTCTGGATACCTTTAGTAAAATTCTCTGGGATACATCACCGTAGTTAAATATAACCAAGGAAGCTACTATGAAGGAACTTTCATCAGGACGACATGGCTATCTCACCCAAAAATAGATTTTTCGCTTCGCTCAAAATCCATTTAAAATTTGATATTGTCAATCCTCTTGTGGATAAGAAGCATCATTTAACCCGGTTGTTGATTTATTAAGCCCATTGTAAGTCTATGCATGTGGGTTTGCAATCCACTCTTAGTTTTTTGCGCATGCATTGTTTGTGGATTATGAAGGCTAGGCAAGCAGTTTTGTCTGTCCGTAAGGATTGTATTGTATGCAAGCGTTATAATGCTAGCACAGTGAAGTATCCTTCTCCTTCTTCGCTTCCTTCTTCCAGGGTTAATTTGAGTGTGCCTTTTGCTCATACTGGTGTGGATTATACAGGCCACTTATGGTTGAGGGAGAAAAATGGACATTCTTATTTTCACTTGTTTCAATACAAGAGCAATACATTTGGAAGTTGTCCAGTCTATGTCAACCTCGGAATTTATATTGGCTTTCATTAGATTTTCTAATAGGTTTGGTGTTCCTGTTGCTGTTTATTTTGATAATGCCAAATCCTTTGTTCAGGATGGTAATATAATTGAACAGTTACTTACTTCTTCTGAGTTTGAGGAGAAGTTTAAGGTTGCTTCAATTTCTCATAAGACTATCCCAGTGTACGCAGCGTGGTATGGGGCTGTATGGGAAGGATTAATTAAAACAGTGAAGCATTGCCTTTTTAAAACTCTTGGTAGATATACTCCATATTCTGAATTTGTCACTTTCCTCTCAGACAATCAGAAAATTTTGAATAATAGGCCTTTAACTTATAGATCTTGTGAAAATGTGTTAGATATAATTTCTCCTAATCATTTCTTGGTTGGCAGATTTATTCCTGCATTAATGTTTGCTGATTCTGAACAAGTTCCTGAGTGGGAGTATGGTGAGGAGGATGAGTATTCTTATCTCCTTGCTCGTACTTTAAAAACTAGGTATGGACTTTATGAAAGCTTTAAGGAAAGGTGGCTTTCCGAAAATCTATTAAGTTTGAAAGAAAAGGATAGTTGTTCTTTTCATCCTCCAAGAAAGTGGGAAAAAGGGGAAATTGCTCTCTTTAAATTACCTTCCAAATCTAGAACTTATTGGCCATTGGTTAGAATTGTTGAAACATTCAGTGACAACGAAGGGGTTGTACGTACTGTTAAGCCTGATAAAAGTGAAATCAAAGTTAACGATCCTAATTTATATGTCGTTACTTACAATAACGACATGGAAAATCAGTGGTTATTGAATATCTATGTTCATGTTGTATGTGGAAAATGTTCCCTTATATTACATTGCGTTAAGTGGAAAAGTGCAAGTTTGTGTACAAATGAATGTTTTATTTATATTTAATTGTAATAAGCATTGTTACCAAGGAATATTGTCTTGTGAATAGTTGTATAATTGGTTAACAATGCGATGTAAGTTGTTTGATAGTTTCGTTCGGTTTGGGTTGAATAGTTGGTTTCGTTCGTTATGTTGTTTCTTTTGTCGTGAGCGAACGAAGCGGAAGTCGTGGCTTTGGGAGAGAGAGCGAACGCATTATTTTTACGACGGAGGCAAAAGAGCTAACGGCCACAGTTGCTGCCTGTCACTTCTCAACGTATATAGCGTGATTTGGAGAACTTAATCAGAGTGAAGAGAATTTCACATTGATTAATGATGCCGTTCCTTCCCAGCATTTAATGAAGTGGATGAATTAGTCAACCAAAGTTTGGATGAGTATCTAATATCATTTAATTGCCTTGGATGGGATAAATCGCTAGGGATATGCATATCTGTGTGTGGGATTCCGTGACTGGGTAAAATTCAATATATATTAATGGTATCGTGGTTTACCCGTGCCTATTGTAATCCGAACTCGGCAAGAACTTCATATGAAACTAGCAAGTAATAATTGGGGGGAAAAAGCACAATAGAATATAGTATGTCCTTTTATCTTTGTAACACAACGCAATGAATTCTTAATGTAGAGAAAGGGTCTTGAGTTCTCTTAAACGAATCTGGTAATTAGTAATTAGTAATTTCTGTAATTGACTGAAGTCATTATATGTTGTTGCTTGTTTGACCCTAATAAGTAACGATATTTGGTGCCGTGACCAGGATATGTAGGCAGTATATTTGGTGTTGTGATCCAAGTTGGTAATAGTTTGTAGTACTTATTCGCGGGATATACAGTACGAAGTCGTGAGCCTGTTTGATGAATCTTTAGTATAACTCCGCAGGAATATGTTGCCGTATTAATCAGGTTTATGTGAAATTTGTGAGATTTTTTGATAATTTCTAAGTTTTGAACGCCGATCATATAATAATTCTTTGGTTTAGTCACATGTACGATTAACACCGTTGGTGACTATATTGGACATTTACGCAGGGTTTTCTTGCTAATAACTATGTTGTGTTGATGTTTTGCTGGATAATGCCTACCCTCCCTAACCTTGTTGAATCCTTTTGTTTTTGCGCGTTTCTTTAAATTGGTATGCGGTATCCTACCTACATAACCAGACGTGGTTAACCCGTCTCATTTTCTCTTTGTGTGGTGCCGCAAGAAACAGTAAATACTTTTTTTTCGCGCTATTTGTAGGTTAGAGGAACTTCAGGCTTGATTAAAACGGTTTCGAATATGAAGTTTGATTAAATTAGTAAGTCCTTGTCCTGCTTGCTTTAGGTCTTAAATTTGGTTTTGTTATTTTCCTTTACTATGAATTAATGTAAATTTTCTCGTTAGAATATTTCTCGTTTAACAATATAGCAATGAAGCGTAAAGTAGCTATTGTGGGACATTCTCATGTTACCCATATGGAGAATTGTTTTCATAGTGGTAGATCGGCATTATTGGAACCCTTAGAATATAAGACATTTGGTAGACCAGGGGCTGTTACAACCAACCTTATGACACCTGGCCTGATAACCGAACTTACTACCTATGGGCCTAGTATCACTATCTTTTTCATAGGTAGCAATGACTTAGATGTACCAGGAGATAACCCTAACCTGGTGAATAGTATTCACAAAAATATTCTAGGATTGGTAGAGAGTCTACATACAATCAATAATTCAGAGGTTTTTGTTATGTTAATAGAAATACGTAAAACACCATCTAGAACCTCTGCCGAAAAATAACAAAAGAGAAAAAACTGTTTAAACAAAAAATTAAAGAGAGATACAAGAGTTAGGGTGATCCATACTTTATTATCAGAAGGTGATATAGCCAGAGATGGGATTCATTTCCATCATAAAAGTTACAATGCGTTGGATCAACATATTTGCATTGAGTCAAACAAATATGTGAAAAGTAAAGGGTGGTAGAAGGTGAGTAGGATCGTGGTTACCCCGTCCTTCCCCTTCAGATTTAGGGCTGGGTTAAGTATGGGACAGGGCCTGCACATTCCACTACGCACGTATTATAAAATTTCTCCTTTTCATTGTTTAATTTGGGAGAAAATTATTGGGTGATGAGTCACCTTTGTGAAAATTTGCTAATTTAAAACTTTTGAACCCAGTTATTATAGTTGGATGCATATTCATTATTTATTGAAAATTTGAATATAATGTATTTGTATTGTCTGAGTTTGGTCTTGTCACAATGGAGTCGTTGAAGCGTAGACGTGGCGGTTATAAATCCATTATCACACGTTTTATTGGGAAGATGACTGAAGTGATCGATTCAACTGATATTGATGCTATAACTTGCCTTAGGGATTATATTTTAGATAATTTGAACAAAGTTCTTGCTTTGGATGGACAAATTTTGGATTTAGTTAAAGAAGAAATGTCCGATGAAATGATAAATCAAGCTGAATATGCAAGAGACGTCCGTACACATATCGGCAAACTCAATAGCTCTATTACTAACAATTTGAAGTTACTAAATCCGCTAGCGCAACCACCGCCACTACCTACAGCCAGCATTAGATTGCCCAAACTGGATCTTCCGCATTACTCTGGAGATATATTGGAATGGAATTCCTTCTGGGAACTGTACGATGTGTCAGTACACCAGCGGAAGGACTTGGAACCAATTCAGAAGTTTTCGTATTTACGAAGTTCGCTCACAGGAGAAGCTTCGAAATTAATCTCGGGATTTAAATTTGAGGCCGCCAATTATCCACAAGCTGTAGCTCTTCTCCTATCTAATTATGGAAAGAGAGATGAAATCAAGCATGTTCTGGTGAGGAGATTGCTAGAAATACACTCTCCTGCTGCCAATTCTGAATCATTGCAAACTTTCAGAGCTTATTTTGAATGCTCAATAAGATCGCTGGAAAGTGAAAGGCTGGAATTAAATGAGCTTTATGTTATTTTGCTCTATACCAAATTGCCTCAAAGCGTGAGACAGACTGTGAAGCGTAGGTGTGGAGACGATTGGTTGGTATTAGACACCTTTAAGAAATACCTAGAAGAGGAGATTCGCAATCTAAGAACTTTTGTTTCAACCGATGTGAATAAAACTGAAACTCTGTCGTCAATATCTACATTCACGGTAAATCAATCCCAAGCTGTTAGACAGAAAACCAAGGGAAAAGTCCAGTCATCAGCAATCCACAAGATGTGCTCTTTGTGATAAAGAACATTGGTGGACACAGTGCAAAACTTACGCAACCAGAGATGAAAGGTTAAATCGCATCAGAGCTTTGCAGTTATGTTTTGTGTGCCCTTCTAAGAAGCATTTTAGTGTGGACTGTGACAAATCAAGTGGCAATAATGGTTGTAAGATGAGACATCATCGCATCTTGTGTGATAAAGAGACCAAATAACAAAGCAAAGCAAGAATAAACAAAGTGGTGTACAAGTGGGAACACTATCAGTAAATGAGCAGGACAAACCAAATGAGTCAGGTAAGCAATCCATATTACCAACAGCAACAATTCCCCTGAAAGGGAAGAAAGGTCAAATGGTACGACTTAAGAGGGCTGTTGGATACTTGTGCCGAGAGGACATTTATTAAAAGATCGTCTCTAGAGAGACTGCAATATAGGTCCAAAGGAGTTGAAAAGATAGCCTTGAGAGGTTATCTAGCTAGTAAACCTGTTCATGAATACGAGTTGATAAGCGTCGCCATACCGCATAAAGGTAAGTTGATAATAATGGACTGCATAGTGGTGGATGAGCTGCCAGAATATGCGAAGAAATTCGACGTTAAGAGAAGTTTAAAGTCGTTATGTAAAACTAAGATCAGCTTGGCTGATAAAGATTTTGATTTGCCTGTTGAGAATCAATCAACTATTGAATTGTTGATAGGGGTTGATAATGTTTATAATATTTTGCATCCAGGGTTCAAAAGGGTTAGAAACTTAATATTGTTGCCGACCATATTCGGTTATGTGGTGTCAGGCACATGTAGTGCTCCCCCCACTAGGGAGACTCAAGTGACAATTTTGAAGCTAGCTGTACAAACTGAAGGAATTGAAGCTACTCATAATGAAAATCCCAAGACTGATCTGGACACATTGTGGAGTTTGGACAGACTGGGAATAGATTGCAGTGAGTTGCGAGAACAAGACCAGAGGGTCTTAAAAGGACTTTGAGAGCACTATAACCTATTCTGAAATTGATAAACAGTATGTTGTAGCGTTGCCGTGGAGAACCAATAGATTCAGATTGAAGACAAATTTTGGTTTAGCTATGAGTAGACTTCGACAGCAGAGCATCAAGTTTCAGAAGGATGTGCATTACTTGGATCATTATCAGAAAATCTTGCAAGAGCAAGAAGATAGAGGATTCATTGAGAAGGTGATCTATAATAAATCTGATGTGGATTGTCATTACTTGGCACATCATGGAGTGCTTAAAGACAGTGCCACTACTCCAATAAGAATAGTGTTTGATTGCTCATCAAAACAAGGTAAAAATGGATTAAGCCTGAATGATTGTCTATGGACTGGACCACACGTAACGGCTGATCTACTCAGAGTCCTGCTGCAATTTAGAACTAACACTTTTGCTTGCATTAGTGATATTGAGAAGGCATTTTTAATGGTACAGTTACATGAAGAAGATCGCAATAATACGCGTTTTTTATGGTTGGAAAATCCAACAGATCCCAATAGTAAATTAATAGTATACAGGTTTAGAGTAGTATTATTTGGAGCTACATGTTCACCTTTTCTTCTAAATGCAACCATCAAGCATCACTTGTCCACTGTGGTCTCGTGGTTACCCCGGTCCAATACAGTGGATGTAGTGGAAAGACTGAAGAAAGGTTTGTAAGTAGATAATTTGCAATTTACGGCTAATAGTGAATCTGAGTTGATGGATTTATACTTTAATGCCAACAAAATATTTGCTCAGGTCACTTATATTTGAAGGAGTGGGTTAGCAATAGCGAGTCTATATAAACTATTGCTGCTGCTTATCAAATTGAAGCCAAACAAAAACAAATTCATAAAGTATTGGGATTGAATTGGGATATAATTAAAGACGTTTTAACTATCAATCCAACTCATATTAATAGATCGAGTCAAACAAAGAGAGAGATTCTCAGTACCATTGCCCAAATATACGATCCATTGGGATTACTTCCCCCTGTTACTATGAAAGCAAGGATTATTTTTGCAGAAATTGTGGAAGGAACATCTGGATTGGGACAAACAACTCACCAACCCGCTACAAGAGGAATGGAGTGAAATACGCAAGGTCTTGGAGAAGTGTTTTGAAATATCTTTTCCTAGGAGTGCTAGCCTAGGAACCGGTGATACCTTACACATATTCTGCGATGCTAGCGAAACTTCATATGGTTGTGTGGCCTATAGAGCAAATGGTGAAAGCTCTAATATAATTTTAGCAAAGGGCCGAGTGGCGCCCATTAAGGAATTGACAATTCCGAGATTGAAACTAATGGCATTGTTGCTAGGAAAAAGAATGACAAAATTTATTATTGACTCCTTTGATGAGAAGGAATTTAAACAATTATATGTCTGGTCAGACAGTAAAGTTGCCCTTAGCTGGATTGTGTCCAGTAATGTTCTGCCTGTGTTTGTGAGAAACAGAGTAATTGAGATTAACTCTTTGATTTCGGGGTCAGTCCTGTCTTACGTACCGTCATCTGAAAATCCCAGTGATTGGTGGACACTGGAAAGAGTGCTAATGTGATAGCAAAGAACTTCTTTTGGTGGGAGGGACCCCCCTTGGTTAAAAAATCACACTCTGCCAATTGATAGGTCATGGGTTGGGTGTACACATATACAGGGTGAACAGGACATTGTGGTCAATGTTGTAGGGGACATAGATGAAACACGCCTGCTGGATTGGGAAAGATTCAGCAGAGCTGACAAGGTCTTTAAGACTATAGCTTGGATAATGCGATTTGTAAAGAATTGCAAACTATCAACCAATGACAGAAAAACTGGTAGTTTGACTCTGGAAGAGTTACAAGAAGGAAAGGTCAAAACAATTGTTCTCGTGCAGAGTACTTTCCAGAAGAATATAAAGCCCTGAAGAGGGAGGAAACAAACCCAAAATTGACATTAATTCGCCAGTTGAATTTGTTTTTGGACAATAATGTAATGAGATGTAGAGGCTTTTTGGAACATGCGACACTGCCTGAAGAAGTCAAATTTCCTACTTTACTGCCAAAGGGTTGTGCTCTGAGTAAGTTGTTAATAAGACGACAATGTGATGCAAGCACACATGGGGGTGAACGCTACTGTAACTAGTGTAAGACAGGAGTTCTGGATTCCACAGCTGCGACAACTGGTCAAGAGCGTGTTACATTATTGCGTGATCTGTAAGAAAGTTAAAGGAAAACCATATAGAACTAATATAATGCCCCCATTACCGGAATTCCGGGTACAACGGAAACAACCTTTTAGCGTTACGGGGGTGGATTACACCGGGGCGTTATGGATAAAGAAAGGGAAGCAAAATCCGGAGAAGGTGTATATCATACTATTCACATGCCCGATCACTAGGGGTATACATCAGGAAGTAGTCAGAAATCAGTCCGCTGACTCATTCCTCATGGCCTTCTGGAAGTTTAGCAGCAGTAAAGGCTTTCCTTCACTAATGTTGAGTGACAACGCCACTACTTCCGTAGCAGCATCTGAATATCTGAAAACAATGGCAGATAGCCCCCTTTTTCAAAACCATCTGGAGAAAATAGTGTGTAAGTGGAAATTTATACCAGCAAGAGCACCTTGGTTTGGTGCAATCTGGGAGAGATTAATCGGACTATTGAAAACCTGTATGAAGAAGGTAATCGGTCGAGCTCTTCTCAGTTATGATGAATTATCCTGCATTTTGGGGGAATTGGAATCCATTATAAATGACAGGCCACTAAGCTACACATCAGGGGACCTTGATCAGAAGGAGATTTTAACTCCTAATCACCTGATCTTGGGTAGAAAATTAAGATCCTTTCCCAAGGAAACTATTAATTGGGAGGTATCTGAAGACCCATTGTATAGTAAAACTGAAAATGTAGAAAGGAGATTCCTTTACATATCCAAATTGTGTGATCAGTTATGGAAAAGATGGAAACATAAATATTTGATTTCTTTAAGAGAGACTCATCGAATTGGAGTCCAACATAATTCTTGGCCCAAAATAGGAAATGTCGTCCTTGTACATGATGAAGGGCCAAGAAACAGATGGAAATTGGGTCAGGTGATTCAGGTGCATGTGGGGTCTGACAATGTAGTTAGGGTAGCTACCCTCAAAACCTCCCATGGCCAGATCATGCCTCCTATTGTGAAGTTGTACCCGTTAGAGTTATGGCAAGAAGTCGAGACTCCTGATCCTGCCAAAATTCCTGAAGTGAGTACCCGACCATCCAGGAAGGCTGCTCGGGTGGCTGCAGAAACTAGAAAAGATTTGATTCAAAAGGGACTGTTGTAAATACTTGTATATTATAACTTTTTGTGGCAGGGAATATGTCGTTACTTACAATAACGACATGGAAATTCAGTGGTTATTGAATATCTATGTTCATGTTGTATATGGAAAATGTTCCCTTATATTACATTGCGTTAAGTGGGAATGTGCAAGTTTGTGTACAAATGAATGTTTTATTTATATTTAATTGTAATAAGCATTGTTACCAAGGAATATTGTCTTGTGAATAGTTGTATAATTGGTTAACAATGCGATGTAAGTTGTTTGATAGTTTCGTTCGGTTTGGGTTGAATAGTTGGTTTCTTTCGTTTTGTTGTTTCTTTTGTCGTGAGCGAACGAAGCGGAAGTCGTGGCTTTGGGAGAGAGAACGAACACATTATTTTGACGACGGAGGCAACAGAGCTAACGGTCACAGTTGCTGCCTGTCACTTCTCAACGTATGTAGCGTGGTTTGGAGAACTTAATCAGAGTGAAGAGAATTTCACTTTGATTAACGATGCCGTTCCTTCCCAGCATTTAATGAAGTGGATGAATTAGTCAACCGAAGTTTGGATGAGTATCTAATATTATTTAATTGCCTTGGATGGGATAAATCGCTAGGGATATGCATATCTGTGCGTGGGATTCCGTGACGGGTAAAATTCAATATATATTAATGGTATCGTGGTTTACCCGTGCCTATTGTAATCTGAACTCGGCAAGAACTTCATATGAAATTAGTAAGTAATAATTGGGGGGAAAAAGCACAATTGAATATAGTGTGTCCTTTTGTCTTTGTAACACAACGCAATGAATTCTTAATGTAGAAAAAGGGTCTTGAGTTCTCTTAAACAAATCTGGTAATTAGTAATTAGTAATTTCTGTAATTGACTGAAGTCATTATATGTTTTTGCTTGTTTGACTCTAATAAGTAACGATATTATATGTACAAATTGAAGAACAAGAAGAAAATGTTAGTGAGTTGGAGACAGGTGAAATACCTGACACTGGAACAGCTTTTCCCTATGAAACTTATACTAGGCCTACCCGTAGTACTGCTCTTGCCTCCAAAAACCTAATAAGAAGCCTAGCTCGGGAGGGTAGATTGTTAACAATGGTTCGTTTTTGTTTTATAAAAGTTGTCTTTTGTTGTAGAGTTAATCTGTCAAAATGGTTCTTTGTGTAACCACTTTTCTTTTTGTTGATTGGGAAAGATGTAGAAATAGTTGATTGGAGAATGGTAATTGCATTCGTGGGAGAATAGTCGAATTGACTAGTTAGTTTTTCATACTTTTTGGCCACATTTTTTGGACGGAAAATAAACTGAATGATTGCTGTTTGTTAATATTAAATGTAAATTCTTGACTTTCCCCTTTTTGTATTCTAATTAAATTAATTAATTTAAAGTTAAATGTATACCTTAGATGGAAACAGTTCTGTTTATCCGGTCTATATTTCAACGTCGATTGAGAGTTTCGGATAAAGTAAAAGAAAACGTTGTTGATAACGATTTTTGGTCTGACAAGGAGTGCAATTCCTTGCGAGTGTGTCTGCACATCTAATCGGACAAAAAGATAGTGTTCTTTTTGCCTTTAAAAAAGAGACTTTTAAGTTCGAACAGTTTTCAAAGCCAAATGGCAGGTAACCTAATCTGACTCTTTTTGAAATCTTGAATCATTTTTCTACAACTATTTATGTGAAATTTAACTGGTTTCCTGTATTACCAAAAATACCATTTAATTTTTTCTTTCAATAATTATTTATCAAAACAAAATATAATTTCCAAAATGTTAAAAAGAACGATTTAAAATTGTATCATTCTTGAGATAAAGATATAGTTTCATTGCATCTCAGCTCCCAGACAGCGTGAGAGGATAGCTCTGCCAGCTCAAGAACCTATTTACCAGGTGTAGCGGTTTCAAATTACCCCCTCCAAATCTTACACCCACCCCTGTAGTTTGAAACCGGTTTCAAGCTACCAAGGTTGGGGAATTTGAAACCGGTTTTAAGCTACCCTCTGGTTTCAAACTATCCCCTCTCTTTTTGCGCAGTATCTCATCATTTATAAACATTAATCAAATGCTTTGATCAGAGTCAACACAAAACTGTTAGGTTACATGTATAGACAATACATGTACAATTTCACCTACTGGTATAATCTATTGATGTCTTAATTCGTTTATTGCAATAAAGGCAAGCTCGATATGGCCATCATTTACGTGTTATTTCTTTTTCCAAATCAAGCTCAAGACACATTCCATGTGTAAATTTGTTTTGTATAATACAAGGTCTATAGATAGACCTTGGTATAATACTAATGCTCACAAGTCAAGCGTTCCTTAACGGCTTGCACTTTTCCTTGTATCATAATCACTCTCACTATTACTGGCTATTTTTGTTGCCATTAGAAAAAAAAAGATCTGGAAAAACGTAAATTCTTCATACCATTATCAGGCAATGTAATTTTCACTTAGATCATGACAATACTTATCAACAATAAAGTTGATTATATAGTTGATCCCATCGATCAGCAGCCAAAAAAGTTCTATTTTATTGTAAGTGGGGCCATTTCATTCTGTTCAGGAATCACCTACTTTGGGAAAGAAGCAAAGGCTGATAACCGAGACACAGAGTTAAGACTTGATTCATGAAACTTAGATGTTGCGTTGAGTACAGGAATGGGACATTTATCATTGAGGGGGAAATATAACGAAATAGGCAGTGGAAGAAGGACTCAGGACTCAGAATTGTGAAATAATGCTTTGACGGTAAGCTGTTTGAAAAAGAGAGAGCATAAGGCATATTACTCAATTATAATGTTTAGTTAATATAGGATATGCTTGTTTAGAATGTACTATCTATATTTCAATTCAATTATCAGAGTTTAAGATAGCGTTCAGGAAAATTTCTGAAAAGTTAATTTCTATGACAAATCCTGGAAAAAATAAAAATTTCTTGAATTCAGGAAAATTCCATGAAAGTGGAAACAGAGTTGAGGGTTGGGGTGTAGTCTCGGCAACGTTGTGAGAGAGAGAGAGAGAGAGAGAGAGAGAGAGAGAGAGAGAGAGAGAGAGAGAGAGAGAGAGAGAGCAATAAGAAGGAAAACTACTAATGGAAAACAGAGACTTTGGGAAGACGAGAAGTAAATGGTGATTCAATACGGAACGTTTAAAACAAAAATGATCAGTTCAAAACAAATAAGAGGTATAAAAGAAAGTGAGGTTCTCTGTAAGACCTCGGTTCGAAAGTTAGTACAAAGTGTTACTGAGAAGATCTTCCAATTCTTTACTGGAAAATAATCCCTAAATAACCTCTTTAAATATTAGCTTCATTTTTTCTTCTCATTATTGTCGTCTTTCTTCATTTCATAACTTTCATTTTTCATAATTTTCGTCTTTCTTCATTTCCTAATTTTCTCTCCAGCATAAAATTGAGCTCCGATAACTTGGAATTCCATTTGGACACCAAGGTCCCCATCTCTTAGTAGGGAGTTCATTCTTAGCGAGAAACGTTGGGTCAGGGAAGAGGGTAAGTTCTCCTATATCAGCGAACTGTATCTGGCCCTCTTCTCTAGATAAGGCCACTCTTTCACTGACTCGGGCTCCCGAGGCGAGAGCAAAAAGGAAAATTACTTTTTGAGTCAAGTCTTTCAGAGGGAAAGATTCATTGTCCAGGCTAGAGGCAAAGTGGAGCACCTTATTCAGAGACCAGGAGATGGGTCTCGGTGGAGGTGCAGGACAGAGTCTAGCACATCCCTTCGGAAGTTTGTTAAAGATTTCGTTGGACAGGTCTATCTGGAAGGCGTACAGTAGTGGTCTTGTCAAGACCGATTGACAAGTGGAAATCGTCTTGGCTGCTAAGCCTTGTCCATGAAGATGAATGAAGAAGGACATACAGAAATATATGGAGATTTCCGTAGGATTCTTTGCCTTAACAAAGGACACCCACTTCTTCCAGGATGACTCATATTGCCTTCTGGTAGACTTTGTTTTGTATTCCTCTACGAAGTCTAAACATTTCTTCGAGATTCCAAACCTTTTTTTCACGGCTAGGGAGAGAAAATCGTGAGATGAAGGTCTCGGGTTTTCTTTGATGAAGCGAAGACAGTCGACTTCTGAACCTGCTGGGAGAGAACTGGGTCTGGCAGAGGGATCAGCTTGGGCTGTAACAACAGGACTAAGGGGAACCAGTTGCTCCGGGGCCACTTGGGAGCCAATAGAGCTGCTGTTCCCTTGAAGGTTCTCAGTTTGGAAAGGACTTTCAGCAGAAGGTTGCGTGGAGGGAACAGGTAAATCTTGGACCATCTGTTCCAGTCCAGGGACATGGCGTCCACCGCTTCCGCTTTGGGGTCCTCGTATGGGGCCACGTACAGAGGAAATTGGTTGTTGTCTCTCGTCGTGAAGAGGTCGATCTGCAGTTCCGGGACTTGACGGGAGATGAAGGAGAATGAGTTTGCGTCTAGGGACCATTCCGACTCTATGGGGCTTGTCCTTGATAGAGCGTCTGCCGTAACATTGCGGAATCCTTGTAGGTGAACTGCTGAGAGGTGCCATTTCTTCCTGTCCGTTAGGCAAAAAATGGGTAACAGCACCTGGTTGAGTTGGGAAGATCGTGAGCCCTGACGGTTGAGACATCTGACCACAACGGCACTGTCCAGAGTGAGACGGATGTGGATCGAAGGACGAGGGGACAGTTTCTTTAGAGTGAGAAGAACCGCCATGGCCTCCAAGATGTTGATGTGAAACGTCTAGAATAGGGGAGACCATGTTCCTTGAACTTGTCGCTGGTGGGAGTGACCCCCACATCCTTCTAGCGAGGCATCCGTGTGGATGTTAACCGACGGAGGTGGTGGTTGAAGAGGAACTGATCTTTTCAGGTTCTTTGCCTCCGACCACGGCTTGAGGAGTGAGCGAAGCCTGGTTGGCAGAGGTCTCTTGAGATCTCTTCGAGCAATGGATGCGTTTCGTCTCCAGACTCCCGATGCATCTTTTAGCTGTGCTCGTAGCACTGGGTCTGTCACTGAAGCGAACTGGAGGGAGCCGAGTACTCGTTCCTGTTGTCTTCTTGAAATCCGTTTGGATTTTAGAAGTCTCTTGACAGATCCGGCTATTTCCTTCCTTTTCTTCAGAGGGATGGAAAGATGGTGGGACTGAAGGTTCCAATGGATTTCCAGCCATTGAAACTTCTGAGCTGGAGACAGTTGAGACTTTTTTGTGTTGATTTTGAAACCCAGATGTTCCAGGAACTGGGTCACCTTTCTGCAGGCACGCGAGCATTCTTCTGACGATGTCGCCCAGACCAGCCAATCGTCTAGGTAAGCCATCACCTGGAAGCCTTGAAGGCGTAGCAGGTGGACGATCGTGTCTGCGAACTTCGTGAAGATTCTTGGGGCCACGTTGAGCCCTGAAGGCGTATTGTCTTCTTTGAAGCCTGAATCCTAGGTAGGAGGAAGCCTGGTGATTCATTGGAATGCGCCAGTAGGCGTCCGCCAGGTCTATTGAGACCGTGTAAGCCTTGTGAGGCAGTAGGGCTCTTATATGTTGAAGAGTCAGCATCTTGAATTTGTTGTTCGTAATGAACTTGTTGAGAGGGGACAAGTCCAAAATGACTTGAGTTTGTCCGAGTCTTTCTTGGGAACACAGAACAGTCTTCCCTGGAACCTGGTGGACTTCACCCTCTTGATCACCTTGTTCAAGAGTTCTAGGACATATTCTTCTAGGATGGGGGTTGAGGGTTGGAATAATTGGTGGAAGATTGAAAGTGGCTTTATCCAGCTCCACCCTAGTCCCTTCTTGACGATGCTGTGGGCCCAAGGATCGAAGGTCCAACAATCCTGGAAGTGGCGGAGTCTTCCTCCCACCGGAAGCACTTCATTGCTTCTGGTTTCCCGAGGGTTTACCACCTCGGCCGCCTGCTCCCCTTCCTCCTCTCCCTCTGGATGGACGTCGAGAGGAGTCTTTGCCGGAGCCTCTACCTTTGGGGCGAAAGGTAGTGGATTGCCTTCCATAACCAGGGATAAAAACTGGTGACTGGGCCACCATCGGCTGAGGGACCAGCTGAAAAGTCTGCTGTGGCTGAGCCATTAGCTGGGGAGTAGCGGGAGCCGGAAACTGGCGTCTGGCCTGCCGCTGCTGGGGTCGGGGTTTGTTGGACTTCTTCTTAAGCTGTGGACCTTCATCCTGAGAAGATTTCCTCTTTCGGGAAATGCCCCACTTGTTGAGAAGGTTCCTATTCTCAGTGGCAGCTTTGTCCGCAATCTCTTTCACTAGGTCCACTGGAAAGAGGTATTTGCCCCAGATGTTGGAAGAAATCAGTTTCCGGGGTTCGTGTTTAACGGTAGCGTCCGCAAACACGAACTCTCTACAGGCTCTCCGGGCCTTGATGAAGCTGTACAAATCCTTCAGCAAGGTGGGTCTTTGCGAGAACCATGTAGTAGCCCGGGACCCGAATGTCCCCGGCCATTGCCTCAAGGTGCACTTGAAGAGACAGGGAGGCAGCCAGCCTCTCTTTTGTGTCTTGTTCCCGACGCAAAAGGTGGTCGGTAAGCTTGGGGAGGTTCTCATTAAACTGACGTCCAGCGACGTCAGCCTCCAGCTTTCCAACCATGAAGGTTAACTGTATGTCCTTCCAGCTTTTATCATCAGGAGGTAGGGCAGGGTTTTCCTTCTTCCACCGCCTTCAATACGGTATTCAAGGCCATTTCCGCAAAGGGAAAGACCATGGTGGGAGGAGCAAGAAAAGACGGGCGTTTCATGCTCAAAGCCGGCATCTTGGAATTAGTGAAGCCTCTGCTCTTAAGGCAATCAGCCAGCATAGCTTGAGCCTTGGAGTGGTCAAAAACAATGACCTCCTTAGGCTCGGTCTCTTCCTGGGAGACTGGTTCAGACTTGAGACTGATGTAACAGTCCGGGTAGGCGTCAAAAGTAGGGTAGAACTCCACCTCTTCAAGGGGGACAGCACCCAATTTATCGTTAATAAAGATGCGTCCGGTCGTGATTGGCATGTGTTTTGTATGCCTCCAGGGGTTGGTCACTGAGCAGGGGGGAAGATCCTTGACGGAAATCTTCTTCGGCTGCTTCTTCATGCTCAGGATTTCCCTCTTAAGGTCCGCATGCCCCTTGCGGAACTTCTCATCCCGGAATGCCACCAGAGCTTGGATGGTATCCTGGGTGCCCGGTACCACAGGTATCGGAGTGGCAGATGTAGAGGGGACTGGTTCTGAGACCACGACGGAAGCCACAGAGGGCGCATGGGTGATCTCGCCCTTGGAATCAGGGGACTCCACCTGATCCTCTTCCTCTTCTTGACCCTCAGCCATGAGGGTCCTTTCAGTATCCTCGGACACATCCGACATCCTCTCCACTTCGTCGATATGACAACTCTGGAGAGCGGCCACAACATCCTGTTCGACCGTTAGTTGGACGCAGGGGATCTCATCCTTGGGGATAACAGCATCAGCAGACGCATTAGGAAAGAGCAGGGCTCTCATCTTCTCGTTAGGGAGATAAGGCCCCGTGGCGTTCTTTTGAAAACCGCCCACCCACTTGCACAGTTTCTCTCGGGGCGTTGTCCCTGGCCTCCACGGATGGAGGGTTATATCAAGCAGGCCTTTGCAAACGGTAAAGGCCTTTGGATCCCAATATCGAAGGTTCTCCTTCATAGTTGAAAAGCCAGCGTGGGTCCGGCACGCCAGGTGTCCATGAAAGTCAGGGCGACGAACGCTACAGAAGGTGCTCTCACACTTCACGTACTCCTCCTGTAAAAGAAAGAGACAATGAGTACTTGGAAGTCAATACACATATGACTTACAGTAATCTTAGATTAGGATTAAGTTAATAACTTATAATATAAGATTCCATTTGTGTATGAACTTAGGATAGATAAGCTAGAAAGGAGGTAGGAAAGACACAAGACACATATTTGTGAATCCCGCCCAGCCAATTGCCGCGACCCCACACTGTAATTAATTCCATAGAACTGTTATGGGTCCCGGGAAGAGGAAGAACATCCGTTTCGGATGAGCCAAGCTTAGGCTTCCTCTGGGGAATTAAATACAGTGAGAGGGGAAAGCTGAATTCTTTCAGTTTATAGTAAGAAAGGGGATAAGCTAAGACCCTTTGCAGATTAGGTCCCAGCAAGAGACTGCACAAGGATGCGCAGAATATGCTGGAAAATATTTTACTGTACAACTATACACAATGGTTTTCAGTCTAAGGTATAGCTAAACCATAGGTGTACTGGCTATTATCCATAGCTGTACATTAATAGCTGCAGGAGGGAGGAGTGACTGTCCACTGTAAAGCCAAGATTAGTGGCGCCGGCAGCTTGGCGGCATGCCGGAGGCTCGTCTGGCACCAGCAGGTCCCCATCAAGGATGGACCCTTCCTAGCCATCAGTCTATGTGACAGAGAGAAAGGGTGACACCTTAGGTGATGGCAGATCTCCGGCAGGTCGGCGGCCCCCAGCAGCTGGTAGGTGGCCGGCAACGGTAGACCGACACTGACATCATTCAATGAGACAGGTAGGGCACCGAGGACGCTGGCGGCTAGCGCCGGCAGAGAGGAGGTGGCAGTAGACCGACACTAGGATAGAGAGAGGGATAGGATAGGAGGAGAGAGAGGGGAGGGTAATACCCGGTACCCATTCCAATCTTCCTCCGAAAGACGTGTTCAAATGAAAGGGAGGGGTGCGACCTTTCATCCGGCGGCAGAGAACCGGCAGTCAGCTATATTGCCAGTGGCGGCCCAAGGGAGGACCGAAGAACACTCAAAGAAGGGAGGTCCTCCGCCGGCAGACTGGCCGCCGAATGCTATCCCATAGTTCGACTATATGCGGGCAGCACAGCAGTACGGCCTAACCAACGAAAGGACCGAGCCAACCCCACAACCCACCGGCACGCGGTGGAGTTGTAGGACGGCAGACAGGGGTGTGATGGCTAGCCAACACAAAAGGGGTAGAGGGGGAGGGGAAAGGGTCCTGAGAGGGAGTGTAGGGGGGAAGCGTAGCTCCCGCCGGCACTCCCAGGGGAGGGGATTCTGTTCAGGGCTAGCTGTCTAGGTAGCAAGAGACCATTCTCCAGCCTAGGGTAGGTTAGCTCAGAGTAGGTACAGCACTAGTGTCCTGTCCTAAACTATAAAGAAGCAGAATCCCATGGACTGCCTAACCTAGGCTAGGTGAGCCAGTCTCCTAGACCAGGAAAGACAGGGGTAGGAAAAGTCGCTAGGCCACAGGGAGGAAGGGTCGTAACCCAACCAAGTGTGGACTAGGGGGAAGGGCAGAGCCCCACCACCTTCGCCCTCCAGCAGGGACCAGAAGGAGAGTACATTCTCCTAAAGGAGAGCTGGGGGCAAACGACTGGTACTCTGAGGTTCTGTCTCAAACTCGAAGCGCATGAATAATGGCAAGGAGAAGGGAAAGAAAAATCCTAGCCTAACCTACCCGAATGTCATTCGAGGTAAGGAGGGCCAGGATGTAGCATAGGCTACCACAGAGGGAGGAGATTGCCTTAAATAAGGTACCCGGGGAGGTGAGGAAGCATACAAGAGCCCTAGCGTTAGGTTAGGGGCAAGGGAGTCTACTTCCAAGATCACCGAAACCCCTTGTATAATTCCTAGAAGGCGAAAAACATGTGCAATCACTGAATCTTGTATGTATAAATGCCTATATCTTCATTTCGTAATATGACACTAGGAACACTTATTATATCATGCAAGAAGTAAACATGAACACTTAGGCATCGAGCCTAGGGGCTAGGCTAGCAATCTAGCATAGGGTTCGGCTAACTATGTTCACCGAAAGTGAATACTATCGGTATAATATAACTAATTCCTAGCAATGAAGACTAAATAACTAATGTTGATAATTAGTTATAAGACCGGGAAGGCTGTTCTGGCTAACTAAATAAAGCATGCAAGGTGAACAGCAGTGTCTTAACATGACGCCTCCGGTCGGGGCACAGATTCGCCACAAAACACAAGATTTAAGGACAAAAAGTCATTACTTTACGGCTGGAGCTTATTTATACAATACAAGAATATGGTACTCAACTTTCCAGAAGAAGGCGAGGCTGAAGATTGCGACATGATGAAACTAAATAGCGAACATTGGGAAAACACTCTGATCAGATACGCTACAAAGTAAGGAATGAAGCGCGTGGATGTGACGTCAGTCAAGATGGCGGACAGCTATGGATGCCGTTTGTTTACGTCGCTAGGTACCGTAACAGTAACGGAGGAGGAGAGTTTTGTAACGGCTCCTCCCATACTTGCCACACTTCCCCCTCGAAGCGTAAATGCTGTGGGGTGCAGATAGCTAAGTGGCGTGTCAAGCATACGTCTCCTGTTATTATACGATATCCTAAAGGGAAACCTTATGGGTACTCGCGCCAGAAATTAGAATTCTGTGAAACATTTAGTTTAATTCTCTGGGATATCTACTGTAGTCATATATACCCTCAGGAAGCTACTGAAGGAACCTTCCATCAGGACGTCATGGCTTGAGCCCAAAAAACAAAATAAAGTGTTGAAGGAAATGATTACTACTGCCGGGTCAATGAGAGTTTGTGGACATAATTAGTTGTGGCCATTTCAGAGGGGACTGATTATCTCTTTAAGGTCCTTAGAAAACCTGCTTTCAATGTTAAAAGAAAAGTATGGCATATCATACATAATGACTCACATGCTAAATCAGGATGGGTTAGAACATTTCTTTCCTTGTTTAAGGCAGATGAGAGGATGTTACGAACATCCATCTACAATTCAAGTGAAAAATAGAATAAGAGCTTATATTCTAGGAAAAGACTTTTCTTTAGTGGGCAGCAACTATAACACGGAAAAGGAAAATTAGGACGTGAGTCTAACAGAAAGCTCACTTACCCAATGCTCAGAAATCTGTAGTGAGGAAGAAGCATTTGATCGAGAACTTTGTATGTCTGCAGTGATATTTTCAATTTCGGATGATCATGATTTGGTATGTGAAGAATATGAGGTAAAAGTTGTTGATGATAATATAGAAGCATTTGAGGAACTCTAACTTTGAAGACTAAATGGAAACTGAAGCATTGCATTATGTTGGAGGTTATATAGCTCGGAAATTTCCTCAACACCAATTTTTAGGTACCTGTACCACTGAAGATTTAGGAGACAAAACCTAGATTGAGACTATATCCAGAGAAAAGGGAAAGTTGATGCAACCATACCTTGTGATTTTTATGAGAAATTGAAGAAAATGGAAACACTTTTTTAAACTTATCATGGACATATAATGCTCAAAGCTGAGAAGAATGCTACGAAGACATTAACTATTAAAATTGCAAAATTTGTATCGTTGCCATTAGAATTAATAAAATCTTTGTACGCTGTCGTATTTTTTCAAGACACTCATTTTAAATCAAAATAGGAAGAAAACACGAAGTGAGGGTAAATATATGTTACTTTAATTTCTAGCCAAATAAATGACCCATGTATTTTTCCTACTCGCTATCTTGTGTTTTATACATTTCTGACTAGGATTATTGGGGCAAACCACCCGTTCATGAGTTTTCGGACCCCCTTATATAAAGACAATTATGGGGGACCCCAGTGGGAAACCACAGTTTTTTTGGGTGGGGAAATGTCATAAAAGAGTTATTTACAGCAATAATAACGGTCAGAAATGGAAAATAAGCTCAAGATAACCAGTTGGAAAAATATATGGTTCATGTAAATGGCTGAAAACCAGCCAAACATGATTATTTAACACCTGAAATTTGTAAAAGGGTACAAAACCTAACAAACACACCTAACCTAACCTAGTAGTTCCCAGGTCACAGCCCCTAATCGGGGGGCAAGCCCCACGGACCCCCCCCTTCCCAGATCACAACCCCTAGCTAGGGGGAAAGCCCACCAGACCCCACCAGATCCCCCTTCCCAGGCCACAAACCTTCCCAGGTCACAACCGCTAGCCGAACCCCCTTCCCAGGTCACAAAATAAAAGTAAATCACTAATTAATCCCTACATTATGATAAAGTAAAACAAGTAAATCCTTCCATTATGAAAAAGTAAATCACAAATAATGCCTTACTTTAAGATTGACACCGTCGCCTTTTTTTTTCTCGGCAATCTTTACAAAAGCTTTGCAGTAGAAAATGTGCTGGCTTTCCCTGAAAATTAAGTCAGAATCGGACCTTTAAGGCATTATTTCGCTGTTATTTTTTTAATTACACACAAGTTACAATAGCTTTACACTGAACGGAGAGCATTTCCATCATAAGCAATTGCCGACAAACGAAATTACACTAAATTTGGAAATAGATTGATGTGCTTCCCTTAAGTTCCCTCTAGGAGACGTCTTTACAAGATGGTGGTTAGGTTAAAATTGAACACGAAGGTGGGAAAAAAATGGCTGTTGTAGAACAACATCCGGGAACTTGTGAAGAATTACTTGTAAGCAGTTAATTGGTTTAAAAAAACCACCTGACAAATACATCATTGTAAATGCACAAAAAGCTCCCCAAACCATGGGAAAAAAAAACTCATGTGCAATAAGTCCCCTTCAGTCTCTCAGATGTAAACAATGGACTCAGAGTGGAAAATTTACTTCACATTTTAATCGAGTGCTACATAAGTTATTATGCCCCAGTCCCTTTTAAACATATAGAGAAAAATACAAAACTAGCCAGCACTCATCCATTTCTTATAGCAAATTCCAGTTTCGCTAGAAATTAGAGTATCATATATTAACCGAAGTGAGAAATGAAAAATGGGCAAACTAGTATAATGAATTTGGGTGAATATATGATACTTTAATTTCTAGCCAAATACATGAATCATATATTTTTCCTACTCGCTATCTTGTGTTTTATGCATTTCTGACCTCGATTATTAGGGCAAACCACCCGTTCATGAGTTTTTGGACCACCTTATGTAAAGACAATTATGGAGGACCCCAGTGGGAAACTGGAGTTTTTTTGGGTGGGGAAATGTCATAAACTAGTGATTTACAGCAATAGTAATGGTCAGAAATATAAAATAAGCCAAGATAACTAGTTGGAAAAATATATGGTTAAGGGGTAAATTTTTAGTTTCAGCCAAATTTGGAAAAATGCAATAAAAATATATTTGTTGCATCAGAAATAGTGTGGTTTCAATGAATTTAACGTTTATTTTGACTGCAAACCAACCGATTTAGAGATTTACTATGTATACCCTAGTTCATCCCACCAATTATGGGGGACACCCTTTGGGAACCGGGGTTTTGGGTGGGGGAAGGGGGGGGGAGGGTGTTGGGGCATTGAATGATATTTGCAATAAATTAATAATTAATGTTCCAGCACCCCTCCCCCATACCCCTAACTAGGCCTACCGGGGGGAGGGGGGTAGGGCCCCTCAGCGACCCCCCCTTAAAGCCACAGTAATTTTCAGGGCACCACAGAACCTAACAAACCCACCTAACCTAACCTAGGGGCCCTGTACCCCTACCGGGGGGGGGCTTCGCCCCCCGTGCGACTCCCCCTTATGGCCACAGTAATTTTCAAGGCACCACAGAACCTAACAAACCCACCTAACCTAACCTAGGGGCCCTGTACCCCTACCGGGGGGGGCTTCGCCCCCCCTGCGACCCCCCCCTTAAGGCCACAGTAATTTTCAGGGCACCACAGAACCTAACAAACCCACCTAACCTAACCTAGGGGCCCTGTACCCCTACCGGGGGGGGCTTCGCCCCCCCTGCGACCCCCCCTTTAACCAGGGGTAAATTTGAATATATATATTTTGTTAAATCACTTCTTACCATAAACGGAAGATGACGATGAAGATGTGGAAGGTTGTGGTTGACCCTCCTTTACAGATTTGGTACAATACCACACATGTCTATCCTCACGAAAATGTAAAGCCGAATCACATTTACCACACTGGACACTTAAAGGTAATACGGAATGCTCCCTTAGAAAACGATTCACTACTTCAGGAGTTCCATTATAATTCCCATGAAATCGGCCGATCACATCAAAATAGGAATAACGACATATTTCACACAACCGTACCGGAGGATCCATGACAGTCAAGTGACGTGTGATGAAAATATAGAAACCGGAACTTTTGAAAACCGAAAACAAACGACAATCACGGGTTTCTCCCATAATGAAATAGGGAAAAAAACAAAATACTATCGTTTACAATGTTATATTGCACGAAAAACAGATCCTTGAAACAAGACTGAGAGACCAATGAATCGTCCAATAATAACCCTTGAAAAGAACCCAGTAGTATTTAGATTGGAGGAGCGACATTAGTGGGAGGAGCAAATGCGCATTCAAGCAAATGTTGTCACATTGCGCAATGGGGAGGAGCCAAGTAAGATGAAAACAGATATACAAACGAACAAGAGCTACCTTGCGTGCCCATGGAAAGATAAACACTAAACTTAGAAAAAGTCAAGACCTTCAATTCCTGAAATATTTTTTTTCTCTGTAAGTATGCATTAGCGACAATAATGTATTGAGAAGAAGTGTTTTGTTATCACGTGCTTTACTAGGAAAATATATTAATATAATACATTTCCCAATTTGGTTGAATCCAAAACTTTACCGGTTAAGGTAAATGGTTAGAAAATAAGCCAAAACGTGATTATTTAACACTTTAGAGATTTGTAAAAGGGTACAGAACCTAACAAACCCACCTAACCTAACCTAGTAGTTCCCAGGTCACAAAATCTAGCTGGGGGGGGGGGGGGGGCAGGCCGCTTGGACCCCACTTCCCTGGTCATAACCCCAAGACGGGGGAGGGAGGGGAGGGAGGGGGGGCAAGCCCCCCGGACCCCCCCCCCCTTCCCATGTCAACCCCCCCCCCCCCCCCCCCCCCCGGCCCGGTCACAAATAAATCCTTAGATTATGATAAGTAAAACACATATAAATCCTTTCATTATGAAAAAGTTAATCACAACTAATTCCTTACCTTATGATTGACATCATCGCCATTTTTGTTTTCTTGGCAATCATTGCAAAAGTTTTGCAGTAGAAAATGTGCTGGGCTTCCCTGAAAATTAAGTCACAATCGGACCTTTAAGGTCTTATTTCTGTTATTTATTTTTAATTTCACATGAGTAACAAAAGCTTAACACTAAACGGAGAGCATTTCCGTCATAATTAATTGCTATCATAAAAGAAATTACACTAAATTTCGAAATAGATTGATGTTCACTCCTCGAGACATCTTTACGAGATGCTGGTTAACTTCAAACTGAAGGCGAAGTTGTAGAAGGTGGGAAAAAATGGCTGTTGTGGAACAACATCCGGGAACTTTAGGGGCCCATACACGTTCAAAAAAATCGTCAAAATTTTGCATTAAAATTTTGATGCAAAATTTGATCAAGTGTAGGACGTTTTGACATCAAAACGTCCTACACACGATCAAATTTTGCATCAAAATTTTGATATCAAAATTTTGATGCAAAATTTTGACGATTTTTTTGAACGTGTATTTAAGCCTCTATGAAGAAGTAATTGTAAGCTTTTAATTGGTTTAAAAAAAAAACCATCTGACAAATACGTCAAAGTAAATGCACAGAAAGCTCCGCAATCCATGGGAAACACGCATGCGCAGGAAGTCCCCTTCAGTCTCTCGATATAAACAATTGACTCATAGTGCAAAATAAACTTCACAATTTAATAGGCCGATACGTAAGTTATTATACCCCAGTCCCTTTTAAACATATAGAGAAAAAATACAAAACTAGCCAGCACTCATCCATTTCTTACAGCGAATTCCAAAGAAATCAGTATTGTATATTAACCGAAGTGAGAAACGAAAAATGGGCAAACTGGTAAAGTGAATTTTGTCTTGTTTTATTTCAGAGAATATGAATCAAACTGCATGAAATTTTTCATTCCCATTAGTTGATTGTAATAAGCAAAATTTATATTTGATTTTATAACGCAATTTTCTTAGCATTTCTTCTAAATATATGCTTATAATTTTGATGAACAAACGAAAAAATGTAATTATGCTTTGTTTCGGTATATATTTATTCATAATTTTAGATATCGTAACAGTGACCTGACAAAAGTCTATAGTCAGGATGCCAGAGAACTTCAAATCAAAAAAAAAAAAAAAAAAAAGTCTATACTAAGTGAAGATATGTTGAAGTAAAATAAATATCAAGTTAATATGGCCATGACCTGTGTCCTGAAACTAAATATAGGAATCTCAAGTACAAAGACCAGTTGTCATTAATAACAAATTATCTACAACCACACTTGTGGCTTAACCGTGCATATAACTTCATTAATAAGCAAAATAATTCTGCCAAATTCATACTCTGTATGTCCTTCTTTCCCTCAAGTTAGTATGTGTTACGTCCGCCGTCGACTCTAATGGGTCTGTTGCTGATCAAATAAGATTTTTTTCAACATCCTCATGGAAAATATAGCCTCACTTCAGCTACCTGAAGGAGTTAATATATTTATCTATGCAGATGATGTATGTGTAATAGCTCGAGGGCCAGTCAGGACAATAAACATGCAAAGAGCACTCAATGCCATCAGCCACAAATCCAATGAGCTTGGACTAAAAATTAACATTGCCAAAACAAAAGCAATGACAATCAAAGCCCCAAACCCCGTACAACCACTCACAATAGGAATGGAACCCCTAGAATGGGTGGACCGATACACATACCTCGGGGTAATAATAGACAAACAGCTCACTTTCAAGCAAGAGATAAAAAATCTCAAGGAAAGAACAAATGCCAGAAATGCAGCTATGAGATATATGTGCAGGCTCAAGGATGGAGCAAATGAACACATCCAAAAGAAATACTATCTAGCCTGTTCCAGATCACTAGTAGACTATGCCGCCCCAACACTCCTGGGACTAACAGATCTACAAACAAGCACAATTGAAGTGATTCAAAACAATGCCATGAGGCTCATGTTGGGTGCCCCAATGTGGACAAGACTTTGCAACCTAAGGTTGGAAACCGGACTACCAACCCTCGAAGACAGAATTGCACTAAGAAATGCAAGCATAGTTGCAAAGATGTTCCTGTCAGACAGAGACTCAATCACCAAAAGACGAGTAAGAGAGGAACTATCCAAACATCCTGAAGTACAAACCCCAGATTCTTATGGCAAAGACCATAGTGATAACATCAAAAGACTTGGCCTTACAGAAACAATCCTACAATTAAAACCTGACACAGCACAAAGTACTATACACATTCCACCATGGAAAAAACAAGTTGCTAAATTCAACTACACCAAACTCCCAAGGGCAAAAGAAAACTGCACAATAGAAGAACTCAGAAACGCAGCAGAAGCAGCTATAACCTCAGTAGAAACAACAGGGGCACAGATCTACTATACTGATGGTACAGTAGATCCTGGAACCCAAACAGCAGGAGCGGCAGTTCACTCCTGCAAGTTCACAGCTTGCTGGAGAACATCCAACAATGTCTCCACCCTGCAGACAGAGCTTGTCGCAATACAGCAAGCATTAAAATACTCTATTGAAAATGAGGAAGGACCAGTAGTCATCCATACTGACTCACGATCCTCAGTGCAGGTCCTACAGCAGGACAAAAACAAATCCCTGATAGCGGACATTAAAATCCTCTTACATCAACATAATGAAAGAAACAGACTAGTAACTATAAACTGGATCCCCAGTCACATCGGGATACCAGGGAATGAAAAGGCTGATGAGCTAGCCAAAAGCACCAAACACATTCACAATGTACAGGTGCACATACAGCCTGCACTGCAACAAATCAAAAGCAAAATAAAGACACAGCTCAAGAACAACCTAATCAAGGAACTACATATGAGGATAGAGAATGGCTCTCCCTCTGCAACATGGTACAAATGGGCATCGGAACTAGAACCCCCTCCCATAGACAGATACACCCCAAGAAAACTGGCAGTATGCATACACAGACTCCGGCTGGGTTACAAAGCAAACTGGGAACTCCTAGATGACATCCAGACAAGGTGTGAACACTGTGATGTCATACCACAACAACCTCTCCTGCACTACCTACTAGAATGCAGAGAAACAGCACAGCTACGAGGTGATCTACTTGTAGACATCAACACACCACATGCCATGAAAGAGGCAGCCACACTGGCAAAAGCAATTGTCGAAAGCATAGACACACATGCACAGTTGCTTTCAACACTACCTCCACCAAGGTAAGACCTCCTCATTCCTTGCACCATCTCATCCCCTCATTGTAAGGCTCTATTCACATCACCCCCTTTCACTTCTCAAATAATCTACCACTTAAAAATCTCTCTGCAGGGACCCTAGGGAGTAAAGGGTTGGACAACCCCACCTGCACAATTTTTCTCTAATCTTCAAAAGCCTTACACCCCCACTTTTCAAACTACCACTATCCGAGAAATGATGGCCCTCTACCACTACCACCATCATCCTTACCCTATCCACATCTTTTTCTACTACTAAAAACCTTTAAAATTTCCATTAATGCAACTACCTTATAAATTTTTACAGATCACCTACGGGCCAACCAAGGGAAAGGCCCGTGCCAACAACAAGTGTTGGCTTTAATACCCCAACAACAACAATAAGATTTTATTTACGGGCTGCCCAGCGGCAAGAGCCCGTGTTTTACATATGGTAAGGCGATCTACACACACACAAATAAGATTTTTTCTACGGGCCAACCAAAGGAAAGGCCCGTGCCAACAACAAGTGTTGGCTTTAATACCCCAACAACAATAAGAGATTGGTTCATTTATTCAAATGTCTTTTATTATTGAACATTGACCACGGTCAATGTTGTGAATTTCACCAGATTATTAAATCTGCCCGATGTACTGGGTGGATCGCAAGGCCTTGAAGAGGCAAGATTCCCAAAACCTTTCAGGAGTTAACTAAAATACAGCTATATTTCAACAAGTTTATTACAAAAATAATTATTTAATACGAAGGAAATACATAATTAAACATTTACTCGACATACAAGAGAGACACTGGACTAAATGACCTCATGCATTACTGAAAAAAACTAAGTCTGCACCGGACTCAAAATTAAGCAAAGTGAATTAATCTCTTAATAAGTCGCCTCGATAAACGGCATACCGAGGCTTTTTCACGTAATTTACAAGACAGCACTGATCCCCAATCACAAGGATCGACTAAATATACATAGATACAAATCTTACAGAACACTTGTAAAACCTGTAGGGAAACCAACCTGGGTACAATAGGGGGGGGGAGAAGAGAGTACAATTAAGGACTTACTTCTGCTGAGGACGTCGGACCAAAGAGGCAGAGCTGAGCTCTGCACCCTCGACGACACCTTGTTCCCGCGGTTTTTCTGAACCTAAATTTCTACATAGGATATTTTTGTCATGTTACATTAAAATGACATTAAATTTCTGAATCATAAATTACAAATGCTCGATTTCTTTAACCTCAGCGCCTTCCCTACCAGGCGGTTGCTCTCTAGGTTCTAAAACAGTCTCGTCGTAAACCACATTCATTCGCCCGCGAGTTCTCTCAACCCTCCCTCCAATTTGACGTAATCGTAGGTGGAGTTGAATGGCGGGAATTTCAAGTGATCAGTTCGAATATTCCCGACAGTCAATCTGAAATGAACATAAAATATATTTAGAATAAATAATGAACAATGTATATAACTCAAATGAACATAAAACATATTTAGAATAAATGATGAACAATGTATATAACTCAATGTTTATAACCCTCTACTGATGTATTCCTTCGTCAGTCAGTGTTCGTTCAGACTCGGTGCCGACAACAACTCTTCTGGATTATACACATCGATCACGTAACCTCTTGGGGGGGGGGTGAAATTTTCACTGCAATCCCCGTAGAGTTCAACCACAATGTCCGTTTTTCATCTTGGAAAACGGGGATGGGGCTTATAACCTGAAGACTCCAGACACTGTGAGGACTACTTTAATAGTCTGGACTGTGACTGTGACCACTGTGTAGCATACCAACGGCGACGTGCCACCATTTTTGACGTTGTTACCAGAGAAACCTCCCTCACTTTCGACCCATGATGTCAGATGCAAATGTGAGGGGTGCAAGGAAGCATTTAACCATATTGTTACATACACAGAACGTACTAACAAGCCAGCTACCAAGGAAGAGACTACACCCTCTGCCAAGAAAAGAAAGACTAAGAAACTTTAATCAGCCCCACCATCGCCATCAGTGACTCCAAGGACTGAGAGTACAGACTCGTCCTTGTCTGTCCCTACAACTCCTCAGCAATCAGGTGCAACAGCAGTCATCCCTTCTACCAACGAGCCTGAGTCCTCCAACGCCATGGAGACCGAACAAGGGGCCCACTCCACGGACTGCAACTGCACAGACTGCCTCCAGACACTCCTGCAAGAAGCCACTGCCATACAAGAGAACATACCAGCTACACAGCCAATGAAGCCTTTGCCAAAGTTTCGACTTTCACAGGCAAACCACGAGCTCTCTTATGCCTCTGTTGCTGCCATGGCTGCCAAGCCTGGCATGAAACTCACTGCAAGACCTAACAGGAAAGGTGACCTTATCATCTATCCCAAGGACATCGAGACAACCAGGTTCCTTCAGGAAGACTCCACCTTAACACTGCTGGATCCTGCTTTTATCATGAAGAAGGCAGTCATTACCAGGTATCCTGTGACGATGCCTATCTCCATTGTAACCTCGTGCAGCAATATTGACTGTGCTGTTTGCTGCACAAGCAAGGATGACGTTCCTGTTAGACGCCTAATTGCCACCTTTATAGGTCCAGTTCCTTCCAAACTGGACTTAGGAGTCTGGGGTACTTTCCCCATTGAGGATTATACACCTGAGCCCCTTCGATGCTACAGATGCCAACGCTTTGGACATCATAAAGAAGAATGCAGAGGCCCCATTATCTGCGGTATCTGCAGCCAGCGACATAGCACAGAAGTGTGCATAAAGGCCCATAAAGAAGGACGACAAACCACATCCAAGTGCCCCAATTGTTCCAAGCCACACCATGCTTGGAATAAGCGCTGCCCATAGCGTCTCAAGAGGATAGCAGCTATGAAGAATACATCCTCTTCAAACCAAAATAAGCCAGCTTCGTCTCAGCCACCTAAAGAACAAAGAACTCCTCGCCAGAGAAGACCAAGTCAGCCAATTCCTGCCCCTGCATCTACACCTACAACTGCTCCTACATCTACACCTACAACTGCTCCTAAGAAGGACCAGCAATGACCTGCAACTGTTCCTAAGAAGGATCAGTGCCGACCTGCAACTGCTCCCCAAAGGGACCAGCAACAATCCTCATCCTCATCCCCTTCTCAAACCTTGACTCAAGCAATTGAGTCTCTCACCTTGCAAGACCTCATACCTATCACATTCCAGATCCTTACCAAAGTCCTCTCCCTCTCATTAACCTCCACCTTCCTGCAACTCCTGCAACAGTTCCAGTTTCCAGCCACGGAGCAGAGATAATCCTTCCCTGCTTGCAATCCTCTCCTTCCCAATTCTATTCCTAAAAGGAGAATAGTTATTACAAGGCTGTGTTCCTCATAAGGAAACAGCTCTTGTTTTTCCTATCTCCTACCCTTTTTCCCTATCCTTCCTCTTCCTACCCTATCCTCAGGGGGCCATTCTCGTGCTTACTGTCCGAGCGTTGCACAGAAATGGCCCCCTCCCCCTTTCCATCACAAGAGCAGGAATAAGCATCTTTGCTTAAATCCTACTCCTTTATTCTCCTACTAAAAATTCTTCTCTCCTCTCCCAGTCTCTTTTACTTACTGGGACTTACTACTATCAATACTTTATCCTCTGACTAAAAACTTTCTTTCGTGGACCTAAAAAGGAGACCCCTTTTTCGGGTTACTATCTACCCCTTGTCACATCTTACCAATCCATTCCCATTCCATTCTTCATTCATCAGCCTCACCGCTCATCCTTCATCCTTTTTCCCATTCCTTACCTAACATTCCTTGTCACAATATAAATTTTACTCCTCTGGAGTAACTCTCTTTACAGATCCAGTCGGTTACGGGCTGTCCTATCGACAAGAGCCCGTGTCATGCTATAGGCATGGCAATCTGCATGAATGAATGAATGAATTCCTTCGTTCTGCATACACATACTGATACATACTCATTCTGCTCCTGGACACCAACCTGAACGGACGTCTCCCAGCTCTCTCCTAGCAGCCATTACCGCAGCTACGATCAGCTTGGATCCGGCATTGACTCCAGCAGCAGCAGAGGGATTGCTCCCTTGCCAGTCAACCTTACCCCTCAACCTTATCCTTCCCTTCCCAGCCCCTCCTACCCCCTTACTCTCGAGTACCACTTGACTGTCTCTCTCCTCCTTGAACTTGTCTCTCTCCTCCAAATACTTCAATTCTAACTGCTACTAACCATCAGTAGCCCTTTTCCCCCGTGTTGCGGAGTTGCCGTTGTGGTCTTAAAATTCTCTGGGGGCACTGGGTAATGCTGCACCGTCTAGGCTCCTGCTTCTCCAGTAGTGCCTACATAGGATAGGGCAATAGGCATAAGGCACTGTCTCCCATAAAGTGTTCACTAACACCTTTATCTTTTAAAATTTAGTTTTTTGGTTCTAGCGCTCTTAATACTTAAAATTCTTAACTTTTTTTTTTTGCATTTCCCTTAAAGCGTTGATATTGCTCCACCCTCTCCCAGTCTCAAAATTTCTGTCACGCGATTGCAACACCATTTTCTCAAAAAAAAGGTCAAAATTTTGATCCCCTGAAAAGTTACGTAAAATCCCGTAGAGTTTATTTTCACTTATTTTTCCCCATAAGAATACTTAAGAGTTAAATTTCCCTTTAATGTAAATTTTTAAATGCATATTACTTTCTTCTCTTCACTGCAATGGGGAAAGGGAAGATTAAAGATACCAGTCAGGGATCTGACAATGATGCCCGAAGGAAGGCTGTATGGAGTATCCTACAGGATAACTCCTGCTTCATTCACAAGTTGACTACAGTCAACAACACTTACTTGGCTATAGCTGATGAAGCTACCATTGAGAAGATCATTCTTCCCAAAACTAAGGATGCTTTCCTTAGCAGGAATTTTGAGGTCCTAGATCCTCCTCATCTAAATGCCCTTCGTACCCTGGTCATTACGCAGGCTGATGACATAGTATATGACCAATCTGAAGATGAACTAAAGGCTGAAATTGAAAGTAGGAATAATATTAAGGTAAATAAGGTCATCAAATTACCTAACACCAAATCGACCTTTAAAGTTCAACTTGAGACCATTCAAATGGTGAGAGACTGCCTTACCAAGGGTTTGCTCATTTCAAGCCAATCATTTCCCCCCAAATATCTGGCCCAGGACGTATTTGTCTCCCTGTCTCAATGCATGAGATGCTACAAATACGATCATACGAAAAAGGACTGCCCTCAACCATCCACATATAAGATATGCTCGCTTTGTGCCTCAGTGGATCACTTTTGGACTAATTGCACCAATCAGCAGAGCCATAAGTGTATCACATGTAATGGTGACCACCCAACCATGGCAGCAAGATGCCCCACCCGGAAATCTATGGTTAAGGATCAAGCAAAGGTTCTTAGAAACCAACAATCAACTATCACACCAAATAAGTCCTTTGCTCAAGCCTCAGCCCCCTCCAATTAACTCCTTCTCTCAACCTATATTCAACAGTATTGCCCTTCAGCAACAGACGGTTATGAACACAGCACTTATCATGGCTAATCTTAGTGAAGCAGTCAAGCCAGGGACTTTCCAGTCTATGGTTGATTCTTTTTATAAAGCCAATGGACTCCCATTGGTCAAAATTCCCATCGAAGCTATCAGTTTAGCCAATAAGATCTCAACCATGCTGATATCAGACAATGTCCGTACCAATACCCCTCATCAATCTGTGCCAGTTAATGATGAAATGGAAACTGATGAATCCAATAGGAAAAGAGCACTGAGTGACGCAGATTCGGATATATCGGAGCCTGCTAATCCTGCCGAAAAACAACCACAGCCCTCTACCTCAACATCGGAACCTTTGGACACTGAATTGCTAGGAGCTATTGCTCTCCCTCCCCTTCCTCCAATGAATCAATCACCACCTAAGGTTGGTCTAAAATTGTATACCTCCATTAATATAGTAAACCCCCCTAAATCCGCATCTCATGACCAAATTAAGAAAATGATTTTTGAGAACAAAACTATCAAATACTTATACACTGAAAAATTAGCTAACTCCACAGTGGTTCAATTCATTAACAGTGGCTCTATTGAACTGGACAAATACAGTTCCAGGATTACCCGGATCACTCCAGATAAGTTCAATAGATTAAAATCAGGCTTTTACGATCTGACCAAAGGACGATTACCATAATGGATTCCCTCACAGTGATTCAACATAATGTATTAAAGTGGACGTTCCTCAGGTGTAAGGAACTTGCTAATATCAACTCCTCCCTCTCTCCTCATCTCATACTTCTTAACTCACCTGGAATTCCTGATTCTACCCGTATCAAGATCTGGAACTATAATGTGTTTCAGTGTAACACCTCTGGTGAACAGGGGGCTAGTACAGCAATAGCACTTCGACGGGATGTTGCTGTCAAGTTAATTGATGGTTTCAATCACGATCTTATTGCTGTCGAAATACAGACAGTACAGGGACCAATTATAGTCGCCACGACCTATCTACCCCCAAGAAACCCAATATTTCCACAGCAAGATATATTATCATTGATGAGACGTAACATCCCTGTCTATCTGCTGGCTGATCTTAATGCAGCTCATCCAGCCCTTGGTTATAACAGAATCAACCCTATTGGCACATTAATCAATGGCCTGTTGAATAGAAACCTTATAAGGTTCTTAGGCCCAGATTTTGATACATATTTTACCAGAAGAACCTCTAGTAAGCCAGATATACTTCTTTCAAATAGATTTCATATGTTTAATTATTCCCTTACTCAAGGCCCCTTAACCACTTCGGATCATCTTCCCATTATTTTTAAGATTACTGTGAGACCTATTATGGTGGTCGCTAATCCAACTATAGATTTGAACAACGCGAACTGGGAACGTTTTAAGGACACTCTTGATGACTCTCTCTCTACTTTTGACGAACCCGATAACATCTTAAAGGATAAATCGTACATAGACGATAAGATAGCTTTTTGGTATAGGATGATCAAGGAAGCCTCAGAGCTCCATATCCCATTTAAAACTTTCAGGATACTACCTTATACTAAAGAAACAGATTCTCTTAAATTACTTCAGATCCGTTATAGGCAAGCCCTAGAATTAATTAACAACCGAGGCCCCACACATCAACTTTTAGACTATATTCATAATATACAAGAACGGATTAAAATAGAATCAACTGACCTCATTAATTCTACTTAGGAGGCTCTGTTAGACAAATGTGAAGGCTTTTATAAAGATCCTGCAAAATTTTGGAATATGATCAAGAAACTGTTGGGCTCAACTGCTCAACCAATATTATACATCACCCATAATAATGAAAAGATCTATTCATCTCAAGATCAGGAGGTGATCTTTAGAGACTTCTGGTCCAATATCTTTAAAATAAACCCAATAGAAAATCTAAGGTTTGACCAACAACATGAACAGCATGTCACTGAGACAATCTGTGAACATGCTGATCATATAATACCTTATGATTCAGTAGATCTTGGGAGACTTGTCGAAGATGACCCTTTCCTCAAACCTATCCAACTTCAAGATATTATTAAAATAATCAAAAGTTTTAAAAACAAAGCTCCAGGCCAGTCTAAAGTAAATAAACTTATCCTTAATAATTTGCCAAATTCGATGCTCTCTTTTCTTTGCAACATCTTTAATGAAACTCTTAGTATGGGTTATTGGCCTGATTATTTCAAAAAAGCAATACTTCCCTTTGTGGGGAAAAAGGGCAGAGACCTCACTTCAGTCTCTAACTATAGACCTATATCCTTATTAGAGACACCGGGTAAGATACTTGAGAAAATTATTAAAGAAAGATTTGAGGATTTCCTTGAGGAAAATTTACTTATCAATAACAATCAATACGGATTTACAAGGGGTAAAGGGACCTAACTTGCATTAGCTCGTCTTTACGAATACATTGCGGTCAAGTCAAATCTTGGGGGTCGTTGTAATCTAATATCTAGGGATGTCAGCCGAGCTTTTGATAAGGTATGGCACGAGGGTCTTAAATACAAGTTCATAGAAGCACAACTACCAAATCTAGCTACCAGGTTATTGTGTAACTTTCTTGACAATCGAGTGGCCATGATCAAGATTAAAGAATTTATTGGACCAGAGTTTCCACTTCTGTCTGGTGTTCCTCAGGGTAGTGTTCTCTCCCCTTCACTTTACAATTTTTATATCAGAGACACCCCTCCTCCTGCTCCAGGTTGTCTGCAAATCATGTTTGCAGATGACCACACCCAGGTAATCTCTATTCCTAATAAGAACAAACGTATGCTGCAAATAAAAACAGTCAGGGAAATACAAAAAGTAAATAATTACGAAAAGAAATGGAAAATAACAACAAACTTGAACAAATTTCAGCTCCTCCCCATTTCAGCTCGCAGTCCTTCAGAAATCATTGTTGACAATGTTAGAATTCCATTTAAACAAAAGGCCACAATACTTGGGTGTAACTTTAAGAAATCTGGTATTCTTTCACACGTCAAAGAGAGAATAGCTGTTTCTAAAGTAACTTTTGATAAATTACAACGTTTTAAATACTTATCAACTAAAACTCAACTCCGTTTATATAAATCATTAGTAAGGCCACAGTTAGAGTACCCCACCATAATATTTGGAGCAATTAGCAAAACTTCCCTTAATAAAATGCAGGCAATTCAAAATAGGGCTTTGAGGAGAGCCTACAAAGAGAGCCCTCCCTATTACAATACAATTAGGGAGTTACATGAAAACCTGGGACAAACTTGCTTTAGACGATGACGACCTTTGCACCCTAACTAGAAATCTCACTATTGAACATGCTCGTGATCATTATTGGTGGAAGAGACTGAAGCCTAAGATCAATTGTGATCCTCCTAGGCCCAGATTCATATCATCTGATTAAATTCATTATATAATTCAGTTTATATCCTTTCAGCAGTTAAATTGTAATTTTATTTAAACATTGAACCAAAAAAGAAAAAAAAAAAAAAAAACCTTCATTAACCATCATACCTTACTCAATCAACAAATTGGTGACAGTCAATTGGTGTCCTTTTGCTTAGCGTGAACCAAAAAACCTTTCCTTTTCCTGCCTCTCTCTTCCTTTCTCAGAATAATTCTACTACTATCTAATGTCGCATGAGGGTCTGCCCCTCTCTTTTATTCTTTTCCTGTACTTCCTTTTCCCCCTTTTTTTTCCCTTCTCCTTTCCCATCCCTGGTACCTGCCCTCGGGCTATAAACTGGATTGTATCCAGGGGTACTTATCCTTTCCCCATATTCCCCACTTCCCTGTCCTCATCGTACTGGTACTTCGTTCTGTTGTGCCGATGTTGTGAAAACTGAAGCAATTTTGATTTATGTTTTCTTCAAAATAATCAAGAAAATCATTTGCTAGGCATTGGAGATATAGAGCAGTCAGGTTCTATCTCCATATTTAGTATTTTGTTGTAGTTTTCATTTACTATAACTAGGTCTAGTATATGATTAGACCGAGCCACCGCCGTCAGCCTTCCACCTTCTCAACCTGTACCTAGATCTCTCCCAAAGCTCAGGCTGTTTACAACACGCAGATATATTTTATAGTTGTTGTTGGAGTATTATAGCCAACTGTTGTTGTTGTTGTTGTTGTTGGAGTATTATAGCCAACACTTGTTGTTGGCACGGGCCTTTAACAAGTGTTGGCTATAATACTCCAACAACAACTATAAAATATATCTGAGTGTTGTAAACAGCCTGAGCTTTGGGAGAGATCTAGGTACAGGTTGAGAAGGTGGAAGGCTGACGGCGGTGGCTCGGTCTAATCATATACTAGACCTAGTTATAGTAAATGAAAACTACAACAAAATACTAAATATGGAGATAGAACCTGACTGCTCTATATCTCCAATGCCTAGCAAATGATTTTATTGATTATTTTGAAGAAAAAATAAATCAAATTTGCTCCAGTTTTCACAACATCGGCACAACAGAACGAAGGAATACATCAGCAACAGACGTAAATAAGTAAGGGTATTCAAAGAGTTAAGTCAGAGTGATTATATGAGAATAATAAAGAAAGTAAAAAAAAAACCTACTGCGGAAATGACCCATTTCCAATTGATGATGTAAAAGATGCAGAAAATTTCACCAGACTACAAGAGACCTACCGAAACATGGTAAATATGATTCTAACACAGGCAGTTTTCCCTGATTGTGAAAAAGTTGCATGTATCAAGCCTGTGTATAAAGGAAAAGGTTATACAGACAATTTAAGTTCATATAGGCCAATATCAAATCTGTCATATTTTTCGAAAATTATTGAAACTGCTGTACACGAACTAGAGAACCATGACTTATGAACGTCACCTGTGTGTGACACTGTGAACGTTGTAGAGCACACCCCTCGCTTGTAGCTCGTTTGTACATTGTTTACGTGCCAAATACAAATGGAAATCGTTCCTATTTATGTACAAACGATCCGAGGGAGAAGTCATTGTTAAAAGACATTATTGTAAGTGATGCAACGAGCTCAGTGATAATGTGGTGACTAGTGCCAGCCAAGGGTAAACTAAACGTGGCCATAACAAAAGTGAATGGACTTGAATCTAATGCAACCGGGAATTGTCAAGAACAGTGTTGCTGTGTATTAAGGTTAAGTCTGTTACTAGATCTACCTGATTGTGTGTCCCTACACCACGATATGAACAAACCCGCAAACCTGTGGAGAACGTGAATACAGCAAAAAGGACTCTAAAAGGTCAGTAGTATCCAAATGGTTTACAGTGATTAAAGTGATTCACTCTGTCAGTAATTCCCTAGTAGGTAATTCACAGTGATAAGCAGCAAAATGGCCGCACAAAGCATTGGTTGCCCAGTGCCTGGATGCACCTATCGAACCGAGGCATCCACAGAGCCCATCATTACCGCAGCGCTCCTGAACGCACACACAACGACTCATGCCCAGGGCCCAGTAGCTCAGTACCACCCGCCAAGCACCAAGGTTGAAAAACTTAAGCGCCCAACGATATCAGCGGCCGGCACGAGTGGGGAGTGGGACTATTTCCTAACTCGTTGGGGCGAATACCGCAAGGGAACCGGGCTCCAAGGGGATGATGTTGTGGTACAGCTCCTTGAATGTTGTGAGGAGAGCCTACGCAAGGACATCACCAGCGCCGCGGGGAGGAGCCTGGTAGGCGAATCGGAGGATGCGGTGCTTAGTGCGATAAAAGCCCTCGCGGTGCGCGGGGAGAACGCAATGGTGGCGCGGGCGGCTCTCTCAAACATGCGACAGGGCCGCGAGGAACCGATACGGGCATTTCACGCCCGCGTGAAGGCCCAAGCAAACACGTGCAAATACGTCAGGAAGTGCATATGTGGACTAAACGTAAACTTTGCGGACGACGTGATCAAAGATGTGCTTGCACGAGGTATCGCTGACCAGGACATCCAGCTGGATCTACTTAGCGACCAGCGGCAGGAGATGTCGCTGGAGGAAACGATCAGGTTCATCGAAGCGAAAGAGTCTGGTAAGCAGTCTGCGTCCCGATTGCTGGACACCCACAGTCATGGCGCGGAGGCTGTCACCAGCTCCTATCGCCGCATCTTAGAACAAACTAAGAAAAGAGAACAAGTCAACGAATTGAAAAATGAAGTTGTTGAATTGAAGGCAGAAAAGAATGAACTGGAATATGAATGTGTCGAAAAAGACTTTCAGATGAAGGAACATGAAAATCTGCTGGAAATTTTCAGAAAGGAAATTGAAGAAATGAAGAAAGAACAAACTAAGAAAAGAGAACAAGTCAACGAATTGAAAAATGAAGTTGTTGAATTGAAGGCAGAAAAGAATGAACTGGAATATGAATGTGTCGAAAAAGACCTTCAGATGAAGGAACATGAAAATTTGCTGAAAATTCTCAGAAAGGAAATTGAAGAAATGAAGAAAGAACAAACTAAGAAAAGAGAACAAGTCAACGAATTGAAATATGAAGTTGTTGAATTGAAGGCTGGAAACATCTGAAAAAAATCTAATGCCATACCTGATGATCAATCTGCATACAGAGAAAATTACTCCACAGAAACAAGTGTTAGCGATTAAAAATGACATAACAGAAATTATAACAAATGGCAAGTGTTGCATCCTTGTGATGCTTGATCCAAGTGCAGCATTTGATACTGTAGAACATACATATCTGATGGAAGACCTTACAGCTGTGGGCATCGTAGAAAGAGCATATGACTGGTTTGTGAGTTATCTTGGAAACCGCTAAGTTAAAGTAGTAATATCAAATGTTGAATCTGAGACAAGAAACCTAACCAAAGGGGTGCCTCAAGGCAGTGTACTAGGTCCTCTCCTGTTTGAAATTTACACAATTGAACTGGCAAATATACTTGAAACTCACAGAGTTAAGTTTAAAATATACGCTGATGATACACAATTCTATTTCCCAATAGAATCAGTTGATGAAGCTAAAAGAAAGATACATGAAATGATGAGTGACATTAAGGCTTGGATGTTAACAAAAAAGCTCAAGCTCAATGTAGATAAAAGTGAATGTATTATTTTTGGAAATGTAAAAGATATAAAAAGAATCGAATGCTTCCAAAGAATTGAAATAGGTCAATCGATCATTGACCTAAAGAAATCTGTCAGAAATCTTGAAGTAATCATGGATGATAGATTGACAAAAATGAACATATAAATAATATGGTAAGAAATTGTAACTATCATATTAGGAACATAGCATTTATTAGTAAATACTTAGATGAAAAATCTATGGTCATACTCATTAATCACCACATATTTTCGAGAATTGATTACTGCAACTCACTGTTCTATGGCTTACCAAATTATCAGCTGAAGAAAATTCAGAGAGTACAAAACAGAGCCTCTAGATTAATAAAAGGACTACACAATAGGGAAAGAGTTACCCCTACACTAATTAAATTACACTGGCTGCCGGTAAAGGCGAGAATTGAATACAAGCTACTCCTACTATTTTTTAAGATACTAAACCAAAATGAACCAAAATATCTAAAAGAATGCCTGAACAAACTAGAACTAGAAACAAATGTTAACATAAGACACATGAGTGACAAACATAGGCTATCTGAACCAAGAACAAATAGTAAATTTGGTGAAAGGGCTTTTAGCTACTGTACGCCTAGACATTATAATAAACTGTCAACTGAAATGAAGGACCTAAAGGGAGCAATTGAATTTAACCCTGGATAGGTACGATGGGTCCTTTGCGACCCCGAGCGTCAAAAAAAAACAGGTTTTTCTCACGTGACTCACCCCCGTGACTGAATTTGTGGGTGATCGACCTGCAGGAGGTGTCTCCCCTACACGCTCTAGTAGTGTCCAGATGTGCATTGCTGTAGCTGTACTCCTTCCCCGATTTCTGAGACGCGTCGGGGTCGAGCGCGACCGAGTTTACCCTTCTAAGGTAGTTTGCATAATTATCAAAGTTATTACGTATTATGAAATTGTCGTAGAATGGTGCAACTTGTATAGGTTATCAGTTGTGGAAAGTCTTGGTGGATTGTTTGGCTACCATGTGCATGATTTTTTTTTTAGTTAAAATGTCGTTCATCACCACGAGGACCATTTTACCGCGAGTTCCCCTTTTTCATTTTTTTTCATTTTTTTGCCAAGTCATTTTTCCGTAAGATATTGCCAAATAGGGTCGTAAAACTTTTGCTTGTTTAGTGTTGGAAAGTGTGTCTAGATGATCTGGCTACCCATGCATGACTTTGTTTTTTCCAGATACGACGTAGTTATTGGTATATTGGGTATTTAACTGCGGTTACCAATTTCTGTTTTTTTTCAATATTTGTAAAAATTACTACGTAGTAAGGAATTGCCGTATATTATTCATTTTTTTTTTCATGTTTATGTGTTAGAAAGTGTGCCTTGATGGTTGGGCTAACACGTGCATGTCTTTTTTTTATCTGAGATGCCGTATATTAGAATGTCGGGCATTTTATCGCGAGTGTCCCTTTTTCATTTTTTTTCATTTTTTTGCCAAGTCATTTTTCCGTAAGATATTGCGAAATAGTATCGTAAAACTTTTGCTTTTTTAGTGTTGGAAAGTGTGTCTAGATGATCTGGCTACCCATGCGTGATTTTGTTTTTGTCAGATACGACGTAGTTATTGGTATATTGGGTATTTAACTGCGGTTGCCAATTTCTGTTTTTTTTTAATATTTGTAAAAATTTACTACGTAGTAAGGAATTGCCGTATATTAATGATTTTTTTTTCATGTTTATGTGCTAGAAAGTGTGCCTTGATGGTTGGGCTAACACGTGCATGTCTTTTTTTTTATCTGAGATGCCGTATATTAGAATGTTGGGCATTTTTCCGCGAGTACCCCTTTTTATTTGTTTTGCATTTTTTTGCTTAGTCATGTTACCGTAAGGAATTGGCAAGTAGTGTCGCAAAACTTATATTTTTATAGTGTTGGAAAGTGTTTCTAGATGATCTGGCTACCCATGCCTATTTTTTTTTTAGCCAGATATGGCGTATATATAAGTATGTGTTCGATTTTCCTGTGATTGCCATTTTTTCGTTTTTTCCCATTTCTTTCAAAATTACTACGTACTAAGGAACTATCACAGAGTAATATTTCATTTATATGTTTATTTGTCGGAAAATGTGCCTTGATGGTTTGACTAGCACGTGGCTGAAATTTTTTTTTTCTGAAATGCCGTATATTAGAATGGCCATTTTTCCACGAGTGCCCCTTTTTATTTGTTTTGCATTTTTTTGCTCAGTCATGTTACCGTAAGGAATTGGCAAGTAGTGTCGCAAAACTTATAATTTTATAGTGTTGGAAAGTGTTTCTAGATGATCTGGCTACCCATGCCTATCTTCTTTTTTTAGCCACATATGGCGTATATATAGGTATGTGTTCGATTTTCCTGTGATTGCCATTTTTTCGTTTTTTCCCATTTCTTTCAAAATTACTACGTACTAAGGAACTATCACAGAGTAATTATTCATTTAGATGTTTATTTGTCGGAAAATGTGCCTTGATGGTTTGCCTAGCACGTGGCTGAATTTTTTTTTTCTGAAATGCCGTATATTAGAATGTTAGCCATTTTTCCGCGAGTGCCCCTTTTTATTTGTTTTGCATTTTTTTGCTTAGTCATGTTACCGTAAGGAATTGGCAAGTAGTGTCGCAAAACTTATATTTTTATAGTGTTGGAAAGTGTTTCTAGATGATCTGGCTAGCCATGCCTATCTTTTTTTTAGCCAGATATGGCGTATATATAGGTATGTGTTCGATTTTCCGGTGATTGCCATTTTTTCGTTTTTTCCCAATTCTTTCAAAATTACTACGTACTAAGGAACTATCACAGAGTAATGATTCCTCTAGATGTTTATTTGTCGGAAAATTTTGTTTACTTTTTTTTTGATTGAATATCATCAAATTTTTTTAGCTAAAATATTATATTGTTTTACATTTTTTTTTTTTCGATTTTATTTCCCTTCAAAAAAATTTTTTTGGGTCAGAATTTTAATTTTATAGTCGTAAAATAATCGAAAATTATCCAGCAACCCACCATACAATTTTTATGCATATCCAATAATAATTAGATTAGTAAATAACACCTTGAAATTGACATACCCTTCCTACATTTCAAGTGGCAGATTAGGGAGTCTGAGTCAGTGTGGTTGGCGGCCATTTTGTGGACATATCCGAAGCGTAAGCTGCCCTATCTATATATATTCTTGTTCCCTATAGAATTTGTGATATTGTGGTATATTTTTACCTGCATAAATATCATATTATATATTAAATATATGTATTTATTTACGAAATTTCTAAGTACTCAAAAAATTACCTTTAGATATGGCCCCTGATATAAATGTGATTTACAAAATAATGAAGATTTTTTTACATATTTCTATTTTAGGATAACATATGTTTATTCCCTAAAAAAATTAGCCACTTCCTATTTCATTTGGGTACTGATGGAGTACCTGCAGTAAGATATGTTTTCCCATGGCGGGCAGGCGCCAAGTGAGTGGCACTGTGCCGGTTGCAGAGAGCAACAGCATCAGTTTGTATCTGAGGACGCATTAAACTACATGTCTCCAGCATCGTGTATCTCTCGTCCTATCTTGACATCCAATATGGCGCAGTGATTATCAAGGACAAACGCGACCCTCACCATGCCCTTCCAGCGCCGCTCAATGCAGTCCACCCCAAGGGCCGCACGCCCTGTCGTCCCCCGTGGACTTGTCCCTGCCCTGCAAGAAGCCAGGCAAGCCATGGCGGCACAGCAACATATGATCAACGCTCTCCGTGACCGGCTTGCGACACATGCGACCCCTGCACCTCGTGTCCCCGCGTCTGCAGCCCCAGAGAAGTGTGAAATTGAGCTGAAGCCCGCTGCATTCAGGTCCTGGAGGAGGTCGATGGAATGCTGGATCGAACTGTGCAGACTACCGCCCCACGAGGTCGTCCACCACATCAGGCTATACTGCACACCCCCTCTGCAACGGGCGCTAGATGCCAGATTCACGTCACAGGAATGGGGCAACCTCACCGCTACGGAAGCCATGGACTTCATTCGCGATATTGTGTTGCGTTCTACAAATCGTGCCGTATTATGGTCGGAGTTTTTTAACGCAGTACAAGGCCCAGGAGAAAGTGTCAGTGATTATTTTTTTAAATGTTCTCAGAAGGCCACCGATTGCAATTTCCAGTGCCCTCAGTGTCAGTGCAATCTGGCCGAATATATGTTGTTACCCAAGTTAATGGTGGGCCTCAGCGATGAGGCTATGCGCCACCATGTATACCAGTGTAGCAATGATATCAATAGTGTTGGTGCCCTTAGGGCCAAGTGCTGTGCATACGAGGCGGCCCGCGTCGACGCCGCTGCTCGCCAATGCAACTGGAGGGAATCTGCTTGTGCAGCTGGCAGCGAAACGCCTGAGGCAGATCATCCAAGTGCAACCGTCGCTGGCACAGGCAGGGGTCCCCCACCACCTTCCTGCGGGAACTGCGGTGGGCGCCATGCCCCTGGTAGAGCTTCATGCCCCGCTAAATCCGTCTTATGCAACGGGTGCCACAAGCAGGGCCACTATCACAGATGCTGCAGGAAGTCACAGGCAAAATCGGCAGGATCCCCGACGGATGTGTCTAGTGCTACGTCTAATGCTGTGCTTGTTGCAGGCGCCAACCTTGCCCGCCACCCAGTAGTGGAGGTGACAGTCGTGCACAACGGTACGGGAGTGCGAGTGCCAGTCACCGCCGTGGCGGACACTGGGGCACAGGTATGTGTGGCCGGGCCCTCCTTACTATCGCACCTCCAAGTTCGCCCAGCAGCTCTCACACCCCGGGCCGGTTTGCGTGATGTGGCGAACCTTCCCCTGAAGTGCCTTGGATCTGCCGTGTGCCACGTCACCCTGCAAGGTCGCACCACGGAGCAGGACGTGTACTTCGTGCAGTCGGCAAAGCACCTCTTTCTGTCGTTGAACGCTTGCAAGGACTTAACGCTGATACCCAAGGAATTCCCCTATCCCTCCCCCGCGGTGGCACACGTGAGCCTGTTCGATGGCACAGCCAGGCGGGCCGCCCAGGTACCACCCCGACCTGCCGAGGTGCCCATGCCACCCCAGGAGGAACATGCGGCCAGGTTGGAAGCCTGGCTCCTACAACATTTCGCTACAACGACCTTCAACACAGCCAGGAAACCACTACCAGTGATGCAGGGGAAACCGCACCGTATCCACCTGCTCCCAGGAACTATGCCTTACGCATGCCATACCCCAGCATCAGTGCCGAAACACTGGGAAGAAGAAGTGAAGGCCCAGCTCGAAGAAGATGCCGCCCGTGGCGTTATAGAACCGGTACCCGCTGGGCAGCCAACCGAATGGTGCGCCCGTATGGTGGTCGTCGCCAAGAAATCAGGACAGCCACGCCGTACAGTCGACTATCAGCGCCTCAACGCATCTTGCCTACGGGAGACACATCACACCCCTGCCCCATTCGACATGGTGTCTGGGGTTCCTAAGCACACGTTCAAGACCGTGGCGGACGCGTACTGGGGATACCACCAGGTGGAGTTAGACGAAGAAAGCCGCGATCTAACCACATTTATTACCCCCTGGGGAAGGTTTCGTTACCGTCGTACACCCATGGGGCACTGCTCCGCTGGCGATGCGTATACCAAGCGGTTTGACGACGCCATCCAGGATATCCAGAGGAAATACAAGTGCGTGGACGACACCTTACTCTACGACGACAACATCGAAGGGGCCTTCTGGCATGCCTACGACTTCCTCGAAACATGCGCAGCCAAGGGTATCACGCTTAAGCCGGAGAAATTCCAATTCGCCAGAAGGGAAGTAGACTTCGTGGGCTTCAACCTGGGCTGGGAGGCCTACAAGCCTACAGAGGAACGTTTGGCGGCCATCAAGAACTTCCCGATGCCACGTCAGCCCTCTATCACCGACATAAGGGCTTGGTACGGATTTGTCAACCAGCTGGCGCCATTCCTCGCAACAGCCCCTATCATGAATCCGTTCAGGGAGCTCCTCAAAAAACCAACGGGGAAGGCAGTGTACTGGGACGAGGCACTCCGCACCAAATTTCATCACGCCCAAGATATGATATGCCAACTAGCGAAGGACGGACTGGCCTACTACGACAGGAGCCGCCCCACAGCAGCGATCACCGACTGGAGTAAAGAAGGCATAGGGTTCGTCATCCTTCAACAGTACTGCTCATGCAGCTCCGCCAATACGCCCTTTTGCTGCACGGGTGGGTGGCGCCTGGCACTATGCGGCAGCCGCCATCTCACCGCCGCTGAAGCTGGCTACGCCGCCGTGGAAGGGGAGGCCCTTGCCGTAGCCTGGTGTCTCCAGAAGGCGAGGCTGTTCTTGCTGGGGTGCCCCAACCTCACCGTTGTGACGGACCACCGCCCGTTAACCAAGTTACTGGGGGATCGTGCCCTCACGGAAATCTCGAACCCCCGCCTTTTCAGGCTGAAGGAGAGAACTCTGCAGTACCGATTCAGGGTCAAGTACCTGCCAGGGAAGCGTAACAGCGCGGCGGACTTCCTGTCCCGATACCCCGCCTTAAAGGCCGATCCCAGCGCCTACGACATGGACCTCGACGAAGATCTCACCGACACCATGGCGGCCGCCGTCGTGGCAGCAGTGGAGCACGACAGCTGTGTCGTGGACGAGGCGAGAGTTAGACACGCCGCTACCATCGACCCCGTGTACCAGCTGCTCACGGCCAGAGTCCTGGCCGGGGACTGGGCCGATAGGAAGTCCCAGGAAATTGCGTGCCTTCGGCCCTTTTACAGTGTCAGGGAAAGGCTGGCCGTTATCCAAGACTTGGTGACATATACGTTCGAACAGGGCAACGTTCGCCTAGTTATCCCGGAGCCTCTCCGTCAGCAGGTGGCTGCCAACCTACACGCGGGGCACCAAGGCCTGGACTCGATGCAACGACGAGCGCGCCAGACGGTATACTGGCCTGGACTCGAGGGGGACCTGCAGTATCACCGATCCTCGTGCGAAGAATGCGATGTACACGCACCATCTCAGGCCGCGGAGGAACTCATTATCACGCCGCCCCCAGAGTACCCCTTCCAGATGACGGTTGCAGATATGTTTCAGCACGACGGACACTCGTACATGGCCTACGCAGACAGGCTCACAGGGTGGCTGGAGCTCGCCCACTTCCCCCACGGAACCTCCTCCTCCCACATCAAGACTCAGCTACGTCGCTACTTCGCCAGATGGGGGGCCCCGGAGCAAATCTCCACGGACGGTGGCACCAATCTGGCAAGTGAGGAAATGGGGGAATTCTTCAAGTTATGGGGCGTGTCTGTGCGTCTGTCATCCGCCCAGTACCCGCAATCCAATGGCAGGGCAGAGGCCGCAGTCAAGATTGGGAAGCGGATAATAATGGCGAACACGGGCAGCAGCGGCACCCTCGACACGGACAAGTCCTCTATGGCTATCTTGCAGTACCTCAACACCCCCCTCCGCGGAATAAACAGGTCACCCGCCCAGATGGCAGCGGGCAGGCAGCTCCGAGATGGCGTACCTACGGCTCGCTGGCACCTCACGGTAGACAAACACTGGGGGGCGACCTTACGACAGAGAGAACGTCAGATGGCCGACAGTGGTGCTGCCCTCACCAGGACCGGACCGTCAAGAAAGCTTCCAGCCATCAACCCGGGATCCCAAGTACGAGTGCAAAATCAGGCCACCAAGCTATGGGACCGCACCGGTACCGTAGCGGAAACGCTCCCATACCGACAGTACCTAGTCAAGTTAGACGGCAGCGGGCGCCTCTCCCTCCGCAACAGGAAGCACCTGCGTCTCACATCATCGGGGCCCCAGCCTAGGCAGGCCACACCCGCTACGCATCCAGCCACGCCCACGCCCGAGCAGCTACCAGGCAGTCACCCCGCGCCCAGCCCACATGCAGCACGGAAGCCACGCCCATCACGATGCACTAGAAGGCCTGCGTGGATGGATGACTACATGTGATCATCGCACATTACAGCGGCACCTGCATACATTTTTCTTTTCTTTCTGTCTTTTATTGCTTTTGCTTTTCATATTATTCTATGAACATGTATTACCCGCACATTCTATTTTGCATTTCTGACAGCTATGGACCTGTCTTCTTATTATTGCACATGCACCCAATTTAATCCATGTATATCCATGCATTATTTTTTATCATTGCCTCTCCATGTATACCCATGTATTAATCTCGGGGGGGAATGATGGAGTACCTGCAGTAAGATATGTTTTCCCATGGCGGGCAGGCGCCAAGTGAGTGGCACTGTGCCGGTTGCAGAGAGCAACAGCATCAGTTTGTATCTGAGGACGCATTAAACTACATGTCTCCAGCATCGTGTATCTCTCGTCCTATCTTGACATCCAATAGGTACCCAAAAAAGTTCATGAAATTTGGACAAATTTTTTTGACCAAAAAAAGTTACCCTTTTTTTCTCATTTCAGATCTTCACCTCCATGGGTCTGACTTCATCCAAAATACATCAAGATGTGTCCTAAACATTCAAGAATCAATTCCTAAAAGGATTTGTGTATATATGTATAAACTTTTTTTTTATGAATTTTTATGTCAGGTCTTTTTTTTTTCTACTTAATTTTTTAAAATATTTATAATAAATAGTTTTTCTGCAGATGAGTAGTATTTATATTTACAGTTGTTTTAAGCATTCATTGAAGTTTTTTTTTGGCAAAAGAAAAAAGGAGGTTACTGCAAAAACTGATTTTTCAAGAATTTTTTTTTGGCGTCGGGGTCGTTCGCGTCCGAGTATACCCTTAAAGGGGTGTCCGAGGAGCGTACCTATCCAGGGTTAAGAAGAAACTAAAGACATTACTTTTCACAAGATCATATGATTTGGAAGATGCTATAATCAAAGAATTTTATAAGTTATAATGAAAATGTTTCGTTAGATGATTGATATGGACCCGCCCGAGAAGTAGTTCACTCGACTTCAGTGGAGGGTTGGATTTAAACCCAAAACAAGAAAACAAGAAGGCACTGAAGACAAATCCACACAATTGCAGTCCATTTGAGTGTTCCCCTTGAGGCTCGGTAACCTCCATGGCATTGGAGGACACAGGTGCTGGAGTAGGAATGGGGCCTGCATTAAGTGGTAGAGAAGGACGAGTCTGTGCTCAGCCCTTGGTGTCAACGGTGGGGCTGGTACTGGCACTGGTGAAGGGCGTTCAGGGCTCTTCCTTCTCATAGGAAGAGGTGTAGTCTCTTCCGTGGTAGCTGTTTTCAAGGTTCTATAGTATTTGAGAACCTTGATGGAGGCGACTTTGCACCCCTTGCAGCTGCACCTGACATGATGCGCTAGCAGGGTTTTGTCATCTACATCTGTGGTACGAAGTCCAAAGGTGTTGAATAAGTGGGCTCGACGTTTTCGGTACGACGAACAGCTTTCGCAGTCGCAATCTGGGTCGTTGTAGAGGTCTCTGCAGTGCCTGTCTCCTTCAGGATACAAGTTCCATGCCCAGTCTCCGATATGGAAAACTGACATGGTGGCGAAACTCTACAGTGGGTGCAATGAGAATTTGACTTAGAGCGGCCCCGAAAGTGAGTGGTGTTGCGAGGAGTTGCAGGCGTTGGATGTTGAAGTCAGCCCGAGTGGCGGCTGAGTCTGATAGCTCCACATCCTACGCCGCAGTTGCTCCCATTGCTGCAAAGCCTGGCATACAGCTCTCAGCCAGACCTAACCGAAGGGGTGATCTAATCATCATCCCTAAGGACTTGGAAACCACCAGATTGCTGCAACAGGAACAAGACCTCACTCTGCTTGACCCTGCCTTGGTTCAGAGGAAGGCAGTTATCACCAGATTCCCGACAACTATGCCAATCTCCATCGTTACTTCCTGCAGTAATATTGACAAGGCGATACGCTGCAGCAATAAAGAAGACGTCCCTGTCAGGAGGCTTATAGCCACTTTCATAGGTCCAGTGCCTTCATCGCTGGATCTTGAAGTCTGGGGAACGTTCCCAGTGCAAGAATACACCCCAGAGCCTCTTCGACACTACCGCTGCCAGCATTATGGACACCATAAAGAAGAGTGCCAAGGACCCATCATCTGTGAAGTTTGCAGCAAACGCCACAACACCGAAGTCTGTCTACAAGCCCATAAGGATGGAAGAGAGACATGTCCCAAGTGCCCCAGTTGCTCCAGACCTCATCATGCCTGGAACAAGCGCTGCCCAGAGAGACTCAGGAGGATAGCTGCGATGAAGAGCACTATCCCTCCAAAACAGCCAACAGCAGCTAAGATGTCTCAGCCCAAGGACCAGCAGCCAAAACCAACTAAGAAGACACAGCCCAAGGACCAGCGACCTCCTCGTCAGAGAAGACAGCGCCAGCCTACCACTGTTCCTGTGCCTGCAACTGCCACCCAACTGCAAGCAGTAACACCTCCTCAACCTACAATCCAACCTCCTCCTTAACCTAAATCCTTGACTCAACAAATTGAGTCTCTCACCTTAGAAGACCTTATACCTATCGCCTTCAAAATCCTAACCAGACTCCTCTCCTTATCCTCGACTCCCACCTTCCTGCCACTCTTGCAACATCTTCAATTTCCAGCCACCGAGCAGGGATAAGCACTTTGCTTAAACCTACTCCATTTTTCTCTGACTAAAGGAAAAAACTTCTCTCCTCTCCCAGTCTCTCCTGCTTACTGGGACTCGCTGCTATCAACACTTTCTCTGACTAAAACTTTTCACTTCGTGGACCTAAAAAGGTGCCTCCTTTTTCGGGTTACTTCCCTCCCTTGTTAATGCTTAAATCCTCTTTTAAGTAATTCATCCTTCACTTTTTAATGTTAACTCTTTTTAAAATCAATCCCTACTTTTTGATGCTGCAGTTTGGTCTCCCTTGGGAGACCACATCTTTACAGAATTGATATGCTCTTACGGGCTGTCCAGCGACAAGAGCCCGTGTCATGCTTCAGGCATGGCAATCTTCAACCAACCAACCAACTTATACGGGTCATTCATGGTGTATTCATACGCCTGAAACAAATTGGATAAAAATCCCTAACATCGCAAGAGGGTCTACCCCTCTTTTATTCTTCTCCTGTACTTCTCTTTCTCCCTTTTTCCTTATTCTTTCCCATCCCGAGTACCTGCCTTTGGGCTATAAACTGGATTGTATCCAGGGGTACTCTTCCTTTCCCCATATTCCTCACTTCCCTACCCTTATCCTTATTATTACGGGTCATTGGGGACCACGGAGCCGACTTCTACGGTCATCGCCAGGCAACTCTTGCAACACCTTCGCTCTCAGTAAAATTCTCATTGCGGTCCCCATAGAGTTTCGCCACCATGTCAGTCTTTCATATTAGAGACTGGGGATGGAACTTTTATCCAGAAGAAACCAGACACTGTGAGGACTACTTCAATAATCTGGACTGCGACTGTGATTGTTGTATGTCATACCAACAGCGACATGCCTGGATGTTCAACACCATCGCCCGTTACACCACTGACGTAGTTGTGCAAACCCTGTTTAATCACCATATCAGGTGCAGATGCGAGGGGTGCAAAGACGCCTCTATCAAGCTTATCAAATACCACAGATTCTCGAAATCAGCTATCAGGGAAGGGACTGCCCCCCCCCCCTCCCAAGAGAAGGAAGAGTCCTGAACGTCCTTCACCAGCGCTAGTACCAGCCCCACTATTGCCACTGAAGACACCAAGGACTGAGAGCACAGACTCGTCCTTGTCTGTCCCTACCACTCCTCGGTAGTCATTTGCAGAAGCAGTTAACCTTTCAACTGCCGTGTCTGAGTCCTACAATGCCTATGAGACTGAACAGGGGAACCACTCCACGGACTGCAATTGCACTGATTGCCTTACTAAACTCCTGTAAGAAGCCTCCACCATTGCAGGGAACAGCCGAGCTCCACAGTCAAAGAAACCTCTGCCGAAGTTTCGGCTCTCTAATACGGACAGCGCACTTTCCTACGCCTCTGTTGCTGCCATGGCTAATAAGCCAGGCATGCAACTCACTGAAAGAACCAACAGGAAAGGTGATCTTATCATCTACCCCCAAGGACGTTGAAACAGCCAGATTCCTCCGAGAAGACCCAACTCTAACGCTGCTGGATCCTGCGTTTATCAGGAAGAAAGCTGTCATCACCAGGTATCCTGTCACGATGCCTATCACCATTGCAACTTCATGCAGTAACATTGACTGTGCTGTTCGCTGCATGAGCAAGGACAACGTTCCAGTTCGACGTCTCATCGCCACCTTCATCGGTCCAGTTCCTTCCAAACTGGATCTAGGAGTCTGGGGAACTTTCCCCATCGAGGAGTATACACCTGAGCCCCTTCGTTGTTATAGATGCCAACGTTTTAGCCATCACAAAGAAGAATGCAGAGGCCCCATCATCTGCGGTGTCTGCAGCCAGCGCCACTGCACAGAACCGTGCATAAAAGCCCATAAGGAAGGACGACACACCACATCCAAGCACCCCAAATATTCCAGGCTACACCATACTTGGAATAGGCGCTGCCCAGAACGTCTCAAGAGGATTGTAGCTATGAAGAACACATCCTCTCCAAACAAGAAGAAACCAGCTTCAATCCAGCCACTAAAAGACCAGCGACCTCCTCACCTGAGAAGACAGCGCCAGTCAGCCACTGGTCCTGTGCCTGCTCCTGCAACTGCTCCTCATAAGGACCAGAAACGACCTGCAACTGTTCCTCATAAGGACCAGCAACGACCTGCAACTGCTCCTCATAAGGACCAGCAACGACCTTCATCCTCAATCCCACCCCAATCCTTGGCTCAACAAATTGAGTCCCTCACCTTACAAGACCTCATACCCATCGCCTTCCAGATCCTCACCAGAGTCCTTTCCTTATCCTTGACCCCCACCTTCCTGCAGCTCCTGCAACAATTCCACATTCCAGCTCCAGAGCAGGGATAAACCTCTTTGCTTAAACCTACTCCTATTCTCTCATACTACAGAATACTTCTCTCCTCTCCCAGTCTCTCCTACTTACTGGGACTTGCTTCTACCAACACTTTTTCTCTAACTAAAACTTTTCATTTCGTGGACCTAAAAAGGAGTCTCTTTTTTCGGGTTGCTTCCCCCCCTTTTCATGTCTTGTTAAATCCCTCCTTTAATCACTCATCCTGTATCCTTTTTCCTGTTCCAGTACCCCTTTTTTTATCCAACCCTTCCTTTTTAATACACCAATTTTTTGCTCCTTTTTGAGTTATCCTATTTCAAGATTAATATCCTCTTGCAGGCTGTCCAGCGACAAGAGCCCTTGTCATGCTACAGGCATGGCAATCTTCACCAACCAACCAACCTTTTACGGGTATTTATGGGCTGCCCAGCGGCAAGAGCCTGTGACTTACATAAGGTAAGGCAATCTACACACACACATTTTACGGGTACATTTACGGGCTGCCCAAAGGCAAAAGCCCGTGTCTTACACAAGGTAGGGCAATCTACACACATTTTACAGCCTGCCCAACGACAAGAGGCCATGTGTTGCACAAGGTAAGGCATTCTACACACATGAGAGTTACAATGTGGGCTGCCAACGCAAGGTCCCGTGTCTTACACAAGGTAAGGCAGTCTATACAGTCACAGTCGTGAGAGTTACACAACATATTTCAGCCAAGTCCTCGCGAAAACTTTCTCTTGCTCGCTAATCCACGTAGCTGAAAATAACAGTGCGCTATCTGTAGAGTTTCGGTATCAGGTTCATCTCCCACCTCGGATACTGGGCATGGCACCTGTAGGCTGACGGAAAATGCCGTTGCAGGGACTGCTACCTTGATATCGCCTGCGACTGTGACAGCTGAGTTTCCTATTCACAGAAAAGAACGCAAGTTTTCAGCACAGAACAACTGACGTTTCTGACAAATCACTGCCAACTCAAAACATTAGATGTAGCTGTCAGGAGTGTAAAATTGCCTCTGACAAGATCCTGGAGCACTTCAGGACCAATAAAGCCACTTTGGAACAGTCCACACCCCTGTTCAAGCGAAGGAAGATCCCTGAACGCCCTTCTCCAGTGCCTCCCACACCCCAGCCATCACCTGTCACAACCCCAAGGCCTGAAAATGAACTTCAATCCTTGCCTGCAACTACAACTCCACTGCAGACAGATACAACTGCAGCTACAGCTACCCTTCCACCCTCGGCGCCTGAAACTTCCACAGCCATGGAAACATATCCTGCTGAGACCCAGGCAGTCCCTCAGGGAAACCATTCCCTGTACTGTAACATCACTGTCTGCCTTACACAACTCCTGAACAAGCCTCTGCCATTGCTGCCAGCATTCCAACTCCAAAAGAAAGCAAGAAACCACTGCCAAAAGTTAAATTACACCAGACTGATAGCTCCATCTCATACGCCACCGATGCTGCCATGGCTGCAAAGCCTGGTATGCAATTCACTGCCAGACCAAACCGGAAAGGAGATCTTATCATCTCTCCAAAGGACCAGGAAACTGCCAGGATGAACCAGCCTTGACACTACTTGACCCCGCCCTGATCCAGAGGAAAGCAGTCATAGCCAGATATCCAATCACCATGCCCATCTCCATTGCCACATCTTGCACTTGCAACAACATTGTCGGGGCAGTGCGCTGCAAAAACAAGAACAATGTCCCTGTCAGCAAGATGATAGCCACCTTCATCGGTCCAGTGCCTTCCTTAGTGGATCTAGGAGTTTGGGAAACATTCCCCCTCCAAGAATATAGACCTGAACTTCTCAGATGCTACTGCTGTCAGCGATACGGCCACCACAAAGAGGAATATAAAGTAACCATCGTCTGCGGAGTCTGCAGCCAGCGCTACAACACAGAAGTGTGTATTCAGGCCCACAAAGATGGAAAAGAAACCAAACCCAAGTGCCCAAACTGCTCCAGGACTCATCATGCCTGGAACAGGCACTGCCAAGAGAGACTTAAGAGGATAGCTGCTATGAAGAGCACATCCTCACCAAAACCAACAAAAGCACCTACAACACAGCCGCCATAGGACCAGCATCCTCCTCGCCAGAGAAGACAACGCCAGCCGCCCACTGTTACTCCGCCAGAGCCATCCAGCCAGCCAATAGCAGCACCTCTTCCACAACCTACACCTTCCAACACAACCCAACTCCTTACTCAACAAGTAGAGTCACTTTCCTTGGAACACCTCATCCCTTTAACCTTTAAAATCCTTACCAGACTCCTTTCCCTCGCCAAGATCCCCAACTTCTTGGAGCTACTCTGTACATTCCATTTGCCAGCCAGCGAGCAGGGATAAGCTTATTTGCTTAAACCTGTTTCTTTTCTCTCTGACTTAAATTATTTCACTCCTCTCCCAGTCTCTCCTACTTGCTACTATAACAACTTTATCTCCTACTGACAAACTCTGTTTGTTAACCTTTCATTTCGTGGACCTGAAGAGGAGTCTCTCCTCCATGTCACTTCCCTACCTTACACGCCAGTCGCTATATATCCTTGCTCTTGTAAGAGATCCACCCTATTTTGCATTCACAGCAACTCTTAAAATCTACCCTTGTGTATTCAACATTGCTGTACCCTGGCCGCCATTGGGTAGCCACTCTACAAATTCAAATTCTCTTATGGGCTGCCTTTAGTGCAAGAGCCTGTGTCTTGCTATAGGCAAGGCAATCTTTAGTATCTGAATTACATGCACATGTTCTTAAATCCCCCTCTTTTTCCCTGTAAAATTAGCATAAAATATTGCTGTTTAAATTCATCATTCAATATAAACTTTCGGTCGCCTCGACAATATTCATGTGCATTCCCTCCCTCATTCCCCCTCCCATCTCCCTCCCCCTCCCCTCTTACTGCGCTATAGCGTAGTACTATTCTCCAAGTCTTCAGCCACCTGCACTTACATGTCATGCACCTCCAGTCACCTCCCGACTCCCCCTCATGCACATACCTCTTCCTACCCTTTCCCCTCTTCCTTTCTCCCGTTCGCCTCGCGCAACAGCGTAATATCAGCCACCACCTTCTATTCTAGAACATTCTATACTATCTCCCGTGTAAAATTCCCCCGTGTTCACAGCGTCCTGCCAATTTTCCCCCCGAAATCGCACATATCCTTCTTCGTCTTAGATATTTCTATGACGGAGTTATATCTCTTATGAAACATAACCTTCTCTTTACTTTTTATAATCAAGCAACCAAGACTTTTCCTTATTTTAACCATTAACTCTATCTTTTAAATAAATTCTATTACTCTTACGATTCCTTCTGACTTTTTGCCAGCTCTCTCTCTCTCTCTCTCTCTCTCTCTCTCTCTCTCTCTCTCTCTCTCTCTCTCTCTCTCTCTCTCTCTCTCTACTGCATAACCTTTTGCTTGGGATAGTTTATGCCCTATACTTCTGCCTCCAACTAAATCGCTTTTCATTCATTCCCACGATCTACTCCCCTGGAACTTGCTATTATAACACTTTCTCTCACTCGATAGAATATGTTTATCAACAAATTTCCTTTCGTGGACCTAAAGAGGAGTCTTCCTACCAGGGCCTTTTTCTCCGTTGCCATGCCAGTCACCTACTCCCTTGTTACCCCAGTAATCTTGTTTAGTGGCAGCAAGAGGGACCTGTCCCTCATTCAGTTATACTAGTATTCTTATGAGAATTTGACGAGGCACCTGCTATGCTGAAGCCAACCCGTGGGACACATGGCATATCGTCATTACCCCCACCTAGGAACCAAATTCCAGGCTGCTGAATGAGGATAATCACTTCACCCGAAACTACCACTACTTTTGGCTTTACCTCATTAGCTTCGGCTATCTAAATTTAACGTAGTTCTAAACCATTTAATCTGTAAAGTAATATATTGTTTCATTGTTTAATTAAACTCTACTACTATTAACGTAAGTTACCTAAACCCTTTTCACATTACAAACGTCTTTTTCACATTTCAATTTAGCTAAATCCCATTAAATTTTCTTACGGGCTGCCAACGTAGCGAACTTTCCTACGCCTCTGTTGTGCCATGGCTAATAAGCCAGGCATGCAACTCACTGCCAGACCCAACAGGAAAGGGGATCTTATCTTCAACTCCCAAGGACGTTGAAACAGCCAGATTCCTCCAGGAAGACCCAACTTTAACGCTGCTGGATCCTGCTTTTATCAGGAAGAAAGTTGTCATTACCAGGTATCCTGTCACGATGCCTATCACCATTGCAACGTCATGCAGTAACATTGACTGTGCTGTTCGCTGCATGAGAAAAGACAACGTTCCAGTTCGACGCCTCATTGCCACCTTCATAGGTCCAGTTCCCTCCAAACTAGATCTAGGATTCTGGGAAACTTTCCCCATCGAGGAATATACTCCTGAGCCCCTTCGATGTTATAGATGCCAACGTTTTGGCCATCACAAGGAAGAATGCAGAGGCCCCATCATCTGCGGTGTCTGCAGCCAGCGACATTGCACAGAAGTGTGCATAAAAGCCCACAAAGAAGGACGACACACCACATCCAAGCGCCCCAACTGTTCCAGGCCATACCATGCTTGGAATAAGTGCTGCCTAGAACATCTCAAGAGGATTGCAGTTATGAAGAATACATCATCTCCAAACCAAAAGAATCCAGCTTCAATCCAACCACCTAAAGACCATCAACCTCTTTGCCAAAGAAGACAGCGCCAGCCAGCCACTGGTCCTGTGCCTGCACCTGCAACTGCTCCTCATAAGGACCAGCAACGACCTGCAACTGTTCCTCATAAGGAACAGCAATGACCTGCAACTGCTCCTCATAAGGACCGGAAACGACCTGCAACTGTTCCTCATAAGGATCAGTAACGACCTGCAACTGCTCCTCATAAGAACCAGCAACGACCTTCATCCTCAATCCCATCCCAAACCTTGGCTCAACAAATTGAGTCTCTCACCTTACAAGACCTCATACCTATCGCCTTCCAGATCCTCACCAGAGTCCTTTCCTTATCTTTGACCCACCTTCCTGCAGCTCCTGCAACAATTCCACATTCGAACCACAGAGCACGGATAAGCCTCTTTGCTTAAACCTACTCCTTTTCTCTCATACTGCAGAATATTTCTCTCCTCTCCCAGTCTCTCCTACTTACTGGGACGTGCTGCTATCAACACCTTTTCTCTAACTAAAACTTTTCATTTCGTGGACCTAAAAAGGAGTCTCCTTTTCGGGTTACTTTCCCCCCTTTCCATGTCTTATCAAATCCCTCTGTAATCACTCATCCTATATCCATTTTCCTGTTCTAGTACCCTTTTTATCCAACCCTTCCTTTTTAATATACCAATTTTTTGCTCTTTTTGGAGTTATCCTATTTCCAGATAATATCCTCTTGCGGGCTGTCCAGCGACAAGAGCCCGTGTCATGCTACAGGCATGGCAATCTTCACCAACCAACCAACCAACCATGAAACCTCTCTATGTCAAGTTCCACATTCTTGGCCAGAGAACCTGGGATACATGTGCCTATGACGAAGACGACCTATGCACTCTCGCTAGAAAACTTTTTACTGAGCTTTATCGTAATTATAGTTTTTGGAGGAGACTGGAGCCTACGTCTAATTGTGATCCTGCCAGGCCCGTAACCTATATTTTTGGGCTCAGGCCATGTCGTCCGGATAGAAGTTCCTTTAAAGTAGCTTCCTAGGGTATATTTGACTACAGTGATATTCCCAGAGAATTTTACCTTAAGGTATCCAGAATTCTAACTCCTGGTGCGAATATCCCTAACTTTTACATTTAGGGATATCGCATAATATCAAAGGACGTATTCTTGACACGCCACATAGCTATCTTCACCCCGAATAGCGTTTACGCTTTGAGAGGGAAAGTGGCTAGAAACGAAAGGGGAGCCGTTATTAAGGCACCACTCCTTACTGTTTTGAGTACCTAGATGACGTCATATAAGTCCGCCATCTTTATTTCTTATCTCGTAGCGCCATTGCTCGGTGATTTTCCTGTGTTCTCTCGTTGTTTTGGAAGAATTTTGGATTAATCATGCTTTCTCCAGCTTCATCTGCCTCTGGAAAGTTGAGTATTGATCTTTACATTGTATAAATGTAAGCTCTTGCCTCGTTTTAAGACGAATTAAAGTTAAGTTAACGTTGCAAGAGCTGTTGCCTAAGCCGAAGGCGTCATGGACGCTGTCGTTCGTAATACATGAGTCATTTAGTTAGCCAGAACGACCTTCCCGCCCTTAAAAGCTTTAATATCTTTAGCTATTTAGCCTTCATTGCTAGGAATGCTTTATATTATGCTGATAGTATTATTTCTAGCTTGGGCGATTTAGGTAACCGAGCCTATTGACACTAGGCTTCCTAGCCTAGGCTTTCAGTTTTAGTACTTCATGCATGATATAATAGACTTTCCTAGTGTTATAATTTTAATGAAGCTTTAGGCAAATTTTTATAAATGTAAGATATATATAAATACATAATTTTCCTCTTCCAAGATAGTACATGAGAGAGTTTCGGTGATTTAGTTAATCGATTCTCACTGCCTCTAGGCTACTAGTCTTGTGGCTTTAGTATACTTTCAAACATGTCCCTGATTGCTCTTATGTATCGTGTTATTCAAGTGGAGATAGATATATCCTAGACTTTTATAGGACGATACTAGTCTCCTTTGGGGATTTAAGGGCAATCTCTCTTTCCCTCTGAGTTAGCCTAGGCTATAACCCTAGTCAGTGATGCCTTGAATTGCATTCAGGTAGAACTAGGCTAGGGTTTTCTGTCCTTTCCCTGTAACCGCAGATGCAGGTTTTTGGGTTTGGTCAGAACCTCAGAGTATTTTGTCTGTGGTCGGTAGCTGACTGGCAGGGTGAATAGCATTCCCCTGCTAGGTTAGGCTGCTGACATAGGAAGCTAGACCTCCCTAGGCCACACCTGAAGGTTTTATATAACATGATACCTTCTCCTTGTGGTCTAGCAGACTAGTCCTGTGCCGGTAGGCTGAAGAATGGAATTCTTCTACTGCTTAGGAGACACCGGCACTAGAACTCTGTTCCTTTATTGTCTAGAGATGGCGGTGTGGGTGCTGCCGACCCCTTTACTGTATTAAGCCGACCCTAGGCTCGAGAATAAAATTCTCTAGCCACATGGGATAGCTTTAATACTAGAGCAGAGTTTCGTTAGGTAAGGTAGGACAGGCAATGCTGCCGGCTCCTTCCACACCTTATAGGACCCTCACCCATCCCCATTCTGTCCTTTACTGTTGGCCTAGCCATCACAAACTCTTGGCTATCGTCCTACAATCGAACTGATTGCCAGTAGGTTGTGGGACTGGTTCGGGTTTTCTGTCTGTAGCTCGGCTGTGCCGACTACCGGCAGAAGTCCCTTTACTGTTGAGTGTTCTTCAGCCCTCTCTTGGACTGCCATTCATAAACTTTGCCGGCAGGGATCAGCAATGTTATGGATGGGTGGAAGCCTCAATGATATGTTCTTCCCTTCCATTTGAACTCTCATTCTGGATAGAAGGTGGTAAGGCAGAGCTCTTACACAATCCTTTGATCCATGCTTTCTCTCTCTCTCTCTCTCTCTCTACTGGCTAGTAACAATGGGTCCCAACCTGCCGGCAGCTATGACTAGCTGCCGGCAGCCGGATAGGCTGCCGACCGCCGGGTATAATACCTAATCGCCAGCTGGCATAGACTGCCGACAGCCAGCGACATTCCGGCAGCCAGTAGACTGCCGGCCATTATCCCAGAAGATAATACATCTTCTGAACTGTACTCAGGTACTAGCCTGCCGGCATATTCCGGCGGGTACTACAGTATATGATTATACAGTAGCCAGTATAATTGCAATATAGATCATACTGCAAACAGAAAACTACAGTATAGATTATACGGTAGCCCAAAAATTTCTTCCAACATACTCTGTGTTGTCATGTGCAGCCTTTTGTTGAGACCATATAATATAAAGTAAATTCTTTCTATAACCTAATTAGTGATCACTGATAACAATCCCCAATATTTAAACGTCTGGAAGCTGGTGGTAAGTTACACCTACTTAACCTTATAGGATAGAAATCTTCCAATGTTTTTTTTCTAGAATAGAATTACACCCACCTATCCTTATAGGATAGAAATCTTCCAATGGTTTTTTCTAGAATAGAATTAACCATAGTTTTAATTTTAAGGGAGGTCACACCAATTGGCTGGGCAGGAAGCACATGTATGTGTCTTTCCTTTTTCATTTCTAGCTTATCTATCCTAAGCTACATGCAAAGACAGTATATTGTATACTTAATCTTATGAGATTATTCACCGTATACTCATTGTATTTTCCTCTCTTTACAGGAGGACCAACCCAAGTGTGGGAGTATGTTCTGCAATGTCCGCAGCAAGAACTTCTGCGGCCATGAGATGTGCAGGATGCATGCACGCTGTGCTGTTACCAAGGGAGCTCTGAAGTATTGGGACCCCTTGGTATGTAATATCTGTAAGAACTTGGTTACTGAGGCTTTCAATGACCCTAAGTCAGCGGAGTCAAGGGATGCAGCAAGGGAGAAGCTGCGTAAATGGGTTCGCGGTTTTCAGAAGAACACCACGGGGCCTTACCCTCCAAATGAGAAGATGCGGGCCTATCTTTTCCCTAGGGCATCTAAAGATGCGGTTATCCCTCAGCCTCACCCAGATCCCCTGCGTCCAGATTCCAGTAGAGTCTGATGTCTCGGTCGCAATGAAAGACATCCAACTTGACAACAGGATGGCAGAAGAGTCAGAGGGCACTGAAAAGGACCTTCTTGCAGAAGGTCAGGAAGAGGAGTCGACCATGGGTCCTGATACCGAGGAGGAAGAGGCTGAAACAGTTTCGGTCTCATCGGTTCCTGCCCCAGAACCAGTTCCCTGGACGTCATCTGCTCCCCCATCGGACGACATAGGGAAGACTTTGTCTTCCATTATGACGTTGGTGCAGCAGATGCAAAAGCAAAATGCTGAGAAGGAAGCTGCATTAAGGTTGGAGATACGCCAACTTGCAACATACCGTGGGTCTCAAAAGAGACTCAATGTAAAGGATCTTCCTACGTGCTCAGATGTGAATCCGTGGAGGCATGCTGAGTACATGCCGATGACAACGGGAAAGATCTACATTTCTGAGAGGCTGGGTTCAGTCCCCATCGAAGATGTGGAATTCTGGCCCAGCTTGGAGGCTTACCCAGACTGCTTCGTCCATCTGAAGGCAGAGCCAGCTTCAAAACACAGGCTTTGCTGACGAGCACCTTGAAGGAGAGGGCCTTCACTAACTCAAAGGTGCCGGCTCTGAGCAAGAAGCATCCCTCCTTTGTTGCTTCATCTTCTCGGGCCTTCCCTTTTATGGAAAAAGGGTACAAGGCTGCTTTGAAGGCGATCAAAGCAGGGAAACCTTGTCCTACACTTGATGAGTGTAAGCCATTATCCCTAGCTTTACCTTTGGACCAGAAGGGCTGCAAGGATGTACATCTTCCCTTCTCAGTCGGGAAGTTGGAGGCTGATATTGCTGGACGCCAGTTCGGCGAGGACCTCCTTAAGATGTCAGAGTTTCTCCTGCGCAGGGAGCAGGAGGTTAAAGAAAGACTTGCCACCTCTATGTCTCTCCAAACTATGGCAAGCGATCCCCAGAACCCAGATATGTTTATGGTTGTTGCCAAAACACATCTGGCAACTGTTACTAAGGACCTCTATGGCCTATATCAAAGTCAGAAGGGCTTGCAGAGAGTTCGTGTTTGCCTCGGCTGTGGTGACACACGAACCGAGTAAGCTGATATCGTCCAGTATCTGGGGAAAGGACCTCTTCCCAAATGAAGTGGTTAAGGAAGTAGTTGACAAGGCCGCCACGGAGAATAGGAACCTTCTCCAGAAGTGGGGCTTGTCAATGAAGAGGAAGTTTTCCCCGAATGAGGGTCCCCAACCTAAGCGGAAGACAAAGAGGCCAAGTGTGCCCTCTCGCCCCCCTAGACAACAACAACGTCCCGCGGCCGCGGTGCCCCAGGTGGTAGCACAACCGCCTACTACATACCAGTTGGTACCCCAGCAAATGGCGACACAATTGCTAGCCTTTACCCCGGCTTTTGAGAGGCAGTCTACTACCTTTCGGCCGAAAGCTAGAGGATCATTCAGAGGTTTCTCTAGACGCCCCTCAAAAGGCAGGGGCAATAAAGGTGGACGCTACCAAGGAAGCAAGTCCTCTGGTCAACAATCCAAGTGAGATGCTTCCGGTAGGAGGAAGACTATTCTCTTTCCGGGATCGCTGGACCTTCGATCCCTGGGCCCACAGCCTAATCAAGGCTGGAATGTAGCTCCACCATCTTTCCCTCAATTCTTCCAACACTCCACCCCTGTTCTGGAAGAATATGTCCAAGAACTCTTGAACAAAAGGGTAATAAAGAGGGCAAAGTCCATCAAATTCCAAGGAAGGCTGTTTTGTGTTCCCAAGGACTCAGACAAACTCAGTCATTTTGGACTTGTCGCCACTCAACAAGTTCATAGTAAACTAAAAGTTCAGGATGTTAACACTTCAACACATAAGGACCCTGTTGCCCAAGAAGGCATACACAGTCTCCATAGACATGGCAGACGCCTATTGGCATATCCCAATCAATCGCCAAATTTCCTCTTACCTAGGATTCAAGCTACAGAAGAAACAATATGTCTTCAGAGTTATGCCCTTTGGACTAAACATAGCCCCAAGGATCTTCACGAAGCTTGCAAATGCAGTCGTTCATCAACTACGCCTAAAAGGCATTCAGGTAGTGGCCTACCTGGATGATTGGCTGGTGTGGGCAGCATCCGAAACAGAATGCATGCAAGCCTCCAAGACAGTGATCCAGTTCCTGGAACATCTGGGATTCAAGATCAATGCCAAAAAGTCTCGACTATCTCCAGCTGAAAAGTTTCAATGGCTCGGAATTCATTGGAACTTACAGTCACACCGACTCTCCATTCTATCAAAGAAGAGGAGAGAGATAGCGGGATCTGTCAAGAGACTTCTAAAATCCGATTGGATATCAAGACGCCAACAGGAGAGAGTGCTGGGCTCCCTTCAGTTTGCATCAGTGACAGACCCAGTGCGAAGAGCACAATTAAAGGATGCAACAGGAGTCTGGAGGAGATACACATCAAACGTTCAAAGAGATCTAAGAAGACCGATACCGACTCGTCTGCGATCACTTCTCAAGCCGTGGTCGGAGGCCAAGCACCTAAGGTTATCGGTGCTCTTACAACCACCTCCACCTTCAGTCATCGTTCACACGGACGCTTCAAAAGAAGGATGGGGAGGTCACTCTCACCATTGGAAAGTCCAAGGGACTTGGTCCTCTCTATTCAAGACCTTCCATATCAACATTCTGGAAGCCATGGCAATTTTTCTAACCCTGAAGAAACTGAATCCTCACTTCTCGATCCACATAAGACTGGTTTTAGACAGCGAAGTGATAATGAGATGTCTGAATCGACAAGGCTCGAGATCGCCCCAAATCAACCAAGTGATGTTGGCCATCTTCCATTTGGCGGAAAAGAAGAGATGGCACTTATCAGCAGTTCACCTCCAAGGGTTCCGCAATGTGACGGTAGACACTCTATCCAGGCTTACACCGATAGAGTCAGAATGGTCCCTAGATGCGGGATCATTCTCCTTCATCTTATGTCAAGTCCCAGAACTGCAAATCGACCTCTTCGCAACGAGCGACAACAAGAAGCTACCTCGTTACGTGGCCCCATATGAGGACCTACTAGCAGAAGCAGTGGACGCGATGTCCCTAGATTGGAACAGATGGTCCAGGATTTACCTATTCCCTCCACCCAATCTTCTGTTGAAAGTCTTCAACAAACTGAGATCCTTTCAGGGAACGGCAGCTATAGTGGCTCACAAGTGGCTGAACAGCATCTGGTTTCCTCTAATATTGGAATTGCGACTGAAGCTGGTCCCGTTGCCGGCCCCAGTTCTGACTCAACAAGTGCAGAAGTCGACTGTCTTCGCTTCATCACAGAAAACCCGAAACCTTCATCTCATGATTTTCTCTCCTTAGCAGTCAAGAAAAGGTTCGGGATTTCGAGAGACCGTATAAACTTCTTAGAAGAATATAAGTCTAAATCTACCAGAAGACAATATGAGTCGTCCTGGAAGAAATGGGTTGCCTTTGTCAAGGCAAAGAAGCCAAAAGAAATATCAACAGATTTCTGTTTATCATTTATTCATCTTCATGAACAAGGATTAGCAGCCAACATGATATCTATGTGTAAATCTGCCTTGATTAGACCCTTGCTGTACGCCTTCCAGGTAGACTTCCCTAATGAAATCTTTAACAAGATAACTAAGGCCTGCGCTAGACTTAGGCCTGCAGCACCTCCGAGGCCCATTTCTTGGTCCTTGGATAAGGTTCTTCATTTGGCATCAACTCTGAACAATGAAGATTGCTCTCTGAAAGATTTGACCCCAAAAGTTATATTCCTATTTGCACTATCCTCGGGAGCCAGAGTTAGCGAAATAGTGGCCCTTTCGAGAGATGAGGGCCATATTCAGTTCACGGAAAGGGGAGAACTGAATCTTTTTCCTGACCCAACATTTCTCGCTAAAAATGAGCTCCCCACCAAAAGGTGGGGTCCCTTGAGAGCCTTCCCTCTGAAGGAAGATGTATCTCTATGTCCAGTAGAGTGCCTAAAGGTCTATCTTCGTAGAACTTCAGACTTTAGGGGAGAACAGCTCTTTAAGGGAGAAACTTCAGGTTCAAACTTGTCTCTGAAACAACTAAGGGCGAAGATCACCTACTTCATTCGCAGAGCGGATCCCGACAGTACACCCGCAGGTCATGATCCGAGAAAGATTGCTTCATCTCTGAATTTTTTCCAAAATATGGATTTCGAAAGTCTTCGCTCGTATACTGGATGGAAGTCATCCAGGGTGTTTTTCAAACGCTATGCGAAGCAAGTGCAAGAGATCAAGAGGTTTGTGGTGGCGGCAGGTAGTGTGCTAAAACCTGCCGCTTAAAAACTGCCAGGAACAGTGAATTAATTGGGACTGGTATTGTAATATTCCTGCTCTAGTTCGATTTTAGTTATTCTCTGTAAAGATGCATGCAGAAAAAGGAAATGAAAAGACGAGTTCTTGAAGAGAGAGATGTTTTCTCTAGTACACGGAGGCAGACACTGACTTGATTTTAAATTCAACTGCCCAACAGCTGGAGTCATGACGTAATGAAAACGTCACTACAATAACAGAAGAAAATCATGACGTAATGATAACGTCACTACAATAACAGAAAATGGAATTGATCATAAGTTAAGATAAACTAAAGTAATATATAACAGTTATGTGAAGGGTGTACATGCTGACTCCCTGCAGAGCAACATGTTAAGTGAAGTGTCACCATGGTGACACTATGGACTGTTCCAATTGTAGAAAGGTGAAAGAAGCATAAAGAATAACACGTGGGCCATGCGTACTGTTACGCAAGTGTGAACAGACTGTAATGACAGAAATTTGAATAAGAAAATTTACAAAAAATTTTCTTTCTAAGTGGCTTTAAGTGTTTCTTTTCAGATGAAACAAGTATTTCTGGTATTACTTCTATATTTATGCTTAAAATTATTCCAATAACATTTTATACTGTACTATAAAATGCAAATTGACTTCATACTTTATTGGTTATCAATAAAATTATAATTGAATTTTACGTCTTATTCGCCCCAAAATTCAGATAAATAAAAAAGTGTTTGAGCATTAATTGATCACCCTTTTATTTTGCATATGTATAAGAGAACATCTATAAATATTTGTTCCAACAGGTAAACAAAGCTTCTCTATGTGTGTACATATCAGGATTTGTCAGTCTTTTCTTACGACTGACTTAGTATGCCTTGATTGTAATGCTGACTTATACAAACAATTGTTTCTACATGGATACAAACCTATCTGTCTTCGCATACAGCTAGCCCAGTAGACCCAGGGAGGTGTCGGTAGTTCATACATACATTTGTTTCCTTTCAAATGCAAACTCTGATTGGAAAGGTATATGGTAAGACCAGTATACATGTTTGTTTGCTAGGTTGTTCATATGAAATATGCAATCCTCTAGACTTTTTCCAGAGTCTGGCATGACTCTTCCCTGTAGGGGGCAGGAAGCACTAACATAGTTCATGATTAGTTGAAATGTATAACGGTAACATCATACGTCTCTAAGTCTAAATGACCAAGGAAAGTCTGTCTTGAGGTTAAGGCACTAATAGAAAATCCACAGATACATTAATGCTTTGGTAAACTTCCATCAGGACGACATGGCCTGAGCCCAAAAAACGGATTTTGAGCGAAGCGAAAAATCTATTTTTGGGTGAGATAGCCATGTCGTCCTGATGGACCCGCCTTCCTTTTTATAAAAAGAGCTGGAATAATCCCTCCCGAAAGTACTGTATCTGTAGCACCTCGCTTAACGCTACAAGGAATAAAGATGGCGGACGGATATGACGTCATCTAGGTACTCAAAACAATAAGGAGTGGTGCCTTAATAACGGCTCCCCTTTCGTTTCTTGCCACTTTCCCTCTCGAAGCGTAAACGCTATTCGGGGTGAATATAGCTATGTGGCATGTCAAGAATACGTCCTCTGATATTAGGCGATATCCCTAAAAGTAAAAGTTAGGGATATTCGCGCCAGGAGTTAGAATTCTGGATACCTTAAGGTAAAATTCTCTGGGAATATCACTGTAGTCAAATATACCCTAGGAAGCAATTTTAAAGGAACTTCCATCAAGACGACATGGCTATCTCACCCAAAAATAGATCTGTTTTAACATTTGATTAAAAAAAAAATCATTAAATATCACCATTTCAACAGTTTATTTTATATGTCATCAAATACGTCATAAATTTACAACCATCATATCTTTCTTTCACCATCAAAATAGTGTACAGACGGACATACTCCTGCAACAGGGCTGGTCATTGTGTGAACCAAAAAGCCTTTGCTCTCCCTGCCTCTCCTTTCTTTTCTCAAACTTAGTCGCCTGCACTTTCATGTGGCTACTAATCTTACCTAACATCGCAAGAGGGTCTGCCCCTCTCTTTTAATCTTCTCCTGTACTTTCCTTTTCCTTATTCCTTCCCATCAAGAGTACTGTACTTGCCTCCGGGCTATAAGCTGGATTGTATCCAGGGGTATTCTTCCTCTCCCCATATTCCCCACTTCCCTATCCTATCCTGAGCTGAGTGAAGAAGCAAAACGGCTAACCTATCCTACGGGCCAGATAAGGGAAAGGCCTGTGCCTAAAGGATGTGTTTGCTACAATACAAAACGAACGGCTGAGCTTAACTTTCTCACCCGTAGGCTGCTCGTAGTTTGTTCATTGTCCAAATCCCAATTCGCTTCTAAGACATCTGTTTTGTTTATTTAAAAATAAGATATTGTAGAGTTTGAATCTATGTATTTCAAGTAGGTAGGTAATTGTACATAAACGTAAAAAAGTATGATTACAATGGTTGTTGGGTTTGCAATGAGACAACGTCCTGGGGACCGAACTTTATTATAGGATACTCAAGAGCCGACTGACTCGCAACAGCGTATGCAGATGCATGCCCGGCAGCGCATGGCCGAAAAACATATCGTACACATATCGTACATCCCCCCCCCCCTCAAGATTATACTTATACATGGGAAAAAAAATGAAAGGGGGAATTACCGGAACATATCGTACATCCCCCCCTCAAGAACATACTTGCACATGGCAAAAATAAAAGGGGGAAATGTCACTAGATCAATGAGAAATGAGAGAAAAAAAAATCAAAGCTAACTTTTCGATACATACACAAAAACGAAATAAAATACATAAATTCTCTGGAAAGAAATATCAATTCCTGATGCAATTGCCTACAACAGATAGTAATATAATTCTACAAAGTCTTTGAGCCACTTGGGTTTACCGGTGGCCCTTCTCAACCTACTAACGACGTTGGGCTCCTGTATGGGTTGTGTTACCTGTTCTGTCGCGGTATGGCTTGCGGAGGTCTCGTGCTGAGACACGGGCGTGCCAGAGGGCGGAGCGATGACTCTCAGGTATCGTCTATTCCTTTGGTAGCTTTGTTTTGTATACGTACATGGGTACCTAGTTTGATGGGCGGCAGTCTTCTGGTAGTGCCAGGGATGCGCATCGCCTCCTGCGACCTTGCCACTTGTAACTCCCTTCGACATATCGTCTGCCTCCAATATCTGTCTACTAACAGGTGTCTCCTGGCCGTTGGTACCGCATTGCGCAGCTGGCGACCCGTTGCAAGCTGAGACGGCGACTTGTTAATCTCCCTGAGAGGAGTGTTGAGATACTGAAGTATCGCCAGGGCTGTTTTGTCCGACTCAAGGGCTCCACCCTTTAACGTGTTTTCGGAGTAGCCTCTTTGCCGATTTGACAGCTGCTTCTTCCCTGCCATTAGACTGGGGATACTGGGCCGACAACAGCCGGACCTTGACTCCCCATCTCCTGAAGAAGGCCTCCATCTCCTCGCAGGCCAAGTTCGTACCTCCGTCAGTTGATATTTGTTCCGAGGCTCCCCAACGCGAGAAATATAATCGAAGGTGATAGCTGATTTTGTTAGACGTGGCACCATTGGGGAAATGAGCTACTTCTAACCAACCTGTTAGTCTATCTGCATATACCATGTATACACTACCTTCTATCTGGAACATATCTGCGACGACTTGCTGGAAGGGGTATTCCGCAGGGGGCGTGTGCATCATTTCTTCAAGAGGCGGTGAGGGGGCGTGTTCATCGCATGAAGTGCATTGGGCACGGCTATGCTGAAGGTCCCCTTCTATTCCCGGCCAATAGACCGACCGCCTGGCTCTTCTAAGCATAGAGTCAAGGCCTTGGTTTCCTGTGTGTAGGGTAGCGGCTACCTGGTGGCGTAAATCCTCGGGGATGACCAAACGAACACATCCTTGGTCCACTGAGTATGTCACCAGATCTTGGTTGATGGCTAGCCGGTCCTGAACACTGAAGAAGGGATGAAGGCAGGCAAGTTCTTGCGATTTCTGTTGGGGCCAGTTGCCCGCTGCAACCCTGGCAAGCAAGAGCTGATATACAGGGTCGTTATATGCGGCGCTCCTGACGCAGTCTTCATCCAACAGGATGATGTCCGGTTCCAAGGCGGCCACGGTTGCACATGCCACTGCCACCTGAATGTCATCCTCCAAATCCACGTCGGAAGCTTCGTGGGATGCTCTCATGGTCGGGTACCTTGAAAGAAAATCCGCGGCAGTGTTCTTTTTTCCGAGCAGGTATTTCATGTGGAACTTGAACTGGAGTGTCTTCTGTTTCAGGTTGAATAATCTTGGGTTGATGACGTCCTTGAGGGCTCTGTCACCCAGTAGTTTGACAAGTGGACTGTGGTCCGTGATGATGGTGAGATTAGGACACCCAAGTAGGAACAACCTGGCCTTCCGCAAGCACCAGGTAACTGCCAGGGCTTCTCCTTCTACGGGGGCATACCCAGCTTCAGAGTGGGTGAGGTGTCGACTACCACACAAGGCAAGGCGCCAGCCACCCTTGCAACAAAAGAGGCTGTCAGCTGACTGACAAACGCAATACTGCTGAAGGACTAAGAAACCGATGCCTTCCTTGCTCCAATCCGTCATTATCCTCGTAGGGCGTGTCTTGTCATAATATGCCAAGCCGTCCTTGGCTAATTGACAGATGACCTCCTGTGCCTGCCGGAGTTTGTCACGTAGCTGGCTATCCCAGTAGACGTTTTTTCCGGTGAGTTTTCTGAGGAGGTCCCTAAAGGGCTCCATGATGGGCGCCGTTGCAAGAAAGGGAGCTAATTGATTCACGAATCCGAACCACGACCTAATATCCGTGATGGAGGGCTTCTCTGGCATATGGAAGTTACGAATGGCGTCTAGTCGTTCGTCTGCGGGCTTGTATGACTCCAATCCCAGGTGATAACCGACGAAAGTAACCTCTCTCTTGCAGAATTTAAACTTCTCGGGGTTGAGTGTGATACCTGCAGAGGCACACGTTGACAGGAATTCATATACATGCCAGAACGCCTCTTCAATGCTGTCATCGTATAGCAAAGTGTCATTAATGCATTTATGCTCTCTGGTGATGTCTTGCAGGGCATCATCGAACCTTTTTGTGTAGGCGTCGGACACCGAACAGTGACCCATGGATGATCTACGATAACGGTATCGTCCCCATGGGGTGATGAAGGTCGTGAGTGGGCGGCTGTCCTCGTCCAATTCCACTTGATGGAAACCCCAGTGGGCATCCGCCGTAGTCTTGTACATGTGAATGGGGATGCTTGAAATCATGTCAAAGGGTGCCGGTGTATGATGAGTCTCACGAAGAGAGTGAGCGTTGAGGCGCTGGAAGTTTACTGTGCAGCGAGGTTGGCCCGTCTTCTTGGCTACGACGACCATCCTCGTACACCATTCCGTTGCATCCCCCACTGGGACTGGTTCTATCACACCCTTCCGAACGTCCTCGTCAAGTTGGGCCTTGACCTCCTCTTCCCAATGCTTAGGGATTGTTGCTGGCATGTGACAGGCATAAGGCACGGCATCAGGCAACAAATGGATGTGGTGCTGCTTGCCCGTCATTACAGGTAAAGGTTCCCTGGTTGTGTTAAAAGTTGTTGATGAGAAATGCCGTAATAAACATTCCTCAAGATTAGTATATTCTCCTCCACAGGCGGGATGCGTAAGGTGGCTGGCTTCATTGTCTTAGAGGAGTTAGGTCATGCAACTTCTTCGTTAAGCACATCAGCTGATGCAACGAGATGGTAGTGGTGAGGGAAGCCAGGCGGTACTATTCCCAGCTCCTTACAAGCATTCAGCGATATATAGTTCTTGGCCGTCGGCACAAAGTAAACCTCCTGCTTCGTGTGTCGCCCACCTACATCAATGAGGCATGCCGTTGATCCGAGACATCTCACTCAGAGATTACCTATGTCCCTCAGACCTGTTCGTGGCTGCAACTCCAGGGGATTTATTTGCAGGCTTGAAAGAATCATGGGTCCGGCAACGCAGATCTGTGCTCCTGTATCTGCTATGACGAGTGTAGATACTGAATTCACGTTCCTATGGGAAACACAAGCTTTGATTGCAGGGTGGGGGGAGAGGTGTGTGTCTGCAACAATCACTAAACTTGAGGCAAGCGGCGCTTTCTTCATACTTCTGCAGCATTTCTGAAAGTGCCCTACCTTTTGGCACCCATGGCACGTCATACCTTTTGCTGGGCATGACGCTCGACCAAACGGATGGCGCCCCCAACTATTTCCGCAACGCTTTGCATTGAAGTTGCCACGCAACACCGTGACGTCTGGCTCTACGTCATCACTGCCTGTGACGTCATCACTCGAGGCACCAGCAGACTCACTCTCACCAATAGCGACGCGCGGGACACTTTCAACGTCTTGGCGCGCAGCTCCGAAAGTGCAGCACAGTGCCTGATGGGCATCTACACTTTTAAATGTATCACATGCCTGAAAAACGTGCCTCTTTAATACAGGGTCACTGAGGCCTACCATTATTTTCCGCAACAGCATGTATTCTATCAAGCACTCACTGCATTTAAGACAATGAAAATCACAGTCGGTGGCCTTCTGAGCACACCTCGAAAAATAGTCGCTCACTGACTCCTCGTGCCCTTGTGCAAGGGCAAAGAATTCAGACCACTGCACTGCCTGATTCGATGACCGCAACACAATATTCCCGATGGCGTCCAGAGCCGCATCTGGGGCGAGGGCATTCCATTTGGCATCTGAATATCGAGCGTCCAGCACACGTTGCAACGCCGGCACACAGTTGAGCCTAATGTGCAGGACAACATCCTGTGGCGGGAACTTGTTAAGGTGGATCCAACACGTCATCGAACATCTCCAGGATCTGAACGCTGCCGAAGACATTGCCGCATCACACTTCTCAGGGGCAGCAGAGACAGGAACTTTATTGGCACGTGCTCCGGAACCGGGAAGGGCATCCTGAAGGGAACGGATGGCGCGTTGCTGGTCTGCAATTAACGTCTGTGCTTGCATCACGGCCTGTGACAAGGCCCTTGGCATCGCAAGTGAGGCACGCCTCGGCGTCGCCTGGGGTGGTCGACGTATCTGGGGCATGGCTTGGTTTTCATCCTACTCACTGCACCATGTTGGGTTTGCAATGAGACAACGTCCTAGTGACCGAACTTTATTATAGGATACTCAAGAGCCGACTGACGCGCAACAGTATATGCAGATGCATGCCCGGCCGCGCATGGCCGAAAAACATATCGTACACATATCGTACAATGGTCAACAGAATTAAGTTTCTTCACTTATTTATACAAAAATTAATCTTTTTATGAAGAGGATTTATCTTTTTCAAATGAATGGGAATTACTATATGGCTTTTTCCTCCATGTAAATGTACATTCAATCATTCATGATAAGAATGTATAGTTTCATATAGTTATTGTAGAGACTGAATGTGTCTATATACATAATTCCTACTGTGAAGAATTTTTCTTCACTCTTCTTCCTTTCGTATTTTGCTCTCTCCTAATATTGTAGTTAACCCTTAGACATTTGCTCCCATACTAACTAAGTTTTCTTTACCAAAACATCGGCTTGTTGACAATAGCGTAAGCCATGTTCACGACGTCACAACGTAGATGCACAGCAAAAGCCTTATGCCGGCGTACGGTGGTTCTTTCCTCAAACTACGTGTATCGAGCTAAATTATTAAGCGGTTTTTTAATATAATTTTAATGCTGCTGACTTGAATGCAGCCTTTATCTCTTAGTATTAATTCAAGTCTGTCAATTTTAAGATGTATACCCATTGAACCACCCCATTACTACTTTCTTAGTTCAGTTATTAATTTTTAGCAAGCCAGAATAGTTAGGATTATTGTATATGCATATTCCCTTAGAGCAGCAAGATTTCTCTAAGTATTTTGTACAAAATCCTGCCTCCTTCTCACTCTTTACAACACATTGTCCTGCCCTAAAGTGCTGATATGGCACCTCCACTGAGTTACCCTACACCCGACGACCGTCACCTGTTTTGGAAGGTGAAGACAGGTGAACCCACACGACCCAAACGTCACCCATTCAGGAGCCATAGTAGTGACCGGCTGACCGACCTAGTCAGGCAATCAGTGTATCTCTGGCTCCCCCCACCAATGGACTCCCCCCAAACAAAGGGACGGGGAGTTTTGTATGTCCAGGCAGTGGAGATAGGGAGGACGAGCCTGGTAAGCCCTATCTACCAAAAGTGAAGATTCCAGGGGTGGGCCAGTCAAGGGTACAAACTATTTGGTTGACGGCAATTCAATCAACAGCCATTTGAGGAAAAAGGCTGTAAGGAGTGCAGATAAAAAACACGTGGCCACTACTTTTCCCCCATTTTAGCTTAGACTAATTTTTACTTGATGTAGGTTTAGCTGGCTGTTACATATTTTGGGTTGTGTGCGTTGGATTGTGTGTACAGATATTTGCATATATTTTTTACTTTCGGGACTAGCATAGTCCCAGGGTCACAGGGCCGCATGTCCGACCCCATTTCAATCGTTAATCATTGCAGAAGACCACGAGTCTAAGTAACCATATTTTTATTATTTTGCATTTCATTTCTTACCTTTTGTGTTTGTTTTGATCCTTTCACTTGATGTTCAGATGCGCATTTCTTTAATGTAAATTTGTATAGTAAAGCAATATTATGTTAATTACACCTTCGTATTTTTACACCATTTATTTGATTTTGTCTATTATGAAAATTTAATCTCGGGTCAGTATACCCAATATTTTGAAAGGGGTAAGCCTAAATTAGTAAGTGTGTTTGCGAGTGACTTAATATTTAATCTATGCTTCGAAGGTAAAGATCCACATCTTTAACTTTTACTTTACAGTACATCACTGCTCCCATCCATTGCCATTGTCTCAATAATTACTTAATGTAAGATTCCTGTCCAGCATCCAACTGGGGTCCCTGGGAAGGAACCGAAACAGAGCTTAAGAGTGTAGATGACCTTAGACCTGACAAAGCTAGAACAGGCCATCAAATTACTTGATTTCATGTGTGGAGTATTTAGGTCTCTGAACATAGTACAGGTTTTTTGCATTTCGAGTGATGGGTTCGTGAACTACGTCATCAAAATTATTAACAGGCTGTTTGTGCCTTGAGTGATAGTGCTCCTTTTCCTCCACTGCTGATCATTTAGGAACTGACCTAGGGAGACTTTCCTGGAACATCAAGTTCCCACTCAACAGTTAAATAAACAAATCTCCACATCTACTTTTTTTTTTAATGAAAGATACTAAATATATCACCAAGTGCCAGCAGACAATTCGGAATAGTTGCGCTTTCTTAGGATTTCCGAATTCCCATCAAAATGGATTTTGAAAGGAAAGACAGTCTTCTGCTGGGGGCGGGGAGAAGTCATAGAATCAGAATTCAAGGGAATTCACCGTCATACTAGAAGTACCCTAAGGAGAAGACACTCACCTCTTCCCCCCACCTCATTGCCCCTTCGTAAGAGCTTCTGAGAAGCAAGTATTAAGAGAAGTATTCCAATGATCTGCTTTGCAATGCAATGTGGCCCTGTAGTAACTTGACGGTATTGTCGGGACCCTAGACAGAAGTTGCCTGTCTTCTGCAGACACAGCTTTTGGAATGTTGCCTTCACAGGTTCTGGGTGCTTATTAGATTTTTATAGGTAGGTAATTATTAAATATATTGAAGGGATAAAAAGTCAAACTAGAACAGTGCATACAAATAGAAATAACTGGTATAAGGGTTGAGAAGTGAAAACCCCCCCAAAAATCTGAGAGATATATGATGGAATCGAAAAGGAGATTTTGAAGTTCTAGTTTTCTATAAATAATTCCATACAGTCTTTAATTTTCATAAGTTTAATTATAGTAAGTGTGGAAAATGAAGTTCAAAAGAAGTTCATCCTCTCAGATACTTTCCTCTGAGCTTGCCTCTTTGGAAAATATCTGAGGAGAGGATGGGAGTAGCAACTCTAAATGTGAGATCAATGACTGGAAAAGGGCGGGAGCTGGTTAACCTTATAGGGAGATTATTATTATTATTATTATTATTATTATTATTATTATTATTATTATTATTATTATTATTATTATTATTATTATTATTATTATTATTATTAGCTAAGATACCCTAGTTGGAAAAGGAGGATGCTATAAGCCCAATAGCTCCTCAGGAAAATAACACAGTGAGGAAAGGAAATAAATAACCTGCAAGGGTAGTAATAAACAATAGAAATAAAATATGTCAAGAATAGTAACAACATTAAAATGGATCTTTCATATATATCAACAATAACAAGAGACTTAGGCCTATATGTCAGCTTGTTCAACATAAAAACATTCGCTGCAAGTTTGAACTTTTGAAGTTCCACCAAATCAACTACCCGATTAGGAAGATCATTCCATAACTTGGTCACAGCTGGAATAAAACGTCTAGAATACTGTGTAGTATTGAGCCTCATAATGGAGAAGGCGTGCCTGTTAGAATGAACTTGGATACATAGTATTACTAACAGGATGGTATGCTACTGTGTGGGAAGATCTGAATGCAAAGGATGCTCATGATTATGAAAAATCTTAAATGAACTACGGTGCCAAAGATTAATATCTAGATCAGGAATAAGAAATCTAATAGACTGTAAGTTCTTGTCCAACGAATCAAGATGAGATTCAGCAGAATCAGCAGCTGAAGACGAGACAGGAGAACTATACTCGAAACAAGGCAAAAATATAAACTATTTTAACGCTTCATCAAAATAGATTGATTACCGAAAATCTCAAAAGGCTTTCTCAATAAGCCATTTTTGCGCAGTTGAAGAAGAGACAGACCGAATGTGTTTCTCAAAGGTAAATTTTCCATCAAGAATCACACCTAAAATCTTAAGAGCCATTCAGTCTTAAAAACATTATCAAATTGATAATGTTTTTTTTTTTTCTTTTTTTTTTTTTTTTTTTTTTTTAAGAAGTATTGATAATATCAATGCTGAGATCCGGATGTTGTGGAGCCACTGTCCTCGACAATCATACTTTGAGTTTTGTTTGGATTTAATAATAATAATAATAATAATAATAATAATAATAATAATAATAATAATAATAATAATAATAATGATAATAATAATAATTTCCTTTACTACAGATGATATTGAAAGCTTTTTTTTTTATTTTTGATAAAATGTTGAAAAAGATACACCACACGAGTACCTGAGGGGCCATAATAGAGGCTGGCCCGTCCTTAACTTGTATTCGAGAAGAAGATTTCATCTGACGTTGGAACCAGATTGTTTTCATTGTAGATTGGTGACAAGTGAACAGCTGTTTCCTGAGAGACATGGATGTAAGTGAAAATTATATCGGTGAATGATTATCATTTAAAAAAGCATGAATGAAATAAACTTATCTCGATGAATGATTGTCATTTAAAAGGGCATGAATATGAAATACAGTCCCTGTTAACCCTTATTCAGGTCGGGTCAACCTAGCATGCCGCTAGTTTGTGTCCTGTCAAAAGTACCTTAATATAATATGCTGATGGTATTTATAAGGATTTGTGCAATGCTAGGTTTTAATTTGATAAAATGTCAGGGAGCCTTTGTATATCAGCGGCCAGTTGCTCACGCGTTCATTAAAAATGGACATCAACTAACCTAATATTTTCCCCCTAACCTAACCTGCAAGCCATGTCCTTACCTAACCGGGGGGGGGGGGGGGGCGGGTCGGGGCGTTACCCCTCTTACACTGCTGTTTTCCAAGTTAAACATGATAATACATACAAGGGGCCGCTATCATACATACCCCCTCCACCTAACTTAAACTGGGACTGGGTCCTCTTTACTTAATTGAGGGGTTTGTTTGTTTATGGGGTTGTCCTATTCCCTCTGTAACCTCACGACACAAGGGAATTTCCAAACGTTAGAAAAGGTGGGAAATATTTCCTATAATGCAATACTCCCAATGAAGAAAATAACAAGTATTGGTGATTTTTCATTTGTAGGGATCCTCCATAGCAATTTCAGGGTGGACAACCTTCAGAAAATTCCACATGGTACTTTTGATCTGCATAAGTTTGATATAAACTCTATGGGATTACTGTCCCCTTATGCGCCCATTAGTACTCGTATCTTCAAAACTGGGTAAGACTAGAAGTAAAAAAAAAAAGTGCAGAAATACACAGAAAACTGCGTAAATACGACATGCGATGCAGAATAGATATATAAATGTATATATAAAACGAACAAAGATAGTAACTGCATAGAAAAGTGCATATCCTGCATAGTATATTTCCTGTATCATGTTAGCCTTTCTAATCTTGAATATCAACAGCAACATCATTGTCCTGCAGCAATAACTCTATTATAAACTATTCTAGCGTATTCAACTTGATGTCATTAACCCTTTTACCCCCAAAGGACGTACTGGTGCGTTTCACAAAAGCCATCCCTTTACCCCCATGGACGTACCAGTACGTCCTTGAAAAAAAAAGCTATAAAATTTTTTTTTTTTTTCATATTTTTGATAATTTTTTTTAGAAAATTCAGGCATTTTCCAAGAGAATGAGACCAACCTGACCTCTCTATGACAAAAATTAAGGCTGTTAGAGCAATTTAAAAAAAATATACTGCAAAATGTGCTGGGGAAAAAATAACACCCTGGGGGTTAAGGGTTGGAAATTTCCAAATAGCCTGGGGGTAAAAGGGTTAAATTGCTTTAAAACTGCTCTACAAGCTTCATATGTACTCTTATTTTGATATTTGTAAGAGTTTACAAGTTATTGACAAATAGTTGGGCGTTCTCCATCATGAGGCTCAATACTACACAGTACTCTAAAAGTTTTATTCCAGCTGTGACCAAGTTATGGAATAATCTTCCTAATCAGGTTGTTGAATCGATAAAATATCAATAGTTCAAACTTGCAGCAAATGTTTTTATGTTGAACAGGCTGACATAAGTCCTTTTATAGTTTATATATGAAATATCTGTTTTAATGTTGTTAATGTTTGTAAAATATTTTATTTCAATTGTTTTACTTCTTATATCCTTTATTCATTTTCTTATTTCCTTCCCTCACTGGGCTATATTTCCCTGTTGGAGCCCTTGGGCTTATGGCATCTTGCTTTTCCAACAAGGGTTGTAGCTTAGCTAATAATAATGATAATAATAATAATAATAATAGACCAAGAATCATGGCATTAAGTATTTTTAAGACAAAATAAGCTCTTAATGAATTTCTGGTGCCTTAGGCATTGAAACTGAAAGCAAAATCTGATTTCTCGTGTCATGAAACATGTAAAATGATGAATTATTAATATTTCAGCCATACCTAGTTTTGAAGATATGAGTATTAATGGGCACATATAGCGGACAGTCATCCCCTAGAGCATTGGTTCCCAACCTTTTTTCTGTCATTTCCCCCCTGCACCCAGTTCAACCATCCAGATTTCCCCCTTCATACCCCGCCCAGCCCTCATGCCACTCGCCTGCCTCAGAAATGGGCATGATATTCTAATTCTCCCCTTGAATATCATGTCACTGAGAAATGATATGATCATATCACAATTGAATGGCTAACAACAAATTACCGCACGTACTATGTGGACATTTTCCGCTTGTTTTAGTTAGTAGGTAGTGTAATTATTTCCCCCCTGGAAGCTTCAAATTTCCCCCAGGTTGGGAACCACTGCCCTAGAGTTTATATCAAACTTACCATGTGGAATTTTCTGAAGGTTGTCTACCCTGAAATTGCTCAGGAGGTTCCCTACATATGAAAAATCACCTCCAACCTTTCACAGCAAGACCTGCACCTTTTTCTTAAAAATAAGCCTTTTGTCCCTCGGGTACTAGGGGAAACCACGATTTTTAAAATTTTAGATGTTTTGAAATTCCAAAGGTTAGGAATAAAAACCCACATTTGTTCCGTAACTGGAATACAAACCTACTCTGTTTAACCCTTTTACCCCCGGGCTATTTGGAAATTTCCAACCCTTAACCCCCAAGGGGTTATTTTTATCCTATCACATTTTGCAGTACTGTATACTTTTTTTAAATTGCTCTAACAGGCTTAAATTTTGTCATAGAGAGGTCAGGTTGGTCTCATTCTCTTGGAAAATGCCTGAATGTTCTCAAAAAATTATCAAAAATATGAAAAAAACATTTTTTTATAGCATTTTTTTGCAAGGACGTACCAGTACGTCCATGGGGGTAAAGGGATGGCTTTTGTGAAACGTACCAGTACGTCTTTTGGGGGTAAAAGGGTTAATAGAGGTATTACTTTTGGCGAAGCTGAAAGGACGAACCATTAACTTTAGCGAGGGTTAACTACCCATTCCGCTAGTTAGCGGGGGTAGGGGGTGTTGATGGTATCTGTTTACAAGAGCACGCTCTCCATTTACTCAAAATTATGCAGTCTTACAGCTCTCCTCTTCTTTTACAGTAATTAGGAGGTTATTTAAATGGGGGAAAGAAAAAAATGTCAAGATATATTGAGCAAGGGTAGGAGGGGTTATAAAAAACTAACTTGGTTTCCTCACTAAACGACCTAGAACTGACATCGTCAACAGTCAACCTAACAGAAGTTTTTTGATGCCAGCGTACATAAACAGAAGTTCGTGATGCAGGACTGCATAATTTTGGAGTAAATGGAGAGTGTGCTCTTGTAAACAAGTACAGTGTTAACTTCTGCCGACCATGCGTACCTGCCCTGGACTTGAAGGCCGGCCCCGTGGTACCTTCATGACGGCTGTGGACACCGATCATCGCATCCTTTGTCCCGCCTGCAGAGGTGAATGATGTGGTGGCGAAAATAAGTGTAGCGAGTGTCGGGAATAGTCAGCCTCCCAGTGGGAAAGGTTAGGGTGCTGGTGGAAAAAGAAGCCAAAGTAGGATATTTCTCCTTCAAAGGTTTCTTCGAAAGGGAAATAACCCAAAGCTGCTTCTTCCGCTTCTTGACCTTCCTCTGAAGCTCCTGCTCGTTCGGCTTCTTCCGATAGACCGTCGAGTAGTAGTGTAGGCCCTTTAATTGATGCTCATCCCCAGTCCTCGAGAGATGGCGTTGCTTCCCTAGCGAAGCGGCACCACCTCTCCCCCCGGGCGAGGCCTTGTGTCTTTCGTCCTTCTAGCTTCCTGGTCCGCCCTCTAAGGACTCCTTGCTGCAGCTCATCGTCTGTGGTGCTAGTGTGCAGCCTTCGTCAACTTCGTAGGTGGATCCTCTGTCGTGTGTCAATGTAGTTGTGTCTGAGACGTCTTCTGCTGCTGTTGCCGAAGCCCCTGCCCCTTCAGACTCTTCAGCTGTTGCTCCTGACTGCGCTTCCCCCTTTCCTGATCATCCTTCGAGGGGGAAGCAAAGTCTTTCATCCGTCTCTCCTGCGAGTGTTTCTCCTCAGAGAAGTTCATCATAGAGACTCCTCTGTGGAGGACTACCGCTTCCAAAGGTCAGCTTGCTGATCCACCGGCTCCCAGAGGGCGTCAATGATCTCGCAGAGCTCGCTCTCTGCTTCGCCTTACAGGTGTCCCTTCACCATCAGTGAAATGCACCTGCTCGGCTCTTCAGCCTCATCTTTGCGGCCTCTCCCCCCCCCCCCCCCCCTCCCCCCGCACAGGAGCCTTCTCTTCCATCGTCTTCTGTCCCTCGACCTTCGCCCCGTCCTGGACCTTCTCCTGACGACGCTGCCGCTAGTCCTCGGACTTTGGCCTTGGACTCTTCTGTGGCCTTTCGTAGGATGTTCGCTTGTCCAAAGAGCACATCCATGTTCCCGACCTTCCAACACGTCGATCCTCTGCTTCTCTCCGACCTTCTGACCTGCCTTCTCCATTCCTGACTCCTGTTCCACGCCTGCCTGCTCGCGATGTATCCAAACGTCACTTACCCTTGCAAACGCGCAACGCTCTCCAGCGCGTCAACGCTCTCCAGTGCATCAACACACTCCTGCGCTTCGGCGCTCTCCAATGCCCCAGCGATCTCCTGATCACTAGCGCTTCCCAGCGCATTCGCGCCTTACCATATACCAGCATTTGCCATCGCACCTGCGCTCTACAGCTCAACAGCACTCTCCTGCGCATCTACGCTCTCCTACACGTCAGCGCTCCCCAGCTCGCCAACGCTGTCCTGCGCATCAGCGCTCCCCTGTGTTCCAGCACTCTCCAGCTCATCAGCGTTTTCCAGCTCGCCAGCACTATCCTGCGCACCTGCGTCCACTTGCGCTCGCCTGCGCAACAGCACACTCTTGCTTATCAACGGTCCCCAGCTTGTCAAGATTGGATATATCCTCCTTGTTGGAACTTTCCTTACTCATATGGAGCTATGAGATTACTTGTCCCCATTCGGAACTCAAACCTCCTCCTTCAGGTTTTTCAGTCTCTGAGGGGCCCTTCCTACGAACCATTACGCCAGGCAATAGATCGTCACTTTACATGGAAAACAGTATAGTATTCCTGCTCGCTTTGACCTTGGCCAAGAGAGTCGGTGAGCTGCATTGTCTATCTTCTGATGTCTACCACTCAAGGATATGGGGAGAAGTAATACTCAGCTTCATCCCTAACTTTATTGCTAAGACTCAAAATCTGGACCCTAGGTTCGCCCAATTCCGTATAGAGTCTACGTTCTGTAACCGAAAATCCAGACCAACTGGTACTTTACCCAGGGAGGAGTCTGAGGTGTTATCTTAAAAGAACAGCATCAGCTTGCCCCTGTGTCAGCATTGTTTTTCATCACGGAAAAGGTCAAGAGGAGGGTCACAAGGAATACTATTGCCTCCTGGATCCAAAAGGTCATTGAGTTTGCGCTCAATCCAGACCCTCCTCCTCAAAAGCGATCCAGAGCTCATGATGTCAGGGGCATTTCAACGTCCCTGGCGTTCAAGAAAAACTACTCTGTGGCGCAGGTATTGCAAGCGGGCGTGTGGAAGCGTCAGATGACCTTCACTGCCGGCTACCTGCAAGACATAACCCACAGGAACATGGATACATTCTCCATCTTTTCCTGTGGTGGCTGCACAACAAGTGGTCTAAAACACCTCAAGCTCCTTGATGGACAAGTAGCAGAGGGCAGAGGTTACCCTGGGGTGAATGAGTAAGAATGACAGGTCTCCATTTTCCTTTCACCTTCACCCCCCCCCCCCCCCCCGGAACTTGGCATCATGGTACTCCGCACAGCTGACCTCACCTTTTTGCAGGTAAGATTCATTTTGATTGTGTATTCTAAATATAGAAATAATACTTTTTGCGTCCCCACTACCCCTGGTAGGTAGGTTATTGGGTAAAGTCTAAGGACTCTCGTATCCCTGTGACTCGAGTTCCTATTTGTTCCGTAACTGGAATACAAACCTTAGCTATTTAATAGGGGTATTACTTTCGGCGTAGCTGAAATGACGAGCCATTAGAATTTAACGAGGGTTTACTACCCACACCACTAGTTAGCAGGGGTAGGGGAGGGTAGCTTGCTACCCCCCCCCCCTCACACACCTGTGCTTGAACTCACTTTGCTCTCGGCTCGGATGGAAGTCAGACGTGTCCGCTGTCATCCTTGCCGCTCATTGGCAGCCATTAATGCTTTTTTGCTTTCTCTTTTTGACAGTTGTGTGTGAAGTTGGCCTCTGCTATTATGCGCACCTGCCCTGGATTACCCGACCGCCCCTGTGGAACATTCATGTCGGCGGTGGAGACAGACCCTCACACCCTTTTCCCTTACTGTAGAGGTCAACGGTGTGACAGTGATGATAAATGTACAGTAGTGAGTGCAGGGAGTGGTCTACCTCCCAGTGGGAGAGGTTTTCGCGGCGACAGAAGTAGAAGTCCAGACGGGATATTTCTCTTTCGAAGGTTTCTTTGAAAGGAGAAAAACCCCAAGGCCTCTTCTTCCGTTGCTCAAACCTCCTCCGAGGCTCCCACTCGGTCGGTCTCTTTCGAGAGACCGTCGAGTGGTAGCGTAGACCGTTGTACTGTTTTCCAAGCTCGGGGTTCGAGAGATGGCGTTGCTTCCCCTAGCGAAGCAGCTCCACCTCTCCCCCGGGGGAGGATGTATCACTAATCCATCTTTTTCAGCTTTGGTCTTCCTTGGGGCTCGAGGGTTCGCCCTCCAAGGAAGTCTTATTTTACTACATTCGATTGGGTGCCGCTGTCAAGCAATCACCGCCTCCGGCAGAGGTTGATCCTCTGTCGATTGTCGACGTTGTGGTGTCAGAGGTATCCAATGCGGTATCTCCCATTACCTCTGCCTCTTCAAACCCTACAGTAGCTGACGGCTTAGTTTCTCCCGTTCCTGTTCAACCAACGAGGGAGAAAAGTCCAACAGTCTCTCCTGCTAGTGTTTCTTCCCCTCGGGGGAGTTCACTTACAGAGGCTCCTCTTTGGAGGACTGCAGAAGGTCAGCTTGCTGATCCCACGGCCCCCCAGGGCATATTCGTCGCAAGGCTCGCCTTCCTCTTCGCCAGAGAGGCCTTCCTTTACCTGCGGTGAGGAGGCGCCTCTTTGGTTCTACATCTTCGTTGCAGACCCCGCAGAGGAGCCTCGTCATCGATCACCGACTGTTCCTGCTTTGGTCCTGGACCTCTCTGCGGATCGTTCGCGATCCCCTTCGGTGGAAGGTCGTCCTTTCAAAGGACACGTTGACTTTCCACCCAACAGACCTGCCGACCTGCCGTCGCCGTTCCTGAATACTGATGAGCGCTACGCGCCAACGAAACCTGACCTCCACGCTCGTTAGGCCTCGTCATCCAACCCTAATACAGGGCATCAAGGGCGTATGCGCCAATACGCACATACTTCCCTCACGCGCTATGCTGAGCATACGCGCCCACGTTCTCCTGCGCGCCAGGCTTTGCCTGAGCAAGCGCGCCAACCCTCTCCTGCGGGCCAGCGCTCTCCTACGTGCCAGCGATCTCCTGCACGCCAGCGCTCGCCCGCGCACCAGCGCCCACACCAAGCAGTCATCTCTCCTGCGCCCCCACGATCTTCTGATCTGGGCGCTGTTGGGAAGTCTATTTTGACTTCTCCCACGCGCCAGCCCTCGCCAACGCGCCATCACTCGCCTACGCGCCAGCGCTCGCTATCGGGCTGACACGTGTAGTCACCTGCACGCATCCATGAGGATAAGCGCGCGCCCCCGCCCATCCTCTCCTGCAGTTATGCGCCACCATTCTGACGCGCGCCCACGAACAGCACAGGCTTCAACTGCGCGCCCGTGTGCCAGGGGTATCTCTCCTGCGCGCGCTCGCCGTACGGCTTCTTCAGGGGCGAGCGAACTCTTGCCCGCGCATTTAATGCCCTGATCTTGCGCTCCCTCGCATGCGCGAATATTTTCCCCCTCGCGCTCGCCTTTGCGCCTACAGTCTCCCATGCGCGCTCCTGTGCGGCAGCAGTCTCCTGCGTGCAATTCCTGGTATTCTCCATCGCGCGAGAACCATTATGCGCCCCCGCGCGAGCACCATTACGCGCCCCCCGCGCGAGCGTCAATATCCTCCCGCGCGCGAGACTGCTGAACAACGCACGGCAAGGTCGCCATCGTCTCATTCCCCTCCCCGCAACCGCATAACAGCGCGTATTGCGGCGGAAGGGATACAGTACATCCAGAAGGGTCCAGGATCCCTAAATCTTTCCAGGCGAACCCACCTATAGGAACTCCGCCCAGGAATCCTTCTATCCTTGGCCTTTCAAAGGGGATGTCTGACAGTGCATCTGTCAGCCAACAGCCTTGGTTCGGTGCACTAATCAGAGCAGTTACACAGGCATTGAAGCCTGTTTTCTCTGAATTAGGTCACAGATCCTTGGCTGTCTTTACCCCTCTGAAGAGGAAAAGAGGAGTTCCGGACGCGGTAACTTCTCCAAGGGCTAAGTTGACTCCACGCAAGCCTTCGAGGCAGGTTCCTTCACTCCCCCAGATCTCTCCTTCCCTGTCAAACGAGGTATTCCCGTCATCAGGGGAATCACGTGAGGTGGGATTTTCCCCCATTGCACCAGTGAGGGAAACCTCTCCTTGCGCTGAGAGATCTTCTCAAGTGGGGGCTGGAAGGAACCTACCATCTTCGATGTTAGAGTCCTACATCCTTCCCAGAAAGGAATCGAAGGACTCTAAGACTTTACCAAAGTCCTCTACAAGACCAAGGACGGAGCCAACTAGCCACTCGGAGAACATCCGCGACTCTCCCCAAGAAGAGCCTTTGGGGACAGGAGACTTCGCTGCAAGTCCGACGTCAGGAGGAGAACAACAAGTCAGAACATGCGTTTTGGCAAGTTCTGACTCTAATGAGGGCTCTCAATGGGTTTTCCGACCCAGAGATTCCTCCTCGAGAGGGTAAGGACACGGTCTTGGACCGTGTATTCGGTACTCAGAAATCCTCTAAGACCAGTGCAGCTCTGCCCTAGTCTCAAGGGGTTAAGAGTATCAGAGACAAGATCGCTGTACAGCTCTCCGAGATGTCCTCCTCCAACCGTTCAAGTGCCGCCAACAGGCTCCTTCCACCTCCTCGCGTACAGCAGAGGAGGTACTTCTAGATCTTGGAGGAGCCTTGTTTAGCTCTTCCTCTCCACCACTCGGAAGAGCTTACCAATGGAGTCCCTCTTGAGAGACTCTCCAACTGGCAGGTCTCGTTCTCGGCAACCGAGATCCTTAACCAGGAGAAGGTTGCGAAATGTGCTTTGCAAGCCACTTCATGTCTGGACATCTGGTTAGGGACCTTATGTATCCTGATACGCTCTGAGGATTTCTCCAAAGAACGTACCAGGAAAGCTATGGAGACGTTCCTACTCTCAGGCACTCGCACGATCGAGTTTCTGGCCCACCAAGTCTCGAACTTGTGGGCAAACATCATCCTGAAACGTCGGGATGCGGTAGCTGAGAGATTCCATCAGAAGGTCCCTAGCACCAAGATCAATAGGCTCAGACATTCTTCCTTAGAAGGATCCATCCTGTTTGAGCCTAAGGATGTGGAACAGGCCGCTGAGAGGTTGAGGAAGTCTCTCCAAGACTCCCTCCTTCATAGGGCATTGACATCCAAGCCCTATAAGCCTCCAGCACCCCAACAGTCCCGTCCAACCAAGACCGCAAAATCAACGACAGCAGCGAAGACAGTGGTGTCTAAGCCCTTTCCTGTCAAAGATAGGAAAGGCAAAAAGTCCTCCAGGGGAGGTAAGAATCCTAGAGGGAGCAGCCGAGGCCGCAAGCGCTAGGATTGGCAGTCCCCCTGCATGTCCAACAATGGGGGAATGCCTACAAAGTTGCTCAGACAGGTGGCAGCAACTCGGGGCCGGTTCCTGGACGATTTCCGTAATCAGTCAGGAATATCGCGTCCCGTTCACAACGTCTCTACCTCCCCTGACGACGAATCCAGTGTCATTGAGCTCCCTTGCCATGGGATCGGCAAGGGGGCCGGCCCTTCGGGTAGAAGTCCAGACCCTGTTGAAGAAGGGCGCTCTCCAAGAGGTCCTCGACGAGTCTCCAGGCTTCTTCAGTTGACTCTTTCTTGTAAAGAAGGCATCTGGAGGCTGGAGACCAGTCATCGACCTCTCAGCTCTGAACAAGTTTGTCAAACAAACTCCGTTCAGCATGGAGATGGCAGACACGGTCAGACTAGCAGTGAGACCGCAAGACTTCATGTGTACACTGGATCTGAAGGACGCGTACTTCCAGATCCCAGTCCATCCGTCTTCAAGGAAGTACTTAAGATTCAGCCTAGACAACAAGAAGTACCAGTTCAAGGTGCTGTGCTTCGGTCTCTCCATAGCACCACAGGTTTTCACCAGAGTGTTCACCCTAATATCTTCATGGGCACACAGGATTGGCATCCGTCTCCTCCATTATCTGGGCGACTGGTTAATCCTAGCAGACTCGGTGTCATCCCTTCTTCAACACCGAGACAAACTTCTGAGACTTTGCCAGGATCTGGGGATCTTGGTAAATCTCGAGAAGTCCTCACTGCTTCCCTCTCAGAGACTGGTATATCTAGGCATGGTTATAGACACCAATCTCCACAAAGCCTTCCCATCAGACGACAGGATAGCAAGACTGAGAAAGGTCGCAAGTCCTTTTCTCAGACGAGAGGAACTTCCAGCCCAATCGTGGTTACGTCTCCTCGGTCACCTTTCATCGTTGGCTCGTCTAGTTCCCAACGGTCGCCTCAGGATGAGATCCCTCCAGTGGCGACTCAAGTCCCGTTGGAATCAAGGTTACGATTCCCCGGACGTCCTGATCCCTATGGGATCTGCGGAACTGACTGACCCCCAGTTGTGTGTGGCAGACGAGAACCTACGAAAAGGAGTGGATCTTTTCGTCCTCCCCCCGGATTTGATGCTGTTTTCGGATGCTTCAAAGAAAGGGTGGGGGCCCCACTTGCTGCACCACACGACCTCAGGCCTGTGGTCAGAGTCAGAAAAGTATCTCTATATAAATCTCCTAGAGATGAAGGCCGTCTTTCTGGCCCTTCAACAGTTCCAACAATACCTGGTGGGTCACTCTGTGTTGGTGATGAGCGACAACACCACAGTAGTGGCTTACATCAACAAATAAGGAGGTACTTTTTCGCAGCAGCTATCCTATCTAGCAGTAGAGATACTGAGATGGGCCGAAATCCACTCGATATCACTATCGGCACGCTTCATTCCAGGCAAAAGGAATGTGCTCGCCGACAATCTGAGCAGGGCGTCTCAGATAGTGAGTTCCGAGTGGTCTTTGGATCATCTAGTAGCCAACAAAGTCCTGACTTTGTGGGGTTCTCCGATTGTGGATATTTTCGCAACGGCCCTGCACTTCAGGCTCCCGCTGTACTGCTCCCCAGTCCCAGATCCCAAGGCTCTCTGGCAAGATGCTTTCCAACAACGGTGGGACAGCATCGACGTTTACGCCTTTCCCCCATTCTGTCTGATGAGGAGGGTGCTCAACAAGACCAGAACATCGGTCAATCTTTCAATGACCCTCATAGCTCCGCTATGGCATCATGCGGAATGGTTCCCGGACCTTCTGCAACTCCTAACGGAGCTACCAAGAGAGCTCCCTCCACGACACAATCTTCTAGAGCAACCACATGCCAACATCTTCTACAAAGCCATAGCTTCACTACGACTTCATGCTTGGAGACTATCCAGCATCTCCTCTCTGAGAGAGGATTTTCGCAGCAAGTTGCTGTCAGGATGTCTGGACACCTGTGAAAGTCATCTGCAGCAGTCTACCAGGCAAAGTGGAAAGTCTTCTGTGATTGGTGTCGTGGAAGGGGTATCTCTCCACTCGATGCCACTATTCCAACAATAGCGGAGTTCCTCGTGTATTTGCGTGAAGAAATGCGCCTTTCAGTCTTGGCGGTGAAAGGCTATCGCTCAGCCTTAAGTCTGCCTTCAGGCTGAAAGGAATGGACATTTCTTTATCGCTAGAACTTTCTCTACTCATATGTAGTTATGAACTTACCTGCCCTCAGTTGGAAGTGAGACCTCCCCCATGGAACGTGGTTCGAGTTTTCAGGTCTCTTAACCTGTTAACCGTCTCCGACGTCATATGCCGTCCTCCATTTTCTTTGCGCAACCACACTTGACGGCATATGACGTCCACCACTTTAGAAGATACTTTCAAGGTGTCTTCGACGGCATATCACGCTCATACGTATAGAAAACGAAAGGAACATCGTCTGGCAACACCCTCGCCAAATCTGGTAATCATTGGCAACTGCGTTCACTCGATACAACGTTTAGTAGAACTGTTTCTTCAGTACGCATTTGGCGTTCGGCTGAGACGGGTCTCCTGTATTTTTCTCATCTCCCCGCTACCCTCCCCCCTACCCTTCACGATGAGCGCTCGTAAAAAAATTACGCTATCAGAGGAGGAAATACGATTTATGATTGAGGAAAGTACTGATGGAGAATAAAGTACTGATGGTGAAGAGGAAATTCAAGATGAGAGTGATAGCTCCACGTGCTCTAGTGAGAATGAAGATGAATTTTCATCGAGTGATGACGAAAACGTTTTGCCGTCTGACTGGACGAGGAAAGGAAAGAGCAAGCTTCCCTTCACATTTCGTGGAGATAGTGGTGTAAAGTTCATCATCATAGATAAGGAAAATCCAATGGAATATTTTGCAAAATTTTTTGATGAAGTTATTGATTATCTCGTGACAGAAACTAACAGATATGCAGGGGAATTTCTAGATGAAAATGGTGATAGATTATCCTCACAATCAAGAGTAAATAGGTGGTATGATACAGATGCGTGTGAAATGAAACTGTTTGTAGGCCTACTTATTTTGCAGGGCATTGATTCAAAGTTAGAAAATTCAATGTATTTCACGTCACGTTAAAGTATTGCTACTCCTTTTTATCGGAAAGTGATGAGTGGTCGCAGATTTGATTTGCTGCAAAAATTCCTGCATTTAGTAGACAATGCAACCATAACAGATGGGCCTGGAAGAAAGACAGCTAAAATAAAACCATTCACAGACCTTATTTTGAAGTTTCGGGAAAATTATATTCCAAGAAAGAATATATCTATTGATGAGTCTCTGATGGGATGGAAGGGGAACCTCTCATGGGTTCAATATATCCCAGCAAAGCGGAAAAGATTTGGTATAAAGTTTTTTGAACTTTGTGAAAGTAGCACTGGCTATATATGGAACTTTTGTATTTATTCAGGTAAAAACACAACATTTTTGGATAAATACAAGAATCTTCCTGTGACATCTAGAGTTGTTATGTCTCTTATGGATCCTCTTTTAGGAAAGGGATATTGTCTTTATACAGACAATTTTTATACTAGTCCCACACTCGCAGATATGCTTGTTGACAATGAAACTGAAACTGTTGGCACTCTGAGACTCACGAGAAAAGATGTGCCAGCATTTATAAAAAATGCTAAACTAAAAAAAGGTGAAACCGTAGCAGCATTCCGAAACAAATCAATGGTGTTGAAATGGAAAGACAAGAAAGACGTATGTGTTCTGAGTACTCTGCACGATGATTCCATGAAAATTGTAAAATCTAGGAGAGGACATGAAAAGTCTAAGCCAAAAGCAATTGAGGACTATAATAACAATATGGGTGGTGTTGATTTATCAGATAATCTTATGGTACATTTTTCAACAGCAAGAAACAGGCTGAAAAAGTATTACAAGAAGGTATTTCGGCACATGCTAGACATGTGTCTCCTAAATGCTTTCATTACGTACAAAATACTTGGTGGAAAGTTTCCAAGACGGGAGTTTATACTGAGGCTAGCTGAAAGAATGGTGTCTACATATGCAAGAAGAAATAAGGATGCAATAAGAAGACCAACAAGACTTGTTGCAAAGCCTTCACGCTTATTTGAAAGACATTTCCCTGAATATTGCCCTCCTACCGAAAAAAAGCAAAAACCACTAAGGAAATGTGCTCTTTGCAGGAAAAATGGCAAAAGGAAGGAAACATCCTACTGGTGTAAAGAATGTGATGTTGGTTTGTGTGCAGCACCATGTTTCAAAGAATGGCACACACAGGAATAAATAGAACTGGAATATGAGAGGAGCAAAGAGATGAATGTCCCCCTTTGTGTTTTTTTTTTTCTTTTCTCTTCCTTGATGTCGGCTACCTCCCATAATTGGGGGAAAGTGACATGGTATATAGATAGAATAGGAATACAAAATAATAAATATGTTTTGTTCATGATTAAAATAAAAATGTTTATTTGCAATTTTCTTTATTTCCTCAGATATTTTCTACATAATTTGTTCATTATTTCAACAATGACTGAATATGTATATTTATGCCAAAAAAAATAAGAAAATAAATACAAAAAATCATAAAAGAAAAGTAAACAAGTTCATAAGAAATGAATAATACAAAAATATAAGAAATCATGCATTTTTTTTTTACCTAATTTCTTCATTATTTCAACAATAACTAAATGAGTATATTTACAAAAAAAAAAATAAGAAAAGAAATACAAAAAAATAATAAAAATAAAGTAAACAAGTTCATAAGAAATGAATAATAAAAAAAAAATGCATCAAGAAGATGGGACCGCACGGTCTAAGCTTAAGCGCCAATCCGCTGGATAGGGGGTGACGCTCACAAAGCGAAAACGGTCAGGGAGAGGGACGGTTAACAGGTTAAGAGACCTCCCTATGAACCATTACGCCAGGCATCAGATCGCCACCTTACCTGGAAGACGGTGTTCCTACTAGCTTTGGCTTCGGCCAAGCGAGTCAGCGAACTTCATGGTCTCTCGTATGACATCGCCCATTCAAGGGGATGGGGAGAGGTAATGTTCAGCTTCATCCCTGAGTTTATTGCTAAGACTCAGAATCCTGGAGCAGCAGATTCTCGGTTCGACTCCTTCCGGATTTCTAGTCTCCGCTCTGTAACAGATGACCCAGACCATCTCTTACTATGCCCAGTAAGGAGTTTGAGGCTATACCTCAAAAGAACAGCTGCAGTCCGTCCTCATGTACCAGCACTATTCGTCAGCACAGGAAGGACTAAGAGGAGGGTTACCAAGAACACCATCTATGCATGGATTCGTAGGGTCATTGATCTGGCCTTGAATCCAGATCCTCCTCCGTCACGTCGCCCTAGAGCACATGATGTCAGGGGCATAGTTATGTCCCTGGCCTTCAAAAGAAATTTTTCTGTGAAACAGGTTCTGCAAGCGGGGTTGTGGAAGCTTCAAACAACGTTCACAGCCCACTACCTGCAAGACGTGACCTACAGGAGGCTCGATACGTTCTCTATCGGCCCTGTGGTGACTGCACAACAGCTGGTTTAAAACCTCAAGCTCCTTATTGGACAAGTAGCAGGAGGTTGAGGGCATTGTTACCCAGTTTTAGTCTGCATGAATGAAAAGCTTTGACTGGCCCTTATTCTCTTCTTCATCATCCCCTCTCTTGGGGAAGGCAGCATCCTGGGTTCTCTGCATAGCTGACCTCAAACCACTGCAGGTAAACCATGCTCCCTTGTGTTCCTAGTATTAAGTTAATACTGTTACGTCCCCATACCCTAACGAGGTGGTATTGGGAAAGTCCTAGTCTACAAATTTCCATCTAAAGAACTTCAGAACAACTTCCTAGGATGAGTCACACTTCTTCATACCTTCATACACAGCTTGCGTAGGCCGCAGTCCTTGCGTAGCAAGGTTCTAGCGAGGTGCAGGGGCTCTTTATTTCTTGGGTGCTTATACACTCAAATAACAAGCCCCCGGGCAAAGCCAAAAAGCCAGAACTGGCTGGGACGTCCACCCTTCCTAATGGGTGAGTCCCCCCTAATAAATAGCAGAGAATTTGTGTGTCGGAACAAATGACAAACTTTAAGTAATTTGTATTTTTCCTAATATACAAACCTGGAGCTATTTATACAAATTGGCCTGCCATCCCTGCCCCCTAAGAAGTCTTGCCAGAAAGCAAAGTGGTTGCTCAGCTCAGGTATGTGAGTGAGTGGGGTAGCCTGCTACTCCCCCCCCCCCCCCCCTCACTAATTAGCTGTTGGGATGGTTATCCCTCGCTAAAATTATCATGGCTCATCTTTTAGTGGCCGAAAGTGTATGCCTAATAAATAGCTCCAGGTTTGTATGTTAGGAAAGATACAAATTACTCCCAAATTTGTCATATCCCATAGTAAAGAGCTCAAGTTTGTATGATTAGGAAAATTACAAATTACTTCCAAATTTGTCATACAGTATTTAGATAGAAAAATTTCTTTTTTTTCTTATTTTGCAGGAACAAGATATACCAATTGACATACATGCTACAAAACTAGTTGATTGGCTGGTTTCCAGACGACACGTGCAAAAGAATTGGCCAGATTTTGTTCAAGCGATTCGTGAGAAAATAAATAATGCAATTCAAGATATGCCTGAACACCCAGAAGTGACACGCCTGTTGTCTGGTACATGTAAGTAAAATAGCTTAAAGAATTTTATTATTTCATTGCATCATCTTCAAGTTCATTGATCTACCTCCTCTGGAAGGAACAGTTGTTCTGTATCTGGAATGCAAACCTACACTATTTATTAGGGGTATTACTATGGGTGAAGCTGAAAAGACAAGCCATTGAAATTTATCGAGGGTTAACTACCCATCCCGCTAGCTAGCCGGGAGGGGTGGGTAGCTAGCTACCCTCTTCACTCACACACCTGTGACTGAGCTCGCTTTGCTTTTTGCTCGGATGGTGAACGGTCATTGCTGCTCTTCATCCTTGCAATTTTTGGACTGCCATTTAATTCTGTTTATGCTTTTTCTTTTCAGTGTTTACGTGTGTGTTGACTTCTGCTGGCGGCCATGCTTACTTGCCGTTGTCTTGAGGGGCCACACCTGCGGTACGCTTATGTCAGCCGAGGATACAGATCCTCACAGCCTTTGTCCTGCCTGCAGAGGTCAATCAAAAGTCTAAGCGGGACTCTTTTTCTTCGAAGGTTACTTCAAAGCAGAAGAAACCTAAGGCTTCTTCTTCTGCTTCCTGACCTCCCTCCGAAGCTCCTGCTCGCTCAGCCTCCTCCGGGGACCGTCGAGCAGTAGCGCAGGCTACTTAAAGAGAAGTGGCCTCGCCTCTCCCTTCGGGGGTCCATGTCACTTTCTCCTCTTTTTCAGGTTTGGCCATCCTTGGTGTTACCGGGTCTGCCCTCCAAGGAGGCCCTGCTGCGGTTACTTCGCCGTGGTGCTAGTTTGCAGCGATCATCGACGTCAGAGTGGGATCCTCTGTCACTCATCGACGTTGAGGTATCGGAGGTCTCGTCTGCTGCCCTGCCTGCCCACGTTCCTGCCTCCTCCGCCGTTGCCAAAGACTGCGCTTCCACCCTTACTGAACATCTTTTGAGAGGGCAGAAAAGTCCTAGGGATGTCTCTCCTGTGAGTGTTTCTCCCTCCTGAGGGAGTTCACCCATAGAGACTTCTCTTCGGAGGACTGCTGCTGACGGTCAGCTTGCTGATCCTCCACCCCTAGGGGCGTCACTGTGATCATTGTCCCCATTGTGCTTGCCCTCCTCTTCGCCTTATAGGTGCTCCTTCGTCATCAGTGAAGAGACGCTTCTTTGGCTCGTCAGCTTCGTTCTCGCAACCCTCCACAGAGGATGAGTCATCTCGTCCGACGTCTCCTAGTTTCCGACCCTCGCCGGCCTCTGGACTTTCTCCTGTCTTTCTCCTGTCGACACAGCTGCTAGTCCTTGGACTTCAGTTCAGTACTCTCCGTCTGAGGATCGCAGATGTTCGTCCTTCTGAAGGACACATCTTTTCGCCGGACCATCGTATAGCTGCTCGTCAGCCTTCGTCTTGCTGACCTTCTCGTCCATCTCCTGCTCACTCTCCTCTTTCCCGACTCCCTACCGCTCGTCGTTCACCGACTCGTCATTTGCCTGCTCATCAGTCGCCAGTGCGTATTTTGCCTGCGTGCCCCGAGAACCCTGTTTGTCATGCATCTGTTGACCATCACTGGCTATTGCGTCGCTGGCCAACGCGTCGGGTTTCTACTTCTCACTACCATTCCCTGAAACAACGCGTCGAGTCGGAACGTCGTTCGCCTGGCCGCGTGCCTACTGTCCACCATCCAACCTCTCGTAAATTGCCTACGGAGGTTCCCGCTTTAAGCGGTCGTCATCATTCTCCTAGGAGTAGGCACTCGCCACGTCGGCAGTCGTGTGGTTGACACACGAGTATTTGCTGGCTGGCCAACATCAACCAGGTTGTGTCGACTGTTTAGTACCTTTGACAGTGAGGCATTTGTTGACCGAATGCCCGACTTAAAGTATTGAAAGAAATAGATATCTGTTTGAGGCTCAAGGTGAGGATGGCAGGTTCATCCTTGCCAAGATTCTTGGACATGATGTGACCTACCATGCTAGTGGTACTTTTCAGAAGCAGGTTTCTGAAAAATATTTAATTATTTAAATGACATATTTGCATTTATGGTTTTAATTGAATATATTTTTTTTATTTACAATAAACGATATCGGCGTCAATGACCTTAGATGTCAGGATGCCAGAAAACCTCAAATCAATCAATCAATCCAGATCCCAATATATCCGTCTTCAAGGAAGTATTTAAGATTCATTCACGAGGGAAAGCATACGAGTTCAAGGCTCTATGCTTCGGTTTCGCGACAGCTCCTCAGGTATTTACCAAGGTGTTCGCCCTAGTGTCATCTTCGGCTCACAGGAACGGCATCCGTCTTCTCAGATATCTGGACGACTGGCTGCTCCTAGCAGGCTAGGAGGGGACCCCTATATTTGTCACCAGGACATGCTTCTCGAGTTTTATCATAAATCATGAGAAGTCATCACTGCAACCTCACAGAGACTGGTATACCTCGGAATGATCATAGACACCATCCTAGAGAAAGTCTTCCCATCAGATGAAAGAGTACACAGGCTGAAGGAAGTGGCTGCACCCTTCCTCAGAAAAGAAGTTCTTCCCTCCTCTTGTTGGTTGAGTCTGTTTGGCCCCCTAACCTCTCTCATCCTTCTTGTTCCAAACGGCCGCCTCAGGATAAGATCCCTGCAGTGGCAGCTGAAGTCCTTGTGGAACCAACACTCCGACCTACCAGACACCCGAGTTCCCATTACTCAGGATCAGGTGACAGATTTGAGTTAGTGGATGTTAGGCAAAAATCTTTGACAAGGCCAGAATCTTTTTGTTCCCCCTCCGGATTTGATGCTCTTCACAGATGCATCAAAAGAAGGATGGGGGTTCACCTACTGCATGCACCATACGATCTCAGGCTTTCGGTCAGAGTCAGAAAGGTACCAGCACATAAATCTTTTAGAGATAAGAGCAGCCTACCTGGCTCTTCATCAGTTCCAACAGTTGCTGGCAGGTCACTCTGTGGTGTTGATGAGCGACAACACCACAGTAGTGGTTCCAACAGGGCGGTACCTTTTTGCAGCCTCTATGCCATCTTGCAGTAAAGATCCTCAGATGTTCTGAAGAACATTCGGTGGCTCTATCAGCTCGATTCATTCCCAGCAAGAGGAATGTGCTTGCCGACAATCTGAGCAGAGTAAATCGGATAGTAGGATGCGAATGGTTTTTGAATCGTCATATAGCCAACAAAATCCTGACCTTGTGGGGTTCCCTGACTATAGACCTGTTTTTCTCCAGTTCCGAATCCTCAGGCTCTATGGCAAGATGTATTTCAACAATGGTGGTACAACATAGACGTGTATGCCTTTCCCCCGTTTTGTCTGATGAGAAGACTGCTCAACAAGACCAGAGCGTCCAAAGATCTAATGATGACCCTTGTAGCTATGGCATCATGCAGAGTTGTTTCCAGACTTCCTGCAACTTCTAATAGATCTACTGAGAGAACTTCCTCCATGACAAGATCTCCTCAAACAGCCACACGCGAACATCTTCCGCAAGATCGTGCAATCGCTTCGACTTCACACGTGGAGACTATCCAGCGTCTTCTCTCTCAGAATGGCTTTTCACGACAAGTTGCGGAGCAAATGTCCAGACACTTGCGTAGGTCCTCAGCCTTGTTCTACCTGGCAAAATGGAGAGTATTCTGTGATTGGTGTTGTGGAAGGAATATCTCTCCCCTCGATGCCACTATTCCAATAATAACGGAGTTTCTTGTATACTTCCGGGAGGAAAAGTTCCTTTCAGTATCGGCGGTGAAAGGGTATCGCTCACCCTTAAGCCTTGTCCTCAAGCTGAAAGGAGTCGATATTTTCTCCTTGTTGGAGCTTTCTTTACTCATACAGAGTTATGAGATCACTTAGCCCCCATTCAGAGTTCAGTCCTCCTCCTTGGAATATGGTTTGCATCTTGAGATCCTTAAAATGACCTCCCTGCAAACGATTACACCATGCAGCTGACCAAAATCTTACTTTGAAGACAGCTTTCCTGCTTGCTTTAGCCTCTGCATAGAGAGTCGGTGAACTTCATGGCCTCTCGTATGACATCGCCCATTCATGGGGATGGGGGAAGTGACGCTCAGCTTCGTCCCTTAGTTTATTGCTAAGACTCAAAATCCGTGGGTACTGGACCATAGACTCGGGACCTTTCAGTTTGCGAGTCTTCGTTCTGTAACCAACGACCCAGATCAGTTGTTACTTTGCCCAGTGAGGAGTTTGAGATACTATCTTAAACGTGCTGCAGCAACACGGCCCAAACTAACATCTCTGTTTGTTAGCTCAGGGAGAGTGAAGAGGAGGATATCCAAGAACACAGTTTTCTCCCTCCTAGATTCGCCAAGCGATCGAAAGAGCCTTGGCTCCAGATCCTCCTCAGGCTCGTCAACCTAGAGCCCATGACCTCACCGGAATCAGCACTTCCCTGACGTTTAAATGCAACTTCTCTGTGTTGCAGGTTCTCAAAGCAGGAGTGTAGAAAAGACAAATCACCTTTACAGCCCATTACCTTAAAGCTGTGACCCACAGGAGACTCGATACATTTACTATCGGTCCTGTGGTGGCTACTCAACAAGTGGTTTAGGATACTTTAAGCTCCTTGATTGACAAGTAGCAGTTAGTTGGGGGCATTAGTTACCCGGGGTAAGACTTGGATGAATGAGAAAAATGTCTGTCTTTCCTTTCTTCATCTTCCCCTCCCTTGAGGTACAGCACCATGGGTCCCTCTGCAAGCTGGCTTCAACCTCTGCAGGTAGTTATCACTCCCCTTGTGTAGCTTAGTATAAGTTATAAATTGTTATACTGTCTACGTCCCCATTGCTTTCTGCGAGGAGGCAATGGGATACATCTTGTCTTTCCTATATAAACTCACAGACGTTCCTACAAACAACAACCTCTACAGTATTTGTTCTGTAACTGGAATACAAACCACGCTATTTAATAGGGGTATTACTTTTGGCGTAGCTGAAATGACGAGCCATTAATTTTTAACAAGGGTTAACTACCCACACCGCTAGTTGGCGGGCGTAGGGAGGGTAGCTTGCTACCGCTCTCCCTCACACACCTGTGATTGAACTCACTTTGCTTTCGGCTCGGATGGTGAACGGATGTTGCTGTTCTTCATCTTCGCCAACAATTGGCAGCTATTAATGCTTTTTGCTTTTTTCTTAGACTGTGTGAAGTTGACTTCTGCAACCATGCGCACCTGCCCTGGACTCTCCGACCGCCCCCGGTTGAACATTCATGTCGGCGGTCGAGACTGATCCTCACGCCCTTTGTCCTTCTTGCAGAGGTCAACGGTGTGATAGTGTCAACAAGTGTAGGGAGTGGCCTTCCTCCCAGTGGGAGAGGTTTTCGTGACGGGGGAAGAAGAAATCCAAGCGGGATATTTCTCCTTCGTAGGTTGCTTCGAAGGGAGAAAAAACCAAGGCCTCTTCTTCCGTCGCCCAAACCTCCTCCAAAGCTCCTACTTGGTCGGTCTCTTTCGAGAGACCGTCGTGTTGTAGCGTAGACCAATTTATTTCTGACCAACCCCGGGTCTCGAGAGATGAGGTTGCTTCCCCTAGCGAAGCAGCACCACCTGTCCTCCTGGGGGAGGCCTTGTCACTAACTTCCGTATTTCAGATTTGGTCCTCCTTGGGGCTCACGTGTTCGCCCTCCAAGGAGGTATTGCTTGATTTCATCCTTATGGGTGCTTCCGTCAAGCAATCGTCGTCACCGTCAGAGATAGATCCCCTGACACTTGTCGACGTTGTTGTGTCAGAGGTGTCTCATGTAACATCACCCATCTCCTCTGCCACTCCAAACTCTACGGTAGCTGCCGACTTAGTTTCCCCCGTTCCTGACCATCCTCCGAGGGGGAAACTTAAGTTCATCATCGGTCTCTCCTGCTAGTGTTTCTCTCCCTCGGGGGAGTTCACTTACAGAGACTCCTCTTCGGAGGCCTGCTGACGGTCAGCTTGCTGATCCAACGGCCCCCAGAGGGCGCATCTGTCGGAAGGCTCTCCTTCCTCTTTGCCTTAGAGGCCTTCCTTCACCTGCGGTGAGGAGGCACCTCTTTGGTTCAATGTCTTCAATGCAGTCCCCCGCAGAGGAGCCTGTAGACCGATCATCCATCACTGCTCCTGCAACCAGTCTTGTGACTTCAGTCCTGGACCTCTCTGCAGATCGTTCGCGATCTCCTTCGGTGGATGGTCGTGCTTTTAAAGGACACGTCGACCATCCATCGCCGTTCGTGTATGAGCCTAATAAAGCTCCACCAAAGTGCGCTATTGTGCGCCATCACTCTCTCCCTGTGCACCACGCGCCCTGACCATCGCTCACCAGCAGCTTGTCAGTCACTAACGCTTCGGCGCACCACCCATCTTGCTCGCCCTTACTAAGGGCAGCAACCTCACGCGCTTGCGCGCCAACATGTCATCTAGATCCTCAGCTCTCTCCTGCGCGCCATGCGCACACGCGCCCACTATCACATGCGCACCCTGTGCAAACACGCTCAGGGTCGCCTACGCGCCAGCACACCACAATGCACGTGCACTCTCCTGAGCGCCAGCGCTCTCCTGCGCCCACGATCTCCTTCATGCCAGCGCCCACCTGCGCGCCAAATTTCTCCTACACGCCAGTTACCTGCGCGCCAAATTTCTCCTACACGCCAGTTACCTGTGCGCCAACGTTCTCCTGCGCAACAGCGCTCTCCCGCGTGCCAACATGTGCCTGTGCCCCATATTGGGCGCCAACCAACGCGCCAGCAAAATTCTGCTCGTCATCACTCTCCTGCGCGCAAGTTCATAGGTGAGGTAACAACCTTGTTACCCTCACCTGCGCGCCAGCGCTTACCAGTTTTGTGCTCAACTGCGCGCCATCTTTCTCCTGCGCACACACACACAGAGATGCGCGCGCACCCTCTCTCTCCTGCTGATGCGTGCCAACACTCTCTTGCGCGCCCATCATGATTCTCCTGCGCCCCCCTCTTAATGAGAGAATGCCTTGATGAAGTCATTGAGCTTCAGCACGGCATTTCATTCCCGTGCTGAATCTTGGTGACGGGCAAGAGGGCTCTCGAACTTCGGGAAATTGCTCCCCCAGTTCGAATCTAAATTTCTCTCTTTCATCTTTTTCTTCTGCTTAATATTACTTCGACCTTCTCTTAATTTTATCAACTTTCTTTCATCTTGCTGTCCTATCTCTATGATTATTATTTTTCTTAGTTATATATATATATATAGATGTATGCATATATATATATATATATTTATTTATTGTATTTGTTCATTTATTTATTTATCTATTTTTTTTTCTATTTTATTTAAATGGCGTGGATATTTCCACATTCGTTATTACTGCCTGCTTAGATGAATGGGAGAAGGGATCACGGTTGGGAGGTATTCGCATTCAAAGCTATATATGAGAGTATTGGATGATCTCAGCCATCCCAAAGATGGTTTGGACCTTTTTGGCGGAACTACTCTCAAGGGTTGGGTCATCGGAATCCAGGGGGATCCAATCCTTGAGGTGGGACTCTTGGCTTTTGGCCGGAAGCCCATCATTACAGATATGGGGAGGATGATTCCATATTACTTTGGTCTCAGTCCTAACAGGCGGGTTTAGCTTACACCTGTGCCTCTATATCTGTTTTGATGCTATCCTTCGGGTAGGGTATGGAGTGGACCATCGGGGAAATATACTCTCATTGTGCCGATAGTGGAGAATGCAAATTTCCTTTCCAACGTATGATACTTTCTTATAATTCTCAAGCAGGTACCCCAACAAAACAACAAAAAACCTGAAAATCCCATCCTTAAATATGGACCCTTCAAATACTGACTCCCCATCCCCTGGATATGCTGACTCCCCCCCGGCACTGTTGACGACTTCTGCTACTGTAATTAAGGAAAACTCTGTTGACGACCTTCGAACTAAAAAGGACCACTCTACTGATGTTAAAAAATCTAACAATTTGGGTAACACAGGGAAACTACGATTCCTTCATGTTTCCCAAATCCCATTAGAGACAAATTATGATGATATATATAGAGCATTTGAGTGCTATGGATTGATAAAGGAAATAAGGATGAGACTTGGAGAAGAAAAATGGGACTCTTGGATATCTTTTGAAAGTCACGATGAGGCGTTTAATGCCATAAGTAATATTAGTAGTATGAAAATTAACGAATTGAACATCATGGGAGCTCTTTGTGATAAGGTCCCAAAGGAATTGGATGTGTACAAACCTGCTGATTGGTTTGAAAAAGATAGAAATGTACCCATGCCTTCACAGAGAAAACCCAAACCACCAATGTGGCTCTTAGCTGAACCTAAAGGGATAATAGGGAATTATTTTAAGATATGTAAGTTTATCCAAAAAAAAGTAGGAACCATAGCACCTGGAGATATATCTCGTTTTGGGAAGAACAGTTATCTCATCCATGCCAAATCTTCGACTCAGTCTGCAATACTGTCTAACTTACAGACAGGCAGTGATGAAATTACATTGGAAATGAAACCTCATCTTAATTTTAGTTATGGAAGGGGAGTGGTCTTTAATAAGGACCTATACGAATTTACAGAGGAGGAGATACTTTCTATGTGTCCATTAAATGTATGGAAAGTGCATAAGATTCCTGGAACTTCAATGATTATACTCACTTTCCAGGATGCTGATGTACCTTTCCATATTTTTATTGAAAATGAAAGGATTAAAGTTCGGCCTTTCAAACAAAAGCCCCTGCAATGTTTTAATTGTTTTAAATTTGGACACCCATCCAAAGTTTGTAAAAATGGAAAATTGTGTGGTATTTGCTCCAAAACTTATCATGGAGAATGTACACTTGAGGCCAGGTGTTCAAATTGCAATTTGAATCATAAATCAACTGATAGGAGATGCGAACTGTATAAGTTGGAGGAAGCTGCCCTAAACAAATCAAGTTTAGAACACATAAGTGTGGGACATGCAAAAAGATTGTTGAATAAATCAACCAGCTATGCAAAGGCCTTAAAATCAAAGGTAAATTTACCACAGGAGACAGCAACCCCACCTAGCACTGCCAGTAATCCTAAGAAAAGAAATACAACCTCTGATAATAAAGTACTGCATGACAAGGTAATCATATCGCCTTCTGAGGCTTTGCCACAGCGTATTAAAAATGGGTCATTGCCCATTTCTGTACAGCCTTCGTCCCCCATTACCAGCAATAGTACTAACCTCTCCCAGGCCATGTCCTTGCCTGATTTGATGGAGATGCCACCTGACACCAAGTTACCAGGTGCACCTGTATTGGGGAAGGTGCAAAAACCTGGTAGCTCAAAACCTACTAATCGGAAAAGAGAGAGACCTCCATCTCTCTCGCCCCCCTCCATAAGAAATATCAAAATTACGACGTCAAATAAGTATGATGATTTGTCAGTTGATATTTCTGATCTGGAAGTCAATTTAAATAAATCGGAAATTCAAGTGGAGGTCCACCAACCTCCTCAACAATCAGATCAAAAAGACAAAAAGAAAATCATAAATTCTAAACCCAATCTATCAAGACCCTCTTTAATAAAACCACCAAAAAATAGTGTTAGATCAAACACTGCTAATGGGAAGACTCCATCCAAGGGGTCTACCAAATTATAAACCATAGTTTTTTCCTCCATTTTGCAATGGAATTGTCAGGGTTTAAGGGCCAAATATGAAGAACTTAAGCTCCTTATTCATGAGTATTCCCCCATAATTATTTGTCTACAGGAGAGCAAACTTGATCATAATACCCCTTGCCCTCGCGAATACATTAGTTATAGGACACCATATGATCACCAAGTGGGGAGCCATGGCGGAAGTCTCATATACGTTCGTCGAGATGTTCCCCAAGTTTCTCTGTCTATTCGTACACCTCTGCAGGCAGTGGTTGTACAGATCGACATAGGGCGAAAATATACAATTTGTTCTCTGTACTTGCCTCCAAATGATAACATTTTGTATGACAACTTAGTGGAGGTTATTCAACAACTCCCTCAACCTTTCCTTTTACTTGGAGATTTGAATGGTAGACACCCTTTGTGGGGTGATGTTTTAGCAAACACGAGGGGAAATATCATAACATCAATTGTGGAAAATGAAGATGTGGGACTCCTTAATACAGGAGAGCCCACACACTTTCATGTCCAGACAGGTACCTTGTCATGTATTGACCTATCAATCGTAAGCTCTAATTGCCTTCTCGACTTTGATTGGAGAACATTAGATGATTGGCATACTAGTGATCACGCACCAATCATTATAAACACAAACAATGGTCCACCTTTACAGGGATCGCCACGATGGAATCTTGACAAGGCGGACTGGGATAAATTTCGTGAACTAAGCGAAATTGAGGGGGATGCAGGACAAGTTGAAAATATCGATGATGCCATAGACTTACTGAATGGAACTCTCCATACAGCTGGAGTCAATTCAATTCCCAAAACAACAGGGTTATTCAAACGACGACCCGTCCCGTGGTGGTCTTCAGAACTAACTGCCCTCCACAGAGCCACAAGAAGATCTCTAACACGATTGCGTAGACGCAGAACTGATGAGAATTTAATTATGTACAAGAAATGTAGAGCACAGTTCCGTCGTGCCATGAAAGAAGCAAGGCGCCAGTCATGGATGTCTTTTGTTTCCTCCATTAACAGTAGGACACCACCATCTGCTGTGTGGAGGAAAGTAAAAAAGATAGCTGGCAAATTCACCCCCAACCCACCACCAGTGTTGAGGGTGAATGGCCAGTATGTAACCGAAGCAAATGATGTTAGCAATGCCCTGGCTAATCATTTTTCAAATGTATCCAGCAAGTGTGAAGGAGCCCCTGGTCACCAGTATAGGAGCACTGAAGAAAAGAAAATTTTAAATTTTGCAACAAGAAGGGAAGAGTCGTATAATTCTCCTTTCACTGAAAGAGAATTTGATTCCGCACTTGCTCATTGCAATGATACAGCCCCTGGACCCGATGGAATTCCATATGCAATGATTAAACATGTACATTTTAATACAAAGCTATTTATTTTAAGTATTATTAATAGAATATGGCATGATCATAGTTACCCAAGTGTTTGGGAACTAGCCATTATTTTAGCCTTTTTAAAACCCGGTAAAGACAAGTTTTTAGCAGCAAACTATCGTCCAATTGCATTGACATCTTGTTTATGTAAAATCATGGAGAAGATGGTCAATGCAAGGCTGGTGTGGTACCTTGAAAAGAAAGGTATTTTATCACCGATTCAATGTGGATTCCGAAAAATGCACTCAACGACTGATGTGTTGATACGACTAGAGTCTTCTATTTGTGAAGCCTTTGCTTCCAAACAGCACCATGTTACAGTATTTTTTGACCTTGAAAAGGCATATGATACCACATGGAGATATGGTATTCTTAAAACCATTCATGAATTGGGATTGAGAGGAGAGCTGCCACTATTTATTCAGGCATTTCTTTCACGTAGAGTTTTTCAAGTGAGAGTGGGGGAAACTCTATCAGAGAGTAAGTGCCAGGAAGAAGGAGTTCCTCAGGGTAGTGTGCTGAGTGTAACCCTTTTTGCACTAGCAATTAATGGGATATCCTCAGCCATTCCCCAGGATGTTCTCTCAACATTATTTGTGGATGATCTCTCAATATCATTTGCTGGCACTAAAATGGCAATGGTTGAGAGAAAAATCCAACTCTCTATTGATAAAATTATCCAGTGGGCTGACATGAATGGATTTAAGTTCTCGACAAGTAAAACTACCATTGTCCATTTTTGTCGTATCCGGGGAGTACATCCAGACCCGGATATATACATTAAAAGTCAACGGATACCATGTGCAAGAGAAGCTAAATTTTTAGGTTTGATATTTGATTGTAGGCTTACATGGGTTTCTCACTTAAAAGCATTAAAAGCTAAATGTGTTGAAGCTCTGAATATCTTAAAAGTATTATCCCATACATCATGGGGGGCAGACCGCAGTACTATTTTAAAATTATACAAGGCCTTGATTTTTTCCAAAATTAGTTATGGTTGTGAGGTATATTCTTCAGCCACCTCAAGCCGGTTAAAAATATTAGACTCGATACATCATGCAGGTATTAGATTGTCTACTGGAGCTTTTAAAACCTCGCCTATCCCAAGTCTCCTTGTTGATGCTGGAGAGTTACCTCTAGACCTTTACCGAATGTCTTCCATTCTTCGGTATTGGTTTAGATTGCAAAGACTCCCTAACTCTCTAGCCTTTCAGACTGCAAGCCTTGTAAGACACGCATCATACTTTGAGTTGCACCCAAAATCTCCTCAACCCTATGGCTTTCGGGTGAAACGATTATTAAATAGTCTGGATATAATTAGAAATAAGGTACTTCCATTCAAGGTATCATCAACGCCTCCATGGAAGTTACCAGAGATATCTTTTTGTAAATATTTTATTGGAGATAAGAAGAATATGTCAGACCTAGAAGCCAGGTCTCTTTTTAATGAACATGTTAAAGAACATAGAGGATCAACTTTTATCTATACTGATGGCTCCAAATCTGATGCTGGCGTTGGATTTGGAGTACATAGTAATGGTTTTAATTGTAGAGGTGCACTTCCTCTGACCGCTTCCATATTTACTGCCGAACTGTATGGCATATTAACCGCTATTGAGAAAATAGCATTGGAGAAGGAGGGTAATTTTACAATTTTTAGTGATGCAAGGAGTGTCCTTCAAGCTATGGAAGTTTTTAATTCTAATAACCCTCTAGTTTTAAAGATTTTAGAATGGCTTCTCATTATTGGACGGAGAGGTATAACAGTTCAATTTTGTTGGGTTCCAGCACATGTAGGTGTGTCTGGGAATGAGAAGGCAGATTCACTGGCTAAGGAGGCTGCATCCGAGTTGCTGCCAAGAAGGTATCCCATTGCCTGTAATGATTTCTTACCTGTCATCAAGAACTTGGTTTGCAATAAATGGCAACAGCAATGGGATAGTCAAGATGGCAATAAAATGCGAGAGATAACAAATGACATATCTCCTTGGAGGTATAATATGATGCCCCGAAAATGGGAGACGTCTCTTTGTCGTCTCCGTATTGGTCACACTCGGTTGACACACGAGTTTCTGCTGAAGGGCCAACACCAACCGTATTGTGATGACTGCTTAGTACCTCTAACAGTAAGGCATTTGCTGACCGAATGCCCAAATTATAACAACTTGCGGAATAGATATTTGTTTGAGGCTCGAGGTGAGGGTGGCAGGTTCATCCTTGCCAAGATTCTTGGAAATGATGTGTCCTACCATGCAAGTGGCATTTTTAGATTTATTTCAGAAGCAGGTCTTCTGAAAAATATTTAACTTTTATTACATTCAACTTTTATGATTTTAATTGAATACTCTTTTATTTTTTATTTTATTTTATCTTTTATTTTTGTATACATAAATTAAATGTTACCGGCGTCAATGACCTCAGATGTCAGGATGCCTGAAAACTTTAAATCAATCAATCAATCTCCTGCGCCCGCGCTCTTTCGCCTACGGACGCGCGCCAGAACTCTCCTGCGCGCCCGCGCATTCATCACGATTCTCCTGCGTGCCGGCGCGCGAGCATGTGCACCAACAGGAACGCCATCCGGCAAGGTCGCCATCGCCTCATTCCCATCCCAGCAAGCGCCTACCACCGTGCATTGTGGGAGAAGGGAAACATGCAGAGGGGTTCAGGATCCCTAAACTATATTCTAAGGCAAACCCACCTATTCCAGTAACTCCTCCCAGGGAACCTTCGGTCCCTTTCCCTTCAGGGGGTCTGTCTGACAGTGTGTCTGTCAGCCAGCAGCCCTGTTTCAATGCCTTGATCAGAGCCGCAACCCAGGCTTTCAAGCCTGTCCTGTCGGATCTAGGGCATGGAACCATGGCTTCCTCTACCCCTTTGAAGAGGAAAAGAGAAGTTCTGGATGCGGTCACTTCCCCGAGGGCGAAACTGATTCCACTCAAACCATCGAGGCAAGTTCCTCCTATTCCTCAGACTAACTCTCCATCCCTTTCGGACGAAGATCTCCCGTCACCTAGGGAACCACGCGAAGAGAGACTTTCCCCCATCTCACCAATGGAGGAAATCTCTCTTCATGTCGAGAGTTCCTCACTGTCTGAGAGTAGAAGGGACATGCCACACTCATCGATGCTTGAGTCTTACCTCCTTCCCCGGAAGGAATCTAAAGACTCCAAAACCATGCCAAAATTCTCCACTAGGGCTAGGATGGAGCCAGCCAGCCACTCAGGGAATATCCGCAACTCTCCCCAAGAAGAGCCTTTGGGGATAAAAGGAGACTTCGCTGTAAGTCCTACAACAGGAGGAGACCAGTAGGAGTCAGAACATGTATTTTGGCAGGTTCTGACTCTAATGAGGGTTCTCAATGGTTTTCTGACCCAGAGATCCTCCCTCGAGAGGGCAAAGACACGGTCCTAGACCGTGTCTTTAGTACTCAAAAACCCTCTTAAGACCAGTGCAGCCCTGCCCTGGTCTCAAGGGGTGAAGAGTACCAGGGACAATCTTGTCCAGCAGCTCTCTGAGATGTCCTCCTCCAACCGTTCCGGTACCACGAACAAGCTCCTCCCTCCTCCTCGCGTACAGCAGAGGAGGTACTTCGAGATCCTGAAGGAGCCTAGTTCAGCTCTTCCTCTTCACCACACGCTGGAAGAGCTAACCAGGGGAGTCCCTCTTGAGAGAATCTCCAACCGGCAGGTCTCGTTCTCGGCAACCGAGATCCTCAACCAGGAGAAGGTCACAAAGTATGCTATGTAAGCTACTTCGTGGCTTGATATCTGGTTGGGGACCTTAGGTATCCTGATACGATCTGAGGATTTCTCCAAGGAACGTACCAGGAAAGCTATGGAAACCTTCCTTCTCTCAGGTAGTCGCACGATTGAGTTTCTTGCCCACCAAGTCTTGAACTTGTGGGCAAATACCATCTTGAAATGTCGGGATGCAGTAGCTTACAGATTCCACCAGAAGGTCCTTAGCGTCGAGATCAATAGGCTCAGACATTCCTCCGTAGAGGGGTCTCTTCTGTTCGAGCCTAAGGATGTGGAATATGCTGCTGAGAGGTGGAGGAAGTCTCATCAAGACTCCCTCCTCCATAGGGCTTTAACATCTAAGCTCTATAAACCTCCAGCACCACAGCAGTCCCATCCAACCAAGACCACAACGACGACAAAAACTGCAGTGAAGATAACGGTGTCTAACCCCTTTCTTGTCAAAGACGAAAGGCAAAAAGTCCTCCAGGGTAGGTAAAAATCCTAGAGGGAGCAGCCGAGGCCGCAAACGCTAGGATAAGCACTCCCCCTGCATTTCCACCAGTGGGGGGATGCCTACAAAGTTGCGCAAACTGGTGGAAGCAACTCGTGGCCGATTCCTGGACAATCTCCGTGATCAGTCTAGGATATCGCGTCCCGTTCATAACATCTCTACCTACCCTGACCAGGAATCTAGTGTCATTGAACTCCCTTGCCATGGAATCGGCAAGGGGGCAAGCCCTTCGGGCAGAAGTCCAGACCCTGTTGAAGAAGGCCGCTCTCCGAGAGGTCCTTGACAGATCCGCAGGCTTCTTCAGTCGACTCTTTCTTGTAAAGATGGCGTCTGGAGGGTGGAGACCAGTCATCGACCTCTCAGCTCTAAACAAGTTTGTCAAACAAACTCCGTTCAGCATGGAGACAGCAGACACGGTCAGACTAGCAGTAAGACCGCAAGACTTCATGTACACACCGGACCTAAAGGACGCGTACTTCCAGATCCCAGTCCATCCGTCTTCAAGGAAGTACTTAAGATTCAGCCTAGACAACAGAATATACAAGTTCAAGGTGCTGTGCTTCGGTCTTTCCACAGCACCACAAGTCTTCACCAGAGTGTTTACCCTAGTGTCATCATGGGCACACAGGATTGGCATCCGTCTCCTCCGTTATCTGGACAACTGGCTAATCCTAGCAGACTCAGTGTCAACCCTTCTTCAACACTGAGACAAACTTCTGAGACTTTGCCAGGATATGGGGATCATGATAAATCTCGAGAAGTCCTCTCTGCTTCCCACTCAAAGACTGGTATACTTAGGCATGATTGTAGACACCATTCTCTACAAAGCCTTCCCATTAGATGACAGGATAGCAAGGCTGAGAAAGGTCGCAAGACCTTTCCTCAGACGAGAAGAACTTCCAGCCCAATCGTTGCTACGTCTCCTCGGTCACCTTTCATCACTGGCCCGTCTAGTTCCCAATGGTCACCTAAGGATGAGATCGCTCCACTGGCAACTCAAGTCCCGGTGGAATCAAGCACACGACTCCCCAGACATCCAGATCCCCATGGGACCTGCGGAACTGACAGACCTCCAGTGGTGGGTGACAGACGAGAATCTACGAAAGGGAGTGGATCTTCTCGTCCTCCCCTCAGACTTGATGCTGTTCTCAGACGCTTCAAAAATAGGGTGGGGGGCCCACGTGCTGCACCACACGACCTCAGGCCGCTGGTCAGAGTCAGAAAAGTACCTCCACATAAATCTCCTAGAGATGAAGGCCATCTTTCTGGCCCTTCAACAGTTCCACCAGTTCTTGGTAAGTCACTCTGTGGTGGTGATGAGCGACAACACTACAGTAGTGGCCTACATCAATAAACAAGGAGGTACTGTTTCGGAGCAACTATCCCATCTAGCAGTAGAGATACTGAGATAAGGCGAAATCCGCTTGATACCACTATCGGCACGCTTCATTCCAGGCAAAAGTAATGTGCTCGCCGACAATGGATCATCTAGTAGCCAACAAAGTCCTGACTTTGTGGGGTTCTCCGACTGTGGACCTCTTCGCAACGGCCCTGAACTTCAGGCTCCCGCTGTACTGTTCTCCAGCCCCAGACCCCAAGGCTCTCTGGCAAGATGCATTTCAACAACGGTGGGACAACATTGACGTTTACACCTTTCCCCCGTTCTGTCTGATGAGGAGGGTACTCAAAAAGACCAGAACATCGATCAATCTTTCAATGACCCTCATAGCTCTGCTATGGCATCACGCAGAATGATTCCCAAACCTTTTGCAACTCCTAACGGAGCCACCAAGGGAACTCCCTCCATGACACAATCTACTCAAACAACCACACGCCAACATCTTCCACAAAGCCGTAACTTCGCTACGACTTCATGCTTGGAGACTATCCAGCATCTCCTCTCTGAGAGAGGATTTTCGTAACAAGTTACGATTAGGATGTCTTGACATCTACGAAAATCATCAGCAGCAGTCTACCAGGCAAAGTGGAAAGTTTTCTGTGGTTGGTGTCATGGAAGGGGTATCTCTCCACTCGATGCCACTATTCCAGCAATAGCGGAGTTCCTCGTGTATTTGCGTGAAGAAATGCGCCTATCAGTCTTGGCAGTAAAAGGCTATTGCTCAGCCTTAAGCCTCGCCTTTAGACTGAAAGGAATGGACATTTCTTCATCGCTAGAACTTTTCTACTCATACGGAGTTATGAACTTATCTGCCCCCAGTCAGAAGTGAGACCTCCCCCATGGAACGTTGTAGTGGTTTGCGGACTGTGGCCAGAGGTAGCACCCGAACTACCTAGTGTCCGAATGCCGACCACAACCCGATGTTCTCTACACAACAAATATACAGTACAACGGTGGAATACCCAAAAAACCTAAGTAACAGGTTAAGAGAACGGAGCTCTGGGCACCACCCCTTGATTTATACTGGGCAAGGGGACCCAGCTAGAATCTTGCTTTTTATCATACCTTTCATTGGGCTAGCTGGATTATAAGTAAAAGTATAAGAACATCAGGTGAAAGGGAACATTTATTAATTAATAACGGAACACAGTGTGGGAGGAAAGAATTCTAATAGCCAGGCCTTCTCCATCATAAGACTCAATACTACGCAGTACTCTAGAAGTTTTATTCCAGCTGTTACCAAGTTGTGGAATGATCTTCCTAATCGGGTTGTTGAATCAGTAGAACTTCAAAATTTCAAAGTTGGAGCAAATGCTTTTTTGTTGACCAGGCGGACATGAGTCTTTTTATAGTTTATATATGACATATTTGTTGTTGACGTTGTTAATAGTTTATATATGATATATCTCTTTTGACATTACTTTTTTTTAGAATGATTTATTGTTGAATTGTTCTCTTCAGTTATTTATTTCCTTATTTCCTTTCCTCACTGGGCTATTTTTCCCTATTGGAGCCCCTGGGCTTATAGCATCTTGCTTTTCCAATTAGGGTTGTAGCTTGGATAGTAATAATAATAATAATAATAATAATAATACTGTACTTATGAGAGCTTAAAAAACAGTGGCTGGGGAAGGGGGGCACATTGGTGTAAGGAACTGGAATGATATGCTGTATTCATAAAAACAAAAAAATATTTATTTGAAAAAACTGTTAGGAATAATATTACTGTATATCAATTAGAATAATCAAAGGCAAAATTAACATCCCTTTTGCATATTGTACCAGCAAGAGAAAAAATACTAGCTACATGCAAGATATACCACTACAGTTACAAAATGGAACATTAAAATCCTAACAAAACATGACTGTAGAACCCTCAATGCCCGAATTCTTTACTGAAAACTTCCCCAATGTTAATAATCAATGGCCATAATATTGACCAGTCATGCTCTGCCGTCAAATCTGCTTTGAAGAACGGCTGCTAAAACTGAAGAATGGCATGCCAAAATACAGCTGAGGGCCAGTGTCTGTCTTCTCTCATTGCTTACAATCACATCACACAATTTATTCTTACACTAAAGTTTCTGTAAGCTTTCAGAAGTGTTGACATCACATTGATGGGAAAGTATGAAGAATATTGGACTTTACTTAATACAACACCTCAATACCGTTTTTCCCTTGATCGCAGGACTCTAACATACCATAATTTAATTCTTGTCCCTCATCTCACTGATATCATGAATATGGAAAACTCAGTCACCATAAAGCTTTTTTATTTTCAGCAGGAGTCTCAGATCTCCAATCGGCAGGATTCCCTATCATCCCAATCTCTTTTCCAAGTTAGCCCTTATCAGTCTGACGATGAAGGCATCCATGAGTCATTGCAGACCTTCAGTTATAACAGTTAAACAGACCACTACACACTAGCAACAGGCATTACTCTAATCTCTCTGGAGAATACCCTAATTCTCTCTCCCTTACACTCCATACTGAGTGTAGGGGCTGCTGTTAATACCTGGAAAGGAATAATAACAGATTAAGACATTTTTTAATGAGAGGCTTGAGGGATCTATCAAAATCAAATATGTTTCATACACAGAAACCATTAAAGTTTTCTCAGACACAAACCCTTATATATTGCAACATGGTTCGAGTTCTCAGGTTTCTTAAAGAGACCTCCCTATGAACCATTACACCAGGCAACAGATCGCCACCTGACTTGGAAGACAGTGTTCCTGCTGGCTTTCGCCTCGGCCAAGCGAGTCAGCGAACTTCATGGTCTCTCATACGACATCGACCATTCAAGGGGATAGGGAGAGGTAACGTTTAGCTTCGTCCCTGAGTTTATTGCTAAGACTCAGAACCCGGAAGTAGCGGATCCTCGATTCGACTCCTTCTGGATTTCTAGTCTCTTTACTGTAACAGATGACCCAGACCATCTCTTACTATGCCCAGTAAGGAGTTTGAGGCTGTACCTCAAGAGAACAGCCGCAGCCCGTCCCCTTGTGCCTGCACTATTCGTCAGCACAGGAAGGACCAAGAGGAGGGTCACCAAGAACACCATCTCAGCATGGATTCGCAGGGTCATTGACCTTGCACTGAATCCAGATCCTCCTCCGTCACGTCGCCCTAGAGCACATGATGTCAGGGGCATAGCTACGTCCCTGGCCTTCAAAAGAAATTATTCAGTGATGCAAGTTCTTCAAGCTGGGGTGAGGGAACGTCAAAACACGTTCACATCCCACTACCTGCAAGACGTGACCCACTGGAGACTTGATACTTTTTCTATCGATCCTGTGGTGGCTGCACAACAGCTGGTTTAAAAACCTCAAGCTCCTTATTGTACAAGTAGTAGAAGGTTGAGGGCATAGTTACCTGGTTTTAGTCTGCATGAATGAAAAGGTTTGACTGGCCCTTATTCTTTTCTTCATTCTCCCCTCTCGTGGGGAAAGCAGCATCCTGAGTTCTCTGCATAGCTGACCTCAAACCACTGCAGGTAAACCATGCTCCCTTGTGTACCTAGTATTAAGATTAATACTGTTGCGTCCCCATACCCTGACGAGGTGGTATTGGGAAAGTCCTAGTTTACATTTTTCCATCTAAAGAAATTTGGAATCTTTCTAGGACGAGTCACATTTCTACATATCTTCACACACAGCTTGTGTAGGCCGCGAACCTTGCGTAGCAAGGTTTTAGCGAGGTGAAGGAGCTCCTTATTTCTTGAGTGCTAACACACTCAGATAAGTAGCCCCCGGGTAAAGCCAAAAAGCCAGATTGGCTGGGACTTCCACCCTTCTTAATGGGTGAGTCTCCCCTATTAAATAGCGTGGTTTGTATTCCAGTTACGGAACAAATGACAAATACGTAGATAATTTGTATTTTTCCTAACTATACAAACCTTAGCTATTTAACCAAACTTGCCCGCCAGCCCTATCCCCCTTGAAGTCCTACCTCCAAGCAAAGTGAGCTCAATCACAGGTGTGTGAGAGGGAGCGGTAGCAAACTACCCTCCTTACCCCCGCTAACTAGCGAGTTAGCGGGGGTGTGGGTAGTTAACCCTCGTTAAAAATTAATGGCTTGTCATTTCAGCTACGCCGATAGTAATACCCCTATTAAATAGCTAAGGTTTGTATAGTTAGGAAAATACAAATTATCTACGAATTTGTCATTTTACTACATTGCACAGGCCGTGAGTATACTCACTTTGTATATTTCAGCGAGGTGTTAAAGTTTTCCTTAGACCATAGTCATATACTGTACTAGGTAAAACCGAGTCAGTGTCCATGCCAGATCTAGGACTTCCACCTACCTAAGAGTGGGTTATCCACATAAATAACGGAAGGTTTGTTAGTGTGGGAACAAATGAGAAATACGGAGATAATTTGTATTTTTCCCTAACTAATACAAATCTGGAGTTATTTATATAAATTGGCCCACCATCACCTGTCCCCCAGAAGTCCTGCCAGCAGTAAAAAGTGACCTCTCTCACTGCTGTGAGAGTATATATAGAGGCGGCTGTGTACCCCCCAGCCACCCTCAGCCTACCCGCTTAAGCGGTTAGGCAGCATTGCCACCTCCCAATTAAAGTCTAATGGGTACCTCCAGCTGCCCCTGAAAGGCAGGATTGCCACCTCCCAATTAAAGTCTAATGGGTACCTCCAGCTGCCCCTGAAAGGCAGGATTGCCACCTCCCAATTAAAGTCTAATGGGTACCTCCAGCTGCCCCTGAAAGGCAGGATTGCCACCTCCCAATTAAAGTCTAATGGGTACCTCCAGCTGCCCCTGAAAGGCAGGATTGCCACCTCCCAATTAAAGTCTAATGGGTACCTCCAGCTGCCCCTGAAAGGCAGGATTGCCACCTCCCAATTAAAGTCTAATGGGTACCTCCAGCTGCCACTGAAAGGCAGGATTACCACCTCCCAATTAAACTCTAATGGGTACCTCCAGCTGCCCCTGAAAGGCAGGATTGCCACCTCCCAATTAAAGTCTAATGGGTACCTCCAGCTGCCCCTGAAAGGCAGGATTGCCACCTCCCAATTAAAGTCTAATGGGTACCTCCAGCTGCCACTGAAAGGCAGGATTACCACCTCCCAATTAAACTCTAATGGGTACCTCCAGCTGCCCCTGAAAGGCAGGATTGCCACCTCCCAATTAAAGTCTAATGGGTACCTCCAGCTGCCACTGAAAGGCAGGATTACCACCTCCCAATTAAAGTCTAATGGGTACCTCCAGCTGCCCCTGAAAGGCAGGATTGCCACCTCCCAATTAAAGTCTAATGGGTACCTCCAGCTGCCCCTGAAAGGCAGGATTGCCACCTCCCAATTAAAGTCTAATGGGTACCTCCAGCTGCCACTGAAAGGCAGGATTACCACCTCCCAATTAAACTCTAATGGGTACCTCCAGCTGCCCCTGAAAGAATATCCACATAAATAACTCCAGGTTTGTTTTAGTTAGGGAAAAATAAATATTATCTTCAAATTTTTCATACAGTATTATTATTATTATTATTATTATTATTATTATTATTATTATTATTATTATTATTATTATTATTATTATTATTATTATTACTACTACTTGCTAAGCTACAACCCTAGTTGGAAAAGCAAGATGCTATAAGCCCAAGGGCTCCAACAAGGAAAATAGCCTAGTGAGAAAGGGAAATAAGGAAATAAATAAACTACATGAGAAATAGTTAACAATTAAAATGAAATATTTTATGAATAGTAACATTAGAATAAATGTTTCATATATAAACTATAAACACTTAAAAAACAAAACAAAAGGAATAGAAATAAGATGAAACAGTGTACCTGAGTGTACCCTTAAGCAAGAGAACTCTACCCCAAGACAGTGGAAGACCATGGTACAGAGGCTATGGCATTACCCAAGCCTAGAGAACAATGGTTTGATTTTCTGGTGTCCTCCTAGAAGAGGTGCTTACCATAGCTAAAGAGTCTCTTCTACCTTTATCAAGAGGAGAGTAGCCACTGAACAATTACAGTGCAGTTGCTAATTATTGATCTTTATAACCCCTTTAATTTAGTTATGATAATAGAATATCAATTATTGTAATAAAGTAGCCCTCTCCATTCCACTAGGATAACAATTTATTAAGGTTAAATGGTAGCAAGGTATTTGACTTAAGGGTGAAGTACCTACATAGTATGTTTACTGTTGTCTAGGAAGAAAAATTTTGCATTAAAAATAACGTCTCTCTTACTGGAGCCCTAATTGCTTATATTTTTCCTGCAGATATCAACTATTTCCATTGCCTAAAAATAATAGAAATTTTAAAGGAGACAGAGAAGGACAGTAGGAATATATTAGGCTGGTATGGGTCCCAGCGTATGAAGGTGAGTCACTGTTATCCTTGTTTTAGAAAGGAATTTCTACTTTTTACATGAATGTTTAAATTAGGATTAATAGCCATTTTGTTCCGTAAATGGAATGCAAACCACACTATTTAATAGGGGTATTACTTTCGGCGTAGCTGAAATGACGAGCCATTAAAATTTAGCGAGGGTTAACTACCCATACCACTTGTTAGTTGCGGTAGGGGAGGTTAGCTTGCTACCATTCCGCCCCTCACACACCTGTGATTGATCTCACTTTGCTTTTGGCTCAGTTGGTGAACGGACGTTGCCGCTCTTCACCCTCGCCGTATATTGGCAGCCATTAATGTCTTTTTGCTTTTTCTTTTCTCTAGTGTGTGTTTCTGAAGTTGACTTCTGCGACCATGCGCACCTGCTCTGGACTCTCCGGCCGCCCTTGTGGAACGTTTATGTCGACGGTGGAGACAAATCTTCACACCCTTTGTCCTATATGCAGAGGTCAACGGTGTGATAGTGTAAATAAGTGTAATGAGTGTAGGGAGTGGTCTTCCTCCCAGTGGGAGAGGTTTGGGCTACGGTGGAAGAAGAAGTCCAAGCGGGATATTTCTTCTTCGAAGGTTCCTTCGAAGGGAGGAAATCCCAAGGCCTCTTCTTCCGTCTCCCGACCCTCCTCCGAAGCTCCTACTCGTTTGGCCTCTTACGAGAGTGTCGAGTAGTAGCGTAGACCAAGTTAATGTCGGCCAACCCCGGTCCTCGAGAGATGGTGTTGCTTCCCCTAGCGAAGCGGCCCCACCTCTCCCCCCGGGTGAGGCCTTGTCACTTACCCCTTGGTTGCAGATTTGGTCTTCCTTGGGGCTCACGGGTCCCCCCTCCAAGGAAGCTTTGCTGCAGATCATCTGTATGGGTGCTTCTGTTCAGCAGTCATCGTCGCCGTTAGAGGTAGATCCTCTGGCCCTCGTCGACGTTGTAGTATCAGAGGTGTCACATTAATGTCATCCGACTCTTCTGCTCCTCCAGACTCTCCAGCGGTTGCTGCCGACTTAGTTTCCCCCGTTCCTGAACATCCTTCGAGGGGGAACTAAGTACAACGTTTGTCTCTCCTGAGAGTGTTTCTCTCCCTGAGGGGAGTTCACTCATAGAGACTCCTCTTCGGAGGACTGCTGCGGCGCACGGTCAGCTTGCTAATCCAACGGCCTCCATAGGGTGCCATCGTCGGAAAGCTCGCCCTCCACTTTGCCTTAGAGGTCTCCCTTCACCATTGGTGAAGAGCCGCCTCTTTGGTTCGTCTGCTTTATTGTCGCAGCCGTCCCCTGCAGAGGAGCCTCCGCCGCAGTCATATGACCTTCGACCATCACTGCATCTACTACTAGTCCAATGACTTTGGTCCTGGACCTCTCTGCGGATCGTTCGCGATCCCCATTGGTGGATGCTCGCCCTTACAAAGAGCACATCCCAGTTCCTGACCATCCACCCTTCAGACCTATCGACCTTCCATCACTGTTCCTGTCACCTGTAAAGCCTCTTGAGGCTCTACCAAAGTGCGCAGCTGCGCGCCATCGCCCTGCAGCTCGCCAACCTACAGGACATCAATGCTCTACAGCGCTTCGGCTCGCCCCTTCACCTGCTCACCCTCATAGACGGCAGCAACATCGTGCGCCTACGCGCCAATGCTGTCTTGCGCGTCAGCACTCTCCTGCGCGCCCACGCTGGAGCGCTGGAGCGTGGGCGACCCGCCTACGCTCACACGCCCAGGGTCGCCCACGCTCCAGCGCACTTCTGCGCGCTTGCACTCTCCTGCGCGCCCACGATCTCCTGCGCGTCAGCAATCTTCTACACGCCCACGATCTCCTACGTGCCAGCGCTCTCCTGCGCGCCAACTCTCACCTACGCGCCAACACTCACCTTCGCGCCAGCACTCTCCTGCGCGCCAGCACTCTCCTGCACGCCAATTTTAAATATTAAACTTAGCCGGTGAATATATAATAGCTGATTCCAAAAACTCGCGAGCGATCGCCGTGAAGGTTGCGGGTGTGACCACCAGCGCCGACTATCGGCCAGATACCGCATATACTTGTCAATTTCTCCAGTTCTTCTCTGTCGGTCTTGTCGACAAGTTGGTTCCGCTCGCTTATGACCTTGAGTTTTCGACCGATTTGGTGAAGTACTTTATTTTGGTTGTTTTTTGGCTTTCGCTGTGACGAGTGTTTTTTCTTCAATTAAACTCTTGAAACCCTTTTTTTGGCTGGTGTTTATTGTTGATGAATTTGGTTTTGACTTGGATTTTCTCTGATTGTTCAAAATGGCTGACCCTTCTCCTGTATATCACAAGTGTGCGAGGGATTGCAACAAACGTCTTCCCAAGGCCTCTATCGACCCACATACCGTTTGTTCTAATTGCCGGGGTAAATCCTGCCAATTAGGAGATCGGTGTGAGGAGTGCGTGGTCTTGTCGGAATTCGACTGGCTTGAGTATGACAAATATACTCGTAAGCTTGAGAGAGATAGGGTGAGGAGAAGCTCCTCTAGATCTTTGGAATTTTCCTCCTCCCATGCCCCTGAACCTAATCCTTCCCCTGTAGTAGTTGTTCCTGAACCCCCTACTAGCACTCATGAACTGTCCATGCGGGATATGTTTCTAGCGATTCAAGCTTTAGGCGAAAAAGTTGAGTCCTTAGCATCGGACCGTAACCAACTCATGTCAGATGTTAAGTTGTTGAAGTGTCAGAGTGGTAAAACAGAAAATCGTAGTGATAAAGTGATAAGTGCGCAAAGTGTGTTTAGTGTTGCGACCGAGGGTTCGTCTGTTCGTGCTTGTCGCTCCCCTAGTCCGAGACCTCTTTCAGGCTCCCCTGCACCAGGGAGAAGTAATGTCGTAGGACTTAAGGGGGCGAGAGGCGTAAACCAACGTACAGACGTTCCCTCTTTGGTATCGGACGTTTCTCGTCAAGATCGCCCTTACCATAAGACGGGTGAGACTATGTTCTCCTTGTCCTCCGAAGACTTATCGCACTAGAAACCTTGGCGCAAGGTTTCTAGACCCTTGAAGCGAAAGTCAGTCCCTTCAGGACAGGTCCAGCGTCCTGGCTGTAGCCATTGGGGCAGCTCTGACCTTTTGCAGTCGTCGGATGACTGTTCGCCTATTAAGCGCAAGCGTAACACGGGGTCCGAGGGTCGCGGTAGAGGCAATGTTTTGCCAACGCAGACGTTACCGACGTGACGGCCCGTTCCGACTCCCGTTGATCCGAAGTGGGTTGTCCTGCGGGACATGCAGTCTAAGCTTGCCTCCCTTATGGAAGAGTATGACTTTGAGCAGGTTCGCGATGATCCTTTGCTTTCGAGTCGCCAGTGCGCTGAACGTGACTCTGGCCTTCAGCCGCCCAAACGAGTATTCACTCGTCCGTTTGACGTTAGTGCTGACGTTTCTAGTACCTTGAAACGCGATGCTAGTCGTGTGCCTAGTCTTTCACGTCAGTCACGTGACATGGATCCTTCCTTGCTGCAGTCTCGGACTGACGTTCAGCTGCTGCCGCCGCAGCCCCGCACTGACGTTCGCCAACCGGCTCCGTTGCCTCGACGTGACGTTGAGCGTCAGTCACCGCAGTCGGAGGTTGTTTTGCCTGCTCAGACTCTGCAGTCAATGCAGGTCCGACGTGACGTCGAGCGTCAATCAACTTCAGCTGTTGTTGTTGGTCAGTCACAGGACTTTCAGTGCTTTCAGCAGCGGCGTGACGTCGCTTCCTCTTCTGCTACTGCTGCTCCTTTGCTTGTTGACATTGCCTGTCAAGCGTTGCCTCCTCGGCATGTCTCTCCGTATCATGAGACTCGGCAGTTGTCGGACGAGGTTCCGTCGGATGAGGAAGTCGCTGATCCCCTTCCAACTGATATTCCTTTGGGGACTTTGTCAGACGGAGAGGAGCCTAAAGCTGCTCAGCCCTCTCTGGATTTTAAAAAGATCATGCTGATTTTTAAGGAACTGTTTCCTGACCATTTTGTAACTGCTGCTCCTCGTTCGCCTCCGTCAGAGTTTACGCTAGGCCTAGCTACTTCGACGCCTTCGTTTACTAAGCTAGTGCTCTCTCGCTCTTCTAAGAGAGCTTTGCGTTTACTAGGCGATTGGTTGATCACCAGGAGGAGTTTGGGGAAGACAGCCTTTGCTTACCCCCCTTTTAAACTGGCTTCTAGAGCGAGCGTCTGGTATGACACGGGAGAAGTTCTCGGCTTGGGAGTTCCTGCCTCTGCCCAGGGAGACTTCTCAAGCCTCGTAGACTCTCCCCGTCGCCTGGCCATGAGACGCTCTAAAGTTTGCTGGTCCTCTTCCGACCTTGATCATCTCCTCAAAGGGGTTTACAGGGCCTTCGAAGTTTTTAACTTCTTGGATTGGTCGCTGGGAGCCTTGAGCAGGAAGATCTCTTCGGCCGACCGTGATGTATCCGTGCTAATTATGTCCTGCATGGACAAAGCTATCCGTGATGGCTCTAATGAGCTCGCTGCTACCTTTACGGCAGGAGTCCTTAAGAAGAGGGAGACTCTTTGCTCGTTCCTTTCGGCAGGAGTAACTCCCTGCCAAAGGTCAGAGCTTCTCTTTGCCCCGTTGTCATCTGCCTTGTTTCCTCAGCAGTTGATTAAGGATATTGCAGCTTCTCTGGTGCAGAAGGATACCCACGACCTGATGGCTACGTCGGCGCGCAAGGCTGCTCCTTCATCATCTTATGTCGTAAGACCCAAGCTCGATACTCCAGCAACGAGGTTTATCCCGCCCTTTCGTGGCAGAGCCCCCGGTAAGGGAGGCGCTCGTGCCGACAGTAAAAGAGGCAAGAGGAGAGGATCCAAGTCCTCCCGTGGCAGAGTCTGACTGCCCACGTCCTCAGACAGCGGTAGGGGCCAGACTGAACAACTTCTGGCAAGCCTGGGAGAAGAGGGGTGCAGACCGAAAGTCTGTGTTGTTGCTAAAGGAGGGGTACAAAATACCTTTTGTACGGAGACCTCCTCTGGTAAAAGTTCCTATAGACCTCTCTCCCAGGTATCGAGAGGAGTCAAGGAGACAGGCACTACAACTGCAGGTGTCTCAGTTGCTAGAGAAGGGAGCGGTGGTGAAAGTCTCGGACCTTCAATCACCGGGATTTTACAACCGTCTCTTCCTAGTCCCAAAGCATAAAGGAGGTTGGAGGCCGGTGCTGGATGTCAGTGCGCTCAACGTTTTTGTTGTCAAAACAAAATTTACGATGGAGACCACGAAGTCCGTCCTAGCAGCGGTCAGAGAGGGAGACTGGATGGTCTCTCTCGACCTGCAGGATGCGTACTTCCACATTCCTATACACCCGGATTCTCAACCGTATCTGAGGTTTGTATACAGGAATGTGGTGTACCAATTCCGAGCACTGTGCTTCGGCCTCAGCCCTGCTCCTCTTGTTTTTACGAGGCTCATGAGAAATGTGGCAAAATTTCTTCATTTATCGGGGATTCGAGCCTCCCTGTACCTGGACGACTGGCTGCTCAGAGCGTCGTCCCGTCATCGCTGTCTGCAGGACCTTCAATGGACGTTGGATCTTGCTAAGGAGTTGGGACTGTTGGTGAACTTAGAGAAGTCTCAGCTGACTCCCTCCCAAACGATTCTCTATTTGGGGATGGAGATTCGCAGTCTAGCTTTTCGGGCTTTTCCGTCTGCCACCAGGATAGATCAAGCCTTGCTCAAAGTCCGCCTCATGCTGAGAAAAGACCGTTGCTCTGTGAGAAGTTGGATGAGCCTCCTAGGGACGCTGTGATCCCTGGAACAATTTATCTCTCTAGGGAGACTTCACCTTCGCCCTCTCCAGTTCCATCTAGACTCCCATTGGGACAAGAACAAGACTTTGGAAGCTGTCTCAATCCCGATCTCCGAACCAGTAAAGACGTGCCTGAACTGGTGGGACAGCAATATAGGCCTTCGAGAGGGTCTGTCCCTGGCGGTCAAGAACCCAAACCACGTGTTATTTTCAGACGCGTCGGATTTGGATTGGGGAGCGACTCTGGACGGTCTGGAATGTTCGGGTCTTTGGACGTCGGATCAGAGGAGCCTTCACATCAACTGCAAGGAGCTGTTGGCTGTTCACTTGGCCTTGACGAGTTTCAAGAGTCTTCTCCGAAACAAAGTGGTAGAAGTGAATGCGGACAACACCACAGCCTTGGCGTACATCTCCAAGCAAGGATGCACTCACTCCCACACACTGTTCGTCATCGCAAGGGACCTCCTCATCTGGTCAAAAGATCGAGGCATCCCACTGTTGACGAGGTTCGTCCAGGGAAAATTGAACGTCTTGGCGGACTGTCTCAGTCGGAGAGGTCAGGTGATCCCTACAGAATGGACCCTCCACAAGGACGTGTGCAAGAGTCTTTGGATGACTTGGGGTCAGCCCACCATAGACCTCTTTGCGACCTCATTGACCAAAAGGCTCCCGACCTATTGCTCTCCAGTCCCAGATCCAGGGGCGGCCCACATAGATGCCTTTCTGCTGGACTGGTCTCACATGGACACTTACGCATTTCCGCCGTTCAAGATCATCAACAAGGTTCTGCAGAAGTTCGCCTCTCACGAAGGGACAAGGTTGACGTTGGTTGCTCCCCTCTGGCCCGCGAGAGAGTGGTTCACAGAGCTACTTCAATGGCTGGTAGACGTTCCAAGGAGTCTACCTTTAAGGATGGATCTCTTACGGCAGCCCTACGTAAGGAGTCTTCATCAAAGCCTCCCCGCGCTTCGTCTGACTGCCTTCAGACTATCGAAAGACTCTCAAGAGCTCGAGGATTTTCGAAGGAGGCAGCCAGAGCGATCGCGAGGGCTAGGAGATCATCTACTATCAAGGTCTACCAGTCGAAGTGGGAGGTCTTTAGAGAGTGGTGCAAATCATCCTCTATTTCCTCTTCCAGTACCTCTGTAGCCCAAATTGCAGACTTTCTCCTGCATCTGAGAAATGTTCGCTCCCTCTCTGCTCCCACTATTAAGGGCTACAGGAGCATGTTGGCGTCTGTGTTCAGACATAGAGGCTTAGATCTGTCAAATAATAAAGATCTCCAAGATCTCCTTAAGTCCTTCGAGACCTCTAAGGAGCGTCGTATGTCAACTCCTGCTTGGAACTTAGACGTGGTCCTAAGGTTCCTAATGTCCGACAGGTTTGAGCCATTGCATTCAGCCTCCCTGAAGGATCTCACCCTCAAGACGCTTTTTTTGGTGTGCTTGGCTTCGGCTAAAAGGGTCAGTGAGATCCATGCCTTTAGTAAGAACATCGGCTTCTCTACAAATAAAGCCACATGTTCGCTTCAACTTGGTTTTTTGGCCAAGAATGAACTGCCTTCTCGTCCTTGGCCTAAATCTTTTGATATACCTTGTCTGTCAGAAATCGTAGGCAACGAGGCTGAAAGAGTACTGTGCCCAGTTAGAGCTCTTAAGTTTTATTTGGCTCGTACTAAACCATTACGAGGTAGTTCTGAGGCCTTATGGTGCTCCGTTAAGAAGCCCTCATTGCCCATGTCTAAAAATGCTTTATCGTACTTTATTAGATTTTTAATCCGGGAGGCACATTCTCATTTAAATGAGAAAGATCGTTATTTGCTTAAGGTCAAGACGCACGAAGTGAGAGCGATAGCAACTTCGGTGGCTTTTAAGCAAAACAGGTCTCTGCGAAGTATTAATGACGCGACCTTTTGGAGGAGCAAGTCGGTGTTCGCTTCATTTTACTTAAAAGACGTCCAGACTCTTTATGAGGACTGCTACACCCTGGGTCCATTCGTTGCAGCGAGTGCAGTAGTGGGTGAGGGTTCTACCACTACATTCCCTTAATCCCAATATCCTTTTAATCTTCTCTTGAAATGTTTTTAATCTTGTCTTGGGTTGTACGGAAGACTAGGAAGTCTTTCGCATCCTTTTTGATTTGGCGGGTGGTCAAATGTCGTTTCTTGAGAGCGCCCAGATTAAGGGTATTGATGAGGTCCTGTTATAAGGGTGGTCGCCCTGGATATAACAGCTCCTGGGAGTCTTTCAGCATCCTGAGAGGACGGCTGGGCTTCGTGAGGAAAGCGGACTAATAAGGCAGAGTAATCGTCAGAGTCAGCTTCCTTACCAGGTACCTATATTTAAGTGGGTTTTTTATGATATAATTGTCAAAAACTCATGAGCATATACGCCTTTATTGCATTAATACTGGTCTCTACCCACCACCATGGGTGTGAATCAGCTATTATATATTCACCGGCTAAGTTTAATATTTAAGAATGATATTTTGATTATAAAATAAATTTTTGAATATACTTACCCGGTGAATATATAAATTAAAGGCCCTCCCTTCTTCCCCGATAGAGACCCAGCGGACTGAGAAGAACTGGAGAAATTGACAAGTATATGCGGTATCTGGCCGATAGTCGGCGCTGGTGGTCACACCCGCAACCTTCACGGCGATCGCTCGCGAGTTTTTGGAATCTGTCGAGCCGTCCGAGACGTCAGCTATTATATATTCACCGGGTAAGTATATTCAAAAATTTATTTTATAATCAAAATATCATTTTTCTCCTGTGCACCCTCCCGCGCTCCAGTACTCACCTGCGTGTCAACGAGTTCCTGCTCACCAATATTCTCCTGAGCGCCAGCACTCACTGACGTGCCCTCACTCTCTTGCGCACACGCGCCATCACACGCCTACGCGCGTGCAACAAACACGCGCAATCCAGCGCTCACCTGCGCGCCAGGTCTCTCCCGCGCACCAGGTCTCTCCCGCGCGCCAGGTCTCTCCCGCGCGCCAGGTCTCTCCCGCGCGCCAGGTCTCTCTCGCGCGCCAGGTCTCTTCCGTGCGCACGCACGAAGACATATGTACGCGGCAACACTGGCCAGCGCGCCAGCTCTCGCCCGTGCGCTAATACTCTCCTGTGCGCCTGTGCGTGCTCCAACAGGCACGGGCGCAAGAACTACACCTGGAAAGGTCACCATTGCCTCATTCCCCTCCCTGCAAACGCATTCCAGCACGCCCTGCGGGAGAAGGGAAACAGGCACCAGCAGAGGGGTTCAGGATCCCTAAACTGCCCTCTAAGGCAGACCCACCTATTTCGGTGACTCCTCGTAGGGAACCTTCTGTCCCTTTCCCTTCAGGGGATCTGTCTAACTGTGCATCAGTCAGTCAGCAGCCTTGGTTCAGTGCCCTAGTAAGAGCTGTAACACAGGCATTCAAGCTTGTCCTTTCCAGCCACTCGTCAGAGTAGCCTATAGTTCTGGACTCACGACACGGAACCATGGCTTCCTCTACCCCTTTGAAGAGGAAAAGAGGAGTTTCTGACGCGGTCACTTACCCGAGGGTGTAGCTGACTCCGTGCTCACCATCAAGGCCAGTCTCTCCAGTATCTCCCCAGGGATACTCCCCCTTCCTGTCTGATGAAAAGGGGACTCAACCCCATCCTTCACCAAGGGAATTGCGTGAGGGGAGGCACTCCTCCATTCCAGCATTGGAGGAAACCTCCCTTCATGCAGAGAGTTCCCCTCAGCCAGAGATCAGGAGGGACACAACACTCAGGCCTTCGATGTTGGAGTCTTACTTCCTTCCTCGGAAGGAGTCCAAAGGCTCCAAGACTCTGCCAAAGTCCTCCACCAGGACTACAAGAACGGAGACAGCCAGCCACTCGGGGAATGTCCGCGACTCACCCTAAGAAGAGCTCTTGGGAACAGAAGGAGACTTCGCTGCAAGTCCAACATCAGGAGGAGAGCAACAAGAGTCAGAACATGCATTCTGGCAGGTTCTGACTAATGAGGGTTCTCAACGGGTTTTCCGACCCAGAGATACCCCCTCGAGAGGGAAAGGACACGGTCTTAGACCGCGTCTTCGGCACTCAGAAACCCTCAAATACCAGTGCAGCCCTTCCCTGGTCTCAGGGGTTGAAGAGTACCAGGGATAAGATCGCCCAACAGCACTCCAACTTTGCCTCCTCCAACCATGCTGGCTCTACGAACAAGCTCCTCCTACCTCCTCGTGTACAGCAGAGGAGGTACTTTGAGATCCTGGAGGAGCCCAGTTCAGCTCTTCCACTTCACCACTCTTTGGAATAGCTTACCAGGGGAATCCCTTTTGAGAGACTCTCCAGGCGGCAGGTCTCGTTCTCGGCGACCGAAGTCCTTAACCAGGAGAAGGTCATTAAGTTTGCGATGCAAGCTACTTTGTGGCTGGACATCTGGTTAGGGACCTTGGGAATCCTGGTACTATCCGAGGATTTCTCCAAGGAGTGTACCAGGAAGGCAGTGGGGACCTTTCTCCTTTCAGGCACTCGCATGATCGAGTTTCCTGCCCACCAAGTTTCGAACTTGTGGGCAAACACCATCTTGAAACGTTGAGATGCAGTGTCTGAAAGGCTCCACCAACAGGTCCCCAGCGTCGAGATAAATAGGCTCAGACATTCCTCTCTAGAGGGAGCCCACCTGTTTGAGCCTAAGGACGTGGAACTTACTGCTGAGAGGTGGAGGAAGTCTCATCGAGACTCCCTCCTCCATAGGGCTTTAACATAACCAAGCCCTATAAACCTCCAACACATCAGCAGTCACAGGAAAGGCAAAAAGTCCTCCAGGAGAGGGAAGAATCCTAGAGGGAGCAGCCGAGGCCGCAAACGCTAGGATAGGCACTTTTCCTGCGTCTCCACCATTGGGGAGATGCCTACAAAGTTGCTCAGACAATCTTTGTGATTTGTCTAGGATATCGCGTCCCGTTCATAACATCTCTCCCTCCCCTGACCAGGAATCCAGTGTCAATAAACTCCCTTGCCTTGGGATCGGCAAGGTGGCAGGCCCTTCGGGCAGAAGTCCAGACCCTGTTGAAAAAGGGTGCTCTCCAAGAGGTTCTCGACGGGTCCCCAGGCTTCTACAGTCGACTCTTTCTTGTAAGAAAGGCGTCTGGAGGCTGGAGACCAGTCATCGACCTCTCGGCCCTGAACAAGTTTGTCAAACAAAGCCTTCCCATCGGAGGACAAGATAACAAGTCTGAAAAAGGTCACATAACCTTTTCTCAGACGAGAAGAACTTCCAGCCCAAATGTGGTTACGTTTCCTCGGTCACCTTTTGTCACTGGCCCGTCTAGTTCCTAATGGTCGCCTCAGGATGAGATCCCTCTAGTGGCGATTCAAGTCCCGGTGGAATCAGACTCGCGATTCCCCGGACATCCGGATCCCCATGGGATCAGTGGTGGGTGGCAGACGAGACCCTACGAAAAGGAGTGGATCTTCTCATCCTCCCCCCGGATTTGTTGCTGTTCTCAGACGCCTCAAAAAAAGGGTGGGGGCCCCACGGGCTTCACCACACAACCTCAAGCCTCTGGTCGGAGTCAGAAGAGTACCTCCACATAAATCTCCTAGAGATGAAGGCCATCTTTCTGGTCCTTCAACAGTTCCACCAGTTCCTGCCAGGCCACTCAGTGGTAGTGATGAGCAACAACACCACAGTAGTGGCTTACATCAACAAGCAAGGAGGTACCTTTTTGCAGCATCTATCCCATCTAGGAGTAGAGATACTGAGATGGGCCGAAATCCACTCGATACCACTATCGGCCCGCTTCATTCTGGGCAAAAGGAATGTGCTCGTCAACAACCTGAGCACAGCATCTCAGATAGTGAGTACCAAGTGGTCTTTGGATCATCTAGTAGCCAACAAAGTCCTGACTTTGTGGGGTTCTCCGACTGTGGACCTCTTCGCAACGGCCCTGAACTTCAGGCTCCCGCTGTATTGTTCCCCTGTCCCAGACCCCAAAGCTCTCTGGCAAGATGCATTTCAACAGCGGTGGGACAACATTAACGTTGTCACCTTTCCCCCGTTCTGTCTGATGAGGAGGGTACTCAACAAGGCCCGAATATTGGTCAATCTTTTAATGACCCTCATAACAACCTGAGCAGAGCATCTCAGATAGTGAGTACCAAGTGGTCTGTGGATCATCTAGTAGCCAACAAAGTCCTGACTTTGTAGGGTTCTCCGACTGTGGACCTCTTCGCAACGGCCCTGAACTTCAGGCTCCCGCTGTATTGTTCCCCTGTCCCAGACCCCAAGGCTCTCTGGCAAGATGCATTTCAACAACGGTGGGACAACATTAACGTTGTCGCCTTTCACCCGTTCTGTCTGATGAGGAGGGTACTCAACAAGGCCCGAACATTGGTCAACTTTCAATGACCCTCATAATAACCTGAGCAGAGCATCTCAGATAGTGAGTACCAAGTGGTCTGTGGATCATCTAGTAGCCAACAAAGTCCTGACTTTGTGGGGTTCTCCGACTGTGGACCTCTTCGCAACGGCCCTGAACTTCAGGCTCCCGCTGTATTGTTCCCCTGTCCCAGACCCCAAAGCTCTCTGGCAAGATGCATTTCAACAGCGATGGGACAACATTAACGTTGTCGCCTTTCCCCCGTTCTGTCTGATGAGGGTACTCAACAAGGCCCGAACATTGGTCAATCTTTCAATGACCCTCATAGCTCCGCTATCGCATCACGCAGAATGGTTTCCGGACCTTCTGCAACTCCTGATAGTCTCCAGGAGAACTCCCTCCACAACACGATCTACTCAAACAACCACATGCCAACATCTTCCCCAAAGCCGTAGCTTCGCTACGACTTCACGCCTTGAGACTATCCAGCATCTCCTCTCTGAGAGAGGATTTTTGTAACAAGTTGCGACTAGGATGTCGGGATATCTGCGAAAGTCATCTGCAGCAGTCTACCAGGCAAAGTGGAAAGTCTTCTGTGGTTGGTGTCGAGGATGGGGTATCTCTCCTCTCGATGCCACTATTCCAGCAATAGCTGAGTTCCTCATGTATTTGCATGAAGAAATGCGCCTATCAGTCTCGGCAGTAAAAGGCTATCGCTCAGCCTTAAGCCTCATCTTTAGATGTATAGGAATGGATATTTCTTCATCGCTAGAACTTTCCTTACTCATACGGAGTTATAAACTTACCTGTCCTCAGTCAGGACGTGGTTCGAGTTCACAGGTCTCTTAAGAGACCTCCCTATGAACCATTATGCCAGGCAACTGATCGCCACCTGACTTGGAAGACGGTGTTCCTACTAGCTTTGGCTTTGGCCAAACGAGTCAGTGAACTTCATGGTCTCTCATACGACATCGCCCATTCAAGGGGATGGGGAGAGGTAACGTTCAGCTTCGTCCCTGAGTTTATTGCTAAGACTCAGAACCCGGGAGTAGCGGATCCTCGATTTGACTCCTTCTGGATTTCTAGTCTCTTTTATGTAACAGATAACCCTGACCATCTCTTACTATGCCCAGTGAGGAGTTTGAGGCTGTATTTTAAGAGAACAGCCGCAGCCCGTCCCGTTGTGCCTGCACTATTCGTCAGCACAGGAAGGACCAAGAGGAGGGTCACAAAGAACACCATCTCAGCATGGATTCGCAAGGTCATAGACCATGCATTGAATCCAGACCCTCCTCCTTCACGTCGCCCCAGAGCTCATGATGTCGGGTGTAGCTACGTCCCTGGCATTCAAGAGAACTTCTCAGTTAGGTAGGTTCTTCAAGCTGGGGTGTGGAATCGTCAGACCACATTCACATCCCACTACCTGCAAGACGTGACCCACTGGAGACTCGATACGTTTTCTATGGATCCTGTGGTGGCTGCACAACCTCAAGCTCCTTATTGGACAATAGGAGAAGGTTGAGGGCATTGTTACCCGGTTTTAGTCTGTGTGAATGAAAAGGTTTGACTGGCTCTTATTCTTTTTTTCATCCTCCCCTCTCTTGGGGAAAGCAGCATCCTGGGTTCTCTGCACAGCTGACCTCAAACCACTGTAGGTAAACCATGCTCCCTTGTGTACCTAGTATTAAGACTAATACTGTTGCATCCCCATACACTGGCGAGGTGGTATTGGGAAAGTCTAGTTACACAGTTTTCCCTTCTAAAGAACTCGGAATAACTTTACTTGGACGGTTACACTTCTATATACCTCAACACACAGCTTGTGTAGGCCGCGAACCTTGCATAGCAAGGTTCTAGCGAGGAGCAGGGACTCCTTATTTTTGAGTACTGACATACTCAAATAAGGAGCCCTGGGTAAAGCCAAAACCCAGATTGGCAAGGACGTCCACCCTACCTAATGGGTGAGTTTCCCCTATTAAATAGCGTGGTTTGTATTCCATTTATGGAACAAATGACAAATTTGTAGATAATTTGTATTTGTTCCTACACTAAATACAAACCCTCTTTCTTTACTATAGGAGATATTCTAGCGCAATCTGGAAAATACGGCAGAAAACCTTAACAAGGTCGTTAACGACCGGGCTGGTAGTTATCTACCTGTTAGGGGTGGGGCACTGCCGGTCGGTAGCTACTGAATACCTTCAATCGAATTCTAGCCATCGCAGTGGTAGCACCGCTGCTCCTGCTTTTGTTTCACTGGCAGACTAGCCTTTCTTTAGTGTGTTTTTGATTAACTTTTTTCTTTTTCTTTTCTTTATTAGATGTGATGTCCTCTATTATGAGGAAGTGTCCCGGGATTCCCCCGAAATCTTGTGGCACATTCATGTCACCACCAGAGGTGGATCCTCATTCCCTATGCCCTTCGTGCAGAGGTCATAGGTGTTCTGAAGGTCCCCCTGCCAAGTATGTTGAGAATGGTCGCCCTCTCAGTGGGATAAGTTCGTGAAGAGGAAGAAGAAGAAATCCAAAAAGGATTTGTTACCTCCAGGTTCGCCGTCAAAAGGTAAGGAGTCTCGGGCCTCTTCTTTGGCCTCTCGATCTCTCCCTTCGGACTCTTCCTTGCCTCCTTCCTCCGAGGGGAAGTCAAGGAAGAGCGGCACCATTGACTTGACCCCCATTCCCCCTGGTCAGGCAGGTCACGTTGCCCCTCCCAGTGGGACAATTTCTTCCAGCATCGGGAATAACTCTATTACCACTTCTATTCCAGATCACGTACGAGCGGTATGGCCTGCCCTTGGACTTCCTGGTTCTCCTTAGGTGGAAGTGTGGAACCAGTTCCTCGCAGGCACAGTCTTACCTCAGGTCCCTTCTGTTTTGGAACCTTCGGGAGTTCCGGACCTCGCCTACATCCCGTCAACCCAGTCGGCGGCCGCTGAAGTGTCGGCAGATGTAGTAACTTCAGCTCCCGCGGTGCCTACTTCGCTTCTCGCTTACGCTTCTACGAAACCACAACGTCGCAAGCGCGATCATCGCTATACCTCCCCCTCCCCCTCCTCCTCATCGTCTTCATCCTCCTCGGAGGCTAGGAGGGAGAGAGAGAAGACGAAAAGGAGAGCTCGCTCTTTTTCGCCCAGACGTTCTCGTCGGAGAGAGAGGCGACATAGGAAGGGACGTTATCGTTCTCGCTCTTCCTCGCTTTCTATCTCTTCACGAAATGTCTCGCTGAGAGACGATAAGCGCTCTCGTCATAAACATAAGAAGAGTGCATCCTCGTGTCATCGTTCTGCCTCGCGATCGTCTTCCTCTCGCGAGGGATCATCTAGGCGCTGTAAGAAGAAGAGCACTAAGAGACGTTCTCGCTCTTCGTCACGAGAGAGTTCTCTTAAGCGTAATAAGCGCTCCCGTTGGAGCGATTTTTCATCTAATCGCGCTCGAAGAGCGACCAAGGAAAGAGAGCACTCTGAGCGCGATCCCTCTCTTTCACATATTAATTTGAGGAGCTCAGATCACTCTAGGCAAGCGAGAAAGAGCACTTCTTCTCGCCGTCGCTTTGTATCAACAGAGAGAGAGCGCTCCCGTCCTTCAACCTCCCGATTGCGCAAGTCTCCGGACATATCCGCACGGGGTCATTCACCTCGCCCTCGTGTTTCAGACAGAACAGCTCCGGTTCTCGTACTTCCTAACGAGTTACGGAATATGAGCCGTTAATTTGGTCGCCTACGCCTAGACCATCGACTTCCAGGAAAGATCAGGCGCGCGCGGCGCCATTAGCCAGCGCTAAGCCTTCCCTTGGAATAACGGCTATGGAGTATTCTATGTCGCCGTAACCTCCAGACACTCGGGCTTCTATCGCCCTCCCTCGCGAGGAGTTAGCGCGACCGGAAGATTCCTCTGAAGAACAACCATCAAAGGACTTAGAGTCCTCCTATCTGAGGGCTCTAAGAATGATCTCTAATATCTCAGGCCTCGGGGATTTGCATCTGTCACCCCGACATACCGACGCTCCAGCTTTAGACAGACTATGTCATCCTCCACCCAACTCTAAGACCAGAATCGAACTTTCCTGGTGTATTCACACTGCAGGCCGTCTGAGGAAGGTCGCGCAGACGGTCTTGGGGGAAACGGGTTCCTTGAAGTCTCAAGGATCCCATAAACTTCAGAGATGCCAACCCTTCTCCTTTGACCCTGGATCCCCTCACAGCAAGGCTCACACCTGGTTGCTCTGCAGAGAGGCTCTCTTCTCTCCCAGTCTCCTTCACCGCCACAGAAGCCTCGGCAATGGAAGCAGCGTCAATGTCCCTTCTGGAGGCATTATCCTGGTTTGACACGTGGTCAGGCACAGTCGGCTACCTAGCGAGTCACGAAGACCTATCAAACCAAAACTCCATGCAGTCCCTGCAGGAAGTCCTAGCGGCTGGGGCCAAAACAATGGACTTCCTAACTGCTACGACTGCAACCATGTGGGGCAACTGGATTCTAAAAAGGAGGGAATCAGTGGTTTCCAGACTTCATAGGAGCATCGGTAAGACCGAGAAATCAGATTTGAGGAACTTGGATCTTCTGCAACCTCTCCTTTTTTCTAAACAGGCAGTTTCCTCTGCCTTAGATACTTGGAGGAAAGAGACGCAGGACACCATGATGCAAAAGGCTGCTTCCCTTCGCACAATGCAACAGCAGCCAACTCCACAACCCAAAACCACAACCGCAACTCCACTCCCAGCCAAGAGCCTCACCCGCCCCTCTTTTATAGCCAAACTTATGGGCAGAGGAAAGTCAGCTCCTCCCAAGGCTAAAGGCAGAGGGAGGAACCCTAGACAGAAATAGGGTCACGGCTCCCCCCTCATAGTGCGTAGGGGGTGCCTGCAGGGGAGTTGGAGTAGGTGGAAGGCTATGGGGGCCATGCAATGGACCATCAAGGTGCTTCGTTGGGGGTACCGCATTCCCTTCATAGACTCTCATCCTCCTCTAATTCCTCCCCCGATCTCGTCCTCCCAGATCCCTCGGGATCCAGGGAAACAGCAAGCCCTAGCTCGGGAGATTCAGGGCATGCTCCTAAAAGGCTCCATTCAAGAGGTCTCCAACGCCTCCCCGGGGTTTTTCAGTCGCCTCTTTTTGGTAGAGAAAGCCTCGGGAGGTTGGAGACCCGTAATCGATTTCTCGACCTTGAACCAGTTTGTAAAGCAAACTCCATTCAAAATGGAGACAGCAGCCTCCGTGACCCAAGCGGTGCGTTCAGGAGACTTTATGGCATCGGTGGACTTAAAAAATGCATCACACATCTCAGAAATTCCTGTGCTTTCTGGTTCAGGGTCGAATCTTCGAGTTCAAAGTCCTGTGCTCCGGCCTCTCGACCGCCCCACAGGTCTTTACGAAGGTTTTCGAACTCGTATCTTCGTAGGCTCACAAGCACGGAATACGTCTGCTAAGATACCTGGACGATTGGCTACTCCTGGCCTCATCCAGGGAGTCAGCTCTGGATCACTTGAGAAGACTTCTAGACTTTTGTAAGGACTTGGAGATCTTTGTAAATGCAGAGAAGTCTTGCTTGACTCCAACCCAAGTCTATAACTATCTGGGTATGTCCATCAACACCCAGGTAGGGAGGGTGTTCCCTTCGGAAGACAGACTTCGGAGACTGGATCAATCCATCGCCCATCTCTTGTCCCCACTACAGCCTACAGCTAAGTCATGGCAGAGTCTTCTGGGCCATCTTTCCTCCCTGGAAAAACTAGTTCCAGGCGGAAGATCGCGAATGAGAAATCTCCAGTGGCATCTGAAGACCCATTGGTCTCAAAAGATCGATTCCCCGTTCTTGTCAGTGGAGGTTCCAGCTCTGGTGTTACAAGATCTTCATTGGTGGTCAACCAGAGAGATTACCCAAAAGGGCATTCCCCTCCTAAGCCCCAGTCCGAAGTTAAAACTCTTTTCGGACGCGTCACTACGGGGCTGGAGTTCCCACCTAGGCCCGAAATTAGCATCAGGAGTTTGGTCTCCGATAGAGTAAACTCTCCACATAAATCACCTGGAATTATTAGCAGCCTGGAAAGGCCTAAAATTCTTTGTAAGAGATCTACAAGGACGAGAGGTGGTGCTGATGAGCAACAACTCCACAGCCGTCTCGTACATCAACAAACAAGGGTGTACTCTGGCAAGAGACCTCTGTCTGCTAGCGGTCCAGATTTGCCAGTGAGCGGAAGGTCACAACATTTCTCTCACGGCCAGGTTTATTCCTGGCCGGAGAAACATCGTGGCAGATCAACTGAGCAGACATCACCAAGTGTTGAGTGGCGAATGGTCTTTGGATCCTCGAGTAGCGAAGACAGTAATAGCTTTGTGGGGTTTCCCCACAATAGACCTGTTTGCCACTTCTCTGAATGTGAAACTTCCCTGCTACGGGTCCCCAGTTCCAGACCATCAGGCAGCGATCCAGGATGCCCTTCAACATTCCTGGGACAACCTTGACGCATATGCCTTTCCACCCTTTTGCCTGCTCAGAAGGGTGATCAACAAACTCAGGACCTCCCGGAACTGCAAGCTAACTAATAGCTCCGGCATGGCCAAGCAGAGAGTGGTACGCAGACCTTCTTTCCCTGATGGTTCAAGTTCCAAGGTTTCTGCCTCCAGAACCCCTTCTGTTGACGCAGCCACACAGTGGTATTCCCCACGGGAGAATCCACTTCCTGATGCTTCACGCTTGGAGGCTCCCCAGTCTCTCCTCAGAAGCAGAGGCTTTTCAGAGAAGGTGGCTGAGCACATGTCCAGGCACCTACGCCAATCTTCCACAAACCTCTAGCAAGCAAGATGGAGAGTGTTTGCAGCTTGGTGTAGAGGGCGAGGCGTGTCTCCACTCGATCCCTCTCTTCCATTAGTGGCAGACTTCCTGGTGTACCTCAGGGAGGAGAAAATCCTCTCAGTTTCGGAAATTAAAGGCTATCGTTCAGCCTTAAACCTCATCTGTAGACTGAGAGGGGTTGACCTTTCCACCTCAGAAGATATCACCTTGTTGATTCGAGGTTTTGAGAGATCTTGCCCCCCAGTTGAGATTAGACCACCACCTTGGGACGCGTCCCTGGTCTTATGTTCCTTGAAGGGACCACCCTATGAGCCCTTAAATAGGACCTCTGATTAATTCCTAACCCTTAAGACTGTCTTCCTAGTAGCTCTGGCCTCGGCAAAAAGGGTTGGTGAACTTCATGGTCTATCCTACGAAGTCACCCATTGTAGAGGATAGGGGGAAGTCTCGCTCAACTTCGTGCCAGGCTTTGTGTCCAAAACTGAGAATCCTTCATCGGACGATGAGAGGTTTAGAGAATTTCAATTTTCCAGCCTCAATAGGGTAACACATGATACGGACCAATTGCTACTGCGCCCAGTCAGGGCGCTAAGGAAATACCTGAAGCGCACCAGACCTTTCATACCACGCCTCCGTCATCTCTTCCTCAGTACCAACAAGGTAAAGAAGAGAATCTCTCGCACCACCATCTCTTTATGGCTCAAGAAAGTTATTGCGAGAGCCATTCACGGAGACCCAGAGGCAGCTCAACCCAAAGCCCATCAAGTTAGGGGAGTGGCTGCCTCACTGGCGTTTAAGAAGAATTTTTCAGTCTCCCAAGTCTTAAGAGCTGGAGTCTTGAAACGCCAATCTACATTCACCTCTCACTATTTATCCGATTTGACACATAGGTCTCTAAACACCTTTTCTATAGGGCCTATTGTGGCAGGTCAAGCAATATCTGAGGTTGTGTATAAGGAGGAAGTTGTCCAGTTTTGGGCTCTTTGTTTCGGCCTAAGCACCGCCCCTCAAATAGATGGTGCGGTTACTAGAACTTGTCGTTCTTCTAGCCATAGACCTCTTCCAAGCTCCCCAACCCCTGGGAGAAGGAATGTCGAACGACGAAAGGAAACGAGAGGCGATAGCTCCTGAGCACTCGTCCCATCGAGCGTACCTGTTGACGCTTCACAGAACGCTCACCCTCGTCATATGAAAAGCTAGGTGAAAGTGTTTTCGTCCTCATCGAAGGATGCCGCGCCCAGACGGGGCTGGCGTCTCGCATCCAGACCTCTGAAGAGGAAGCTTGCCTCTGTCGAACGGCGTCATGTCATGACGCCTCAGGCTCCAGGTTGCAGCCATTGGAGCAGTCAGTTTATTCCTGCAATCGCTGCCTGAAGGATCTGCAGATGATGTTGAACCTATCGGAAGGACTGGGTCTTATGATAAACAGAGACAAGTCTCAACTGACACCATCCCTAGAGATCATTTATTTGGGGTTGGAGATTCAGAGTCAAGTTTTTCAAGCTTTTCCGTCTGCCTCAAGGACGAAGCAAGCCCTGTTGATGCTTCATTGCTCTTTAGAGAAACGGAAGTGTTCTGTGAGAGAGTGGATGAGTCTGCTTGGAACCCTCTCCTCGTTGGAGCAGTTTGTCTCCCTGGGAAGACTGAATCTTCGCCCTCTTCAGTTCCACCTCAAACGCCATTAGGACGAGGGAAAGGAAATACTGTAGAGACAAATTGCATCCTTTTTACGGAGTCCGTATAATTTGCCGTCAGTGGTGGAACGATCCAATCTGACTTCAAGAAGGTCTTTCATTGGAACAGAGGAACCCAGACCTTGTGTTGTGTTCCGACGCCCCGGACTCGGCGTGGGGAGTCACACCTGGCAAGTTGGAGATCTCGGTCTCTGGTCGAAAGATCGGGTTTTCCTCCACATATACCAGAAGGAGCTGTTGGCAGTCCTGCTGGCCCTCAAAAGTCTTTGAAAGGTCAGTACTGAACAGAATGGTGCAGGTCGACTCCCACATCAATACAGCGTTGGCCTGCATAGCCAAACAAGGTGAAACCCACTCATTTTCACACTACGAGATTGCGAGAGTTCATCTTTACTGGACAAAAGAGAAGAATGTAACCCTGGTAACAAGGTTTTTTCAAGGGGAAAAGAACATGATGGCAGACAGTCTCAGCAGGAGAGATCAAGTTCTGTCCACAGAATGGACACTTCATCAGGTCTGCAAGAACCCGTGGCGGATTTGAGGTCGTCCTTGTGTAGACCTGTTCGCAACCTCGAATACGAAGAGGTTGGAGTCATTCTTCTCCCCAGTGCCAGATCTCGAAGCAGTCCACATTGACGCTTTCTTTTTAGATTGGTCTCACCTGAGCGTGTACGCTTTCCCTCCGTTCAAGATTGTACACAAAGTGATGATAAAATTCGTGTCACACGAGGGAACCAGTTGACTCTTGTGGCCCCTCTTTTTAGCCCTCAAGAGAGTGGTTCGCAGAGGTTCTAGAATGAATGATGGACATCCCGAGAAGCCTTCCATTAAGAGTAGATCTACTCAAGCAACCCCACTTGGAAGATACCATTAAAACCTCCAAGTTCTTCATCTAACTGCCTTCAGCCTATTGAAAAACTCACAAGAGCTAGAGGTTTTTTCGAAGGAGGCGGCTAGGGCGATTGCAAGAGCAAGGAGGTCTTCTTCCATCAAAGTTTTTTAGAGAATGGTACAGAGTCAACTCTGTTTTCTCTTCCAGTACCTCTGTGACTCAGATTGCTGACTTCCTGTTATACCCTATAAGGAAACGTAGGTTTTCATCATCTTATATCAAGGGATACAGGAGCATGCTAGCGGCCATCTTCAGGCATAGGAACTTTTTTTTTTCTGATAATAAAGACCTACAGGATCTTCTCAATTCCTTGGAAACATCTGAGGAACGGCAACAGGAATCACCAGCTTGGATTCTGGATATAGTCCTGTAGTTCCAAATGAGTGACAGGTTTGAGCCCTTGCACTCTGCTTCCTTTAAGGACCTCACTATGAAGACTCTTTTTTTGGTCAGTCTTGCGACTGCTAAAGGGGTCAGTGAGATTCATGCCTTTAACAAGAACATAAGTTTTAGAGATAACAAAGCTTTCTGCTCTTTGCAGCTAGGCTTTCTTGCTAAAACAAATGCCCTTCTCAACCCTGGCCAATGGCTTTTGAGATTCCGAACCTTTCGGATGTGGTTGGTGAGGAATTGGAGAAGGTCCTGTTCCCAGGAAGAGCCCTGAAGTTCTACCGGGAAAAAACGAAAGAGTTGCGCGGCAAGTCAGAAGCTCTTTGGTGCTTGGTCAAAAAGCCTTCGTTACATGTCAAAGAATGTACTTTCCTCCTTCATCAGGCTCTTAATAAGAGAGGCTCATTCACTTTGTAGTGAGGCAAACCTCAAGCTTTTGAAGGTAAAGACACATGAAGTCAGAGCTGTGGCAACTTCCGTAGCCTTCAAGCAGAATAGGTCTTTTCAAAGCATTAGAAACATAACCTTCTGCAGGAGTGAATCTGTGTTCACCTCACACTATTTGAAACGCGTCCAGACTCTTTATGAGTACTGCTACACTCTGGGACCATTTGTAACAACGAGTGCAGTAGTGGGGGAAGGTTCTCCCATTACCTTCCCGTAACCTAATACCCTTTTCTTCTCTTGGAACACTTGTATTTTTATGGTTGTTTGTGGAGATTGGACGACAATCTTCCACAATCATTGATTTTAGTCAGGTGATTATTTCGTTCCTTGAGAGCGCCCGGAACAAGGGTATTGGAGGAGGTCCTGTCACATAGAGGTTTTTATACCAGTTTAACAGCTCCTAGAGGTCTTCAGCCCCCTGGGTGGATCGCTGGATCTCATAAGGAAAGCGGACATAATGAAAGAATTCATTGAAGTTAGCTTCCTTATCAGGTACGAACCCTTAAGCTTGTTTATTAACTCTTAAGTAAAATTCCAACAATGTCGGCTGTCTCTGACCCTCCACCAAGGGTGTCAATCAGCTATATATATAACTACTGTACCGGGTAAGTCAGATGTTTAAAAATGATATTTTCATATTAAATAGATTTTTTAACATACTTACCCGGTAGTTATATATAATTTAATTCCCCCCCTCCTCCCCTCTAGAGACCTATGGGCATGGAAGATCTGAGGAATCACTGGAATGGTTCCAGGTACCTTAATAGAGGGCGCACCGGTGGTACACATGGCTACCCAATCGGCGATTGCCGCGAGTTTTGAAATTTCTGCTAGACGTCAGGGACGTAAAGCTATATATATAACTACCGGGTAAGTATGTTCAAAAATTTATTTTATTATGAAAATATCATTGTCAAAAACAAAAAAAGAATTCAATATGGTAAATTAGAAATCTTTATTGCTGGTTGCATGTATGTTGATCGTCGGATAAAGTAGCAAGGAACAGACATTCTTTATCTCAAAATATTGAAGAAAAACTTAGAAAATAATCCAAGTGATAATCAGGAAATTAATGATAAAGTAAACATCAGGAAACTATATCTAAAGAACCAAATAAATAAAAGTAAGGCTAACACAGGTATACAGAAACCCAACTGCAGCAAAATAAACTGAAGTAACGCTCTGTCCTGTGGAAATCAATCTCTATTACCATAATGTTCAACCCATACGTAATGCAATGGAGTGTTAATGTCCTTAAACCCATTCGCATCTATGGAAATTCAGATCCTATTGAAAAGTTATCATCCTATTGCAATATGCTTACATCTTACTAACTATGCTATTCATTATATATACCATGTCCCTTCTGCTGATGCATCAGAACAATCACAATCTATATTCATAATAGTGTAACTTATGATACTAAGATATTTAACACAGAATTTCAATTATCTGAAGTTTAAAGTACATTTGAATAAAAACTGTATATGCAATCAACCATCTTGCAATTGTAATTTGCAAAATTTAGCCAAAGATTTCCAAAATAAGCAAGAAGATTTCATATTGATTGCACACAGTCCTCTCTGGGGTGCTAATTGTGTTACTGTATTGCTGTTAGAAATGATTATAGAGGTTCAGCAAATAGCTTGATGACAGGCAAGAGGGCTCTCGAACTGGGGATTTTTCTTTTTTCAGTTTGACTCTAAATGTCTCTCATCCTATTCCTATTTCTTATAATTGTTTCACTCTCCTTCATATTTATCAACTGTCTTCACCCTCGCTGTCAAAATTCTCTTACCTATTTCACTGTCCAAATTTTCTTTTAAAGAACATCATATCCGGGATTGGAATTTTTTTCAAAATTAATTGTGGGAGCTGTGGTAGTCTTGCTAACTACCCAATAATGTTCGGACACTTAAAAGTGTCAGTATTTCCATACTGGCACACAGGACTATTCTCGAACAAAATACTTGACCTTCGGATTCCAGGGGTTGGCCGGTTTCGTAGAGATAGGACACTCGGCATTCTGTCCGGTTTGCCTGCCACTATGATTAAAGTGGGGATGATGGTATTCTTGTAATGCTCTCAGTCCCATCAAGCGGGTTTGGCACACACTTGAGCCTCTCTAATCATAGTCGTACCATCCCTTTATGATAAGGTAGGGTGTGGACATTAGTGAAGCAGCTGTTGCAGGTGTCATTGTTGGAGAAATTAATTCCATGAAAGGTTAATGGGGTCTTCTTTGGGATTTGAGACAGTCTTATTATTTTTTTTCCCTTACACTTCTTTTTTTGTTCTTTTTTTTTCATTATTATTATTATCCCCTCCCTCCCCCTAAAAAATTATTAACAGAATATAGCATGATCATAGTTATCCAAGTGTTTTGGGAACTAGCCATTATTTTAGCATTTTTAAAACCTGGGAAGGATAAGTTCTTAGCAGCAAACTATCAACGTATTGTATTGACATGTTGTTTATGTAAGATCAGGGAGAAGATGGTCAACGCAAGACTGGTGTGGTACCTGGAGAAGAAAGGTATTTTATCACTTACCCAGTGTGGATTTTGGAAAAAGCATTCATCGACAGATGTGTTGATACAACTTGATTCCTCTTTTTGTGAAGCTTTTGCTTCCAAATAGCACCTTCTTCTTCTTTGTCTACATCTTTTCCCACTTCTATGTGGGGTCGATGTTTCTGGTCAGCTTTCTCCACACCTCATCACCAGTTAATCCCTTAGATTGAAGGTCATCCTTGATACAGTCCACCCACCTTAGCTTTGGTCTCCCTCACTCTCCTCCCAATATACTGTTCATCTCTTCTCATGACATAACCATACCCCCTCAGTCTATTTTCTTGGATCTTATCTGATAGTTTTCTAACTCCTGTGGTACCCCTAATTACCTCATTCCATATCTTATCTCTTCTTGTCACCCCAAATATCCATCTCAATATTCTCATCTCTGCCACATCCATCTTCTTCTCTTCTGTCTTCTTTATTGCCCACATCTCCGCTCCATACACCATTGCCGGTTTCACAACTCTCTTGTGTACTTTACCTTCCAAATAGCACCATGTAACAGTATTTTTTTTCACCTTGAATGGGGATATGATACTACATGTAGATATGGTATACTTAAAACCATTCATAATCTAGGACTGAGAGTGGAGCTACCATTGTTCATTCAAGCATTTGTTTCACATAGATTTTTTCAAGTTAGAGTAGATGAAACTTTGTCAGAGAGGAAATGTCAGGAAGAGGGAGTCCCTTAGGGTAGTGTGCTGAGTGTAACCTTTTTCAAGTTAGAGTAGATGAAACTTTGTCAGAGAGGAAATGTCAGGAAGAGGGAGTCCCTTAGGGTAGTGTGCTGAGTGTAACCTTATTTGCACTAGCCACAAATGGGATATCCTCAGTCATTCCTAAAGATTTTCTCCAACTCTATTTGTGGATGATCTCTCTATATCATTTGCTGGAGCTAGAATGGCAATGGTTGAGAGAAAATTACAACTCTCAATCGGCAAAATAATTCAATGGGCTGATATGAATGGATTTATGTTTTCAACAAGCAAAACTGCCGTTGTCCATTTCTGTTCTATTCGGGGAGTACATCCAGACCCGGATGTGTACATCAAAGGTCAGTGTATTCCATGTCTAAGTAAAGCTAGATATCCAGGGTTGATCCCCCCAGATGCTGAAGCCTTGACAAGGATATGGGGGTTCGGGATTAGCAGCTGCGCTCTGATGAATGGTGGGAACTGCTTTCCCACTGGACCTTGCTGCCCAATTTTTGATCCAACTAAATTAGTCAGCACTTTCTCTTTTTTTTTTGGTTATTTCTTTGACTCTCCAATCTCCTCCTTTTGGGCATGAACTCGTTGATGACTTTTGCTTGTTTGATTATACTTTGGGTGCTTCTTTGGATTTGGCACAGTGTGGGATGGATGGCATGGCATCTCAATCTGTACCTATTTAGACGCCATCACCCTCTGGCAGACCTCATTGGGTGCAGACCATGTCTGTTAAGAGTTGAGCTCCAGTGATCCAGATTTAAGTCACCCATATTTGTGGGTAATGGGTGACACCAGGCATTGGAGTCATCGGTGGTAGGGGCTAACTACCCCCACCGACCAGTGTACGCCCACCTAAAGAGAGGCAGCCCCTCTCTAATAGAGAACTGGTTTCCCGCTGAAAGCTCTTCTCGTGTTAGGCCACATGGGATACGACTGACATCCTCCGATAAGAGGTGGATTACCCGGCTTTCCTTGTTCTATAGAAACCAACCCCTCCGTTGACGACCTCGAGAATACAAACATGGACCTCGGTATAGACAGCTCCAATTCAGGTTCTAATATTGTAACATTAGAACTTTATTCACATTATGTAAAGAATGCTTATAAGAAAAACACTAAAGAAGAAGAGAGAGAGTGAGAAATTATGACAGTACAGAAAAATATATAAAAGTAGTATTACCTGGTTACTATGAAGTAGTGGATTATGAAAAAAAAATTATTTTTGGAATTTGATAATGGAAGACAAGAGCATGTGAATGTTTTTAAAGCCAATAGTGAAATAGATAATATATGTGGAGGGGACCAAAAATTCTTCCACAGGGAAATGGAAGTCTCTTGATAGAGACACTATCCCCAATACAAAGCGAAGGATTAAAAACACTTCAACATTATATGGTCAGTGTCAAATACATTTCGCACCCCAGTTTCAACCAGAGTAGGGGTGTGATATATGCTCCATCATTGGTAGACATAGAGGAAAAAGAAATTGAGGATGAACTGAAAAACGGAGTAGTAAGAGTAGTCAGAATGAGAAAGAGAGTTGGAGAACAACATTATCCTCTTGGTATTTTGATTATAACATTTGATCAATGCAGATTACCTAATGTAATTAAAGCTGGTTGGCTATCTTTGAAGGTGAAACCATACATCCTTCACCATTGCGATGTTATTATTGCCAAATGTATGGCTATTTAAGCTAGAAGTGCAAGGAAAAAATAAGTAATAAGCCAGCTGTTTGTGCCCACTGTGGAAAAAATAGTCATGGAGCATGCACAGAAAATCCAAGTTGTATACATTATGGGGAAGCACACCCAGCGACATCTAAAAGCTGTATTAAGTTTATTTTGTTCCGACACAATGCAAACCATTACGTCCTCTTTAGTAGGATATCAATTTCGGCAAAGCTGAAAACTAGCCGATAGCTTTTTCAACTACTGAGCCCCCTCCTTCTGCTAGTTAGCAGTAGGGGGGGTAGTGGGTGACCACTCCCCCATTCCCCGCGTACCGGCGACCAGCCGTCACTTTTCAATTTGGCTCAGTAGAGTGTAGACGTGCTGTCTCTCTCTCCCAAAATAGTGGGGAAAAATACTTCCTATATTTAGAACTGGCTGGTTTGAATTTATGCTTTTTCTTTGCTTTGGCTTTACTTTTTCTTTTCAGGAGTGCTTGCCTGTGAAGGTTCATTATGCGAACCTGTCCTGGGAAGGAAGGTCGCCCCTGCGGCACCTTCATGTCCGCCAAGGAGATGGACCCTCACGGTCTCTGCCCTTCATGCAGGGGTCACTCTTGCATGGAGAAGTCTTCATGTAATGATTGTAGGGAGTGGTCGCCCTCCCAATGGGCGTGATTTGGTAAATGCCGGAAGAAGATATCGAAGAAGGATTCTTTCCCCTAGGAGTTTACTGTGAAGGGAAAGAAACCCAAACCTCCTACTCCTGCGAATCAATACGCTTATTCTGGCTCCTCCCATTCGGGTTCCCGAAATATGGCTGTCATCTTGACTTTTTAGGTGGCTAATGGGTTTTATCAAGAGAGTAATCACCAAGTAGTTTACAGTGAACCCTCGCTACTTCGCGGTTCGACCATCGCGGATTCACCACTTCGCGGATTTTTTTCATAACCCATGTGTATACATATATCGCGGATTTTTTTCATAACCCATGTATATACATATATCGCGGATTTTCCGGAAATATAAAAAATACCGCGATGTGACCGATGGTGCAGATTGGAGAAAGTAAGGAAAATTGAATCATGATTGATTTTCAATATAAATGAAACTTTGAGGAGCAACAAAGATATCATTTATTAGAGAGATATAAAGAGGTAAGGAATGAGAGGTAGTGAAAAGTAGCCCACAGAGAGAGAGAGAGAGAGAGGTAGAGAGAGAGAGAGAGAGAGGTAGAGAGAGAGAGAGAGAGAGAGAGAGAGAGAGAGAGAGAGAGAGAGAGAGAGAGATAGAGATAGGTAGGTAGAGAGAGAGAGAGAGAGAGAGAGAGAGAGAGAGAGAGAGAGAGAGAGAGAGAGAGAGAGAGAGGGGGGGGGGGTTTAAATGTAATAAACAAAAAAATTTGATAGGTTATAACACATTGGTGCTTATGTAATATCAACTGTATACTGTAGACGGTTTGAATAAGTTAAGAAATGGTATAAACAATACTTTGTTAGTGTATTCGTACACACTCAAGAGCGGCAGCTAGATGACAGCTGATCTAATCACAGCCAAAAGTAAAACAAAAAGAAGTCAACAATACTCAATTTTTAAAACACACCCGAAATTTAAAAACAAAAGAACACGCTTTCTTAATGTGCAATTAACTATTTAAAGAGTGGCAATTTTCTAGAATAAAATGATATTTCCAAAAAAATAGTGGTTTGCTGATGAAATCGGATGCCGTATTTTTAGCTATGATTGAAATGGATGTAGACTCGGCCTAATTTTTTTGTTTCGTATTTAATTGACACTAAGAAAACTAATTTTGGTTTCTTCATCTAAATGTAAGTATTGTATAACACGAAGAGAGAGAGAGAGAGAGAGAGAGAGAGAGAGAGAGAGAGAGAGAGAGAGAGAGAGAGAGAGAGAGAGAGAGAGAGAGAGAGAATGAATCAGCTGTTGTAATCAAATGGCGTGTTTTTGTTTCGTGAGAATTTCATCGCCACGACTATAACAACAACATACTGTACTGAACTTTACAGTATTTTACAGACTACTGTAATATGATAAAGTAAAATATTTATAATCTATTTTATATGAAATGGGGCTATTTTTTTTTGTTTAAAATTTACATTTACGTATGTAAAACAACTCTCTCTCTCTCTCTCTCTCTCTCTCTCTCTCTCTCTCTCTCTCTCTCTCTCTCTCTCTCTCTCTTTCTCTCTCTCTCTGAACAGGATATGTGTAAGGATGCAGAAGAAATCATTGATATAACCTATGATGCCATCCAACAACATACTTATGAAGAAATAAATTACCAGATGGAAACAAATAATAGACCCAAGAGACTCTACCCGGACCTACATAATTTTAGGGAAGAGCAAGAACAAGAAAAAATAGAAAAGAAGGATATAGTCTGCAATATGCTGAAAAGAGGGAATTGCAGATTTGGCGAAAGATGCTACTACAAGCATCCAAAGATATGCCATAATTATGAAATATATGGTAAATGTGCGTATTTAGACGGATATGGAGACGAATGCAGAGATCTCCATCCAAAAATATGCAAAAACCTAAAAGAAGGAAGAGGATGCATTTACAACAAAAAATGTCGATATATGCATCCTGCAACCATGAATGAAAGTAAGAATACTCAGCAAACTGAAAAGAAAAATGAAAGCAAAAAAGAAACAAAAAAGCAGGCCGTGTATATACCGCGCTTTGAACCAAGAGCCCCAAGATATGAGGCCTTTCAACCCAAACCTGCACATTTAGAGCCCAACTACAAAGAATGCATCTATAATGCCAGGGGTTGGTGCAGATATGGGGACAGTTGCAGGTATACACACACAAATAAATATGAAGGCGAAAGAGCAAATATAATAGAAAAGTTGGATTTTTTAATGGCAGAATTCCGGGAAATGAAGAAAAGAACATCATATCAGAACAGGAAGGAAGCATGGGAGAATCCATATTATTACCAATATTAAATAATGGGGATGAAACACAAACCATAATAGTAATGAATGCACAGGGTTTAGTCACGAGTAACTCTAAAAGGAAAATAGAGTTCTTAGAAGAACTAACCCAAATTGAAAAAATAGATATATTAAATATAAGTGAAACATGGTATTCCCAAGAGACTGGCAGTGATGACCAGATAAAGGGTTTCCAAACTTATAGATCAGACAGAAAAAATAGGAATCAAGGGGGAACCGCAGTATATGGAAGAGACACAAATCAAGGAAAAGTATGTGAAAAATACAGCAACACAGAATGTGAATTGATTGCGGTAGAATTTGAATTTGAAAAACTAATGAATATTGTAGTTTACAGACCCCCAAACACTAAGGAGTTTGACATAATAATAGAAAAAATAGATGATATATGTAGAAACCATAAAGACTGGAATATACTCCTATCCGGAGATTTTAACTTTCCTTTCGTGGATTGGAAAGAACGGATAGAAGAAAGTGGTTGTATGTATACATATAAAAAAGATAGTAATAGTAGCGCAGAAGATAAGAGGCAATTTGAAAAGCTTCAAGATATGCTATTAGAACATAATATGCAACAAATAAACCACATTCCAACAAGAAAGGAAAATGTCCTAGATCTAGTATTTGTGAATGAGGTGAATTATGTTAAAGAAATAATAGTGTATAACACGGGAATTTCAGACCACAATGTCATAGAATTGATAGTTCATTCCAAAGCAAGTGATCACAGAATTAATAAAAGCACAAAACTTTGGGAAGGATATGGAAAATATAACTTTTACAGTATGAATATAAAATGGTCAGAAATAAATGAAGAACTGAATAAAGAATGGAAAAATGTATTTATAAGTGATAATATACAGGTAAATACGGATATACTGTACAAAATACTGGAGAAAATTGTTGAAAAATATGTACCGAAAAAAAAACAATAAACAAAAGACGTGCATACCAAGAGACAGAAGAATCTTATTTCAGAAAATTAAAAAGTGGAAGAAAAATCTTGCAAAAGAAAAAAATGTGTGGAAAATGAGGGAAATAAAATGTAAGATAGAAAATGCAGAACAAAAGATTATACAGTCGAAAGAAAATGAAAAAAGGGACTTAGAAGAAAGGACACTTCAAAATATAAAAAGAAACCCCAAAGTACTTTACTCCTATGCAAAAAAGATGAATAAAAGGAGAATAGAAATAGGCCCTCTAAGAATTGAAGGACGGCTAACGAATGAAAAAAAGGAAATATGCAACATATTAGCAGAAAAATATGAGAGTGAGTTCACGCCAAGAATTGCGAATGAGAATAATGAAACAGAAATGAGAGAAGAAAATGTTGAATATCTAACGGATATAGATATTAATGAAGCAGATATTGTCACGGCTATAAACGAAATTAAAAATGGATCGGCAGCCGGACCAGATGGAGTTCCTGCGATTTTGTTAAAAAAAACTGCAAACACTATCGCGAAGCCACTTGCAATACTGCTAAGACAGAGTATAGATATGAGCGAGATATATGTTAAACATAAATTAGCTTATATAACCCCTATCTTCAAAAGTGGATCAAGACTAGAGGCAAGCAATTATAGACCTGTTAGTCTAACATCACATATTATGAAAGTGTATGAGAGGGTAATAAAAAAGAAAATAATGAACCATTTGGTCAAAAATAATTTGTTTAATATGGGTCAACACGGTTTCGTACCTGGAAAAAGTACACAGACCCAACTGATAGCTCACTATGAAAACATATACAATAATATGATAAATGAAAAAGACACAGATGTGATCTATCTAGATTTTGCAAAAGCCTTTGACAAGGTAGACCATAACATATTGGAGAAAAAAATGAGAAAGCATAATATTGTGGGAAAGATAGGAAAATGGGTAAAAGAATTCCTGCAAAACAGAAAACAGATAGTGGTTGCAAATGACGAGAAATCAGATGAAGCCCAGGTAATATCTGGTGTGCCCCAAGGTACGGTATTAGCTGCACTGCTATTTGTTATTATGATCTCAGACATAGACTGTGATGTTGAAAACTCCGTAGTGAGAAGTTTCGCCGATGACACAAGAATAAGTAGAGAAATTACTTGTGATGAAGATAGGAACTCACTACAAAGAGATCTAAACAAAATATATGAATGGGCGGAGATAAATAGGATGGTATTTAACTCCGATAAATTCGAATCAATAAATTATGGAAACAGAGAAGGAATGGTGTATGCATACAAGGGACCTAATAATGAGACAATCACAAACAAGGAAGCAATTAAAGACCTTGGTGTAATTTTAAATAGGAATATGTTATGCAACGACCAAATAGCAACACTGTTGGCTAAATGTAAAGCAAAAATGGGAATGTTATTCAGACACTTTAAAACAAGAAAAGCTGAACACATGATTATGCTTTACAAAACCTATGTGCGTAGTACACTCGAGTACTGCAATGTGATATGGTACCCACACTACCAAAAGGATATTGCGCAAATAGAGAGTGTACAAAGGTCCTATACTGCTAGAATAGAAGAAGTTAAGGACCTTGATTACTGGGAAAGACTGCAATTTTTAAAACTATACAGTCTAGAAAGGAGAAGAGAACGCTACATGATAATACAAGCATGGAAGCAAATAGAAGGAATTGCTGAAAACATCATGGAGCTTAAAGTATCAGAAAGAGCAAGCCGAGGTAGATTAATAGTGCCAAAAAGCATTCCAGGTAAACTGAGGAAGGCGCACAGGACATTAATCCACTACGCACCAGCATCGATAATGCAGCGACTATTTAATGTGCTGCCAGCTCATCTAAGAAACATATTAGGAGTGAGCGTAGATGCGTTTAAAAATAAGCTCGATAAATACCTAAGATGCATCCCAGACCATCCAAGACTGGAAGATGCAAAATACACCGGAAGATGTATTAGCAACTCTCTGGTGGATATACGAGGTGCCTCACACTGAGGGACCTGGGGGAACCCAAACAAAAAATAAGGAAATAAGGCAATAAGGTAAGGCTCTCTCTCTCTCTCGTAGATTGTTTTCCTGCTTTGCTACGTATGTATGATTTTATATAGATACGGTAAATAATATTTGTAATAACATATTTTATAAAAGCTTTTACTGTAATATCATTATTTATCACTTTCATCATGCGCGTTAAATTCCTTAGTTTGTTTACTGAGCGTACTTTATGACGCCATCGTTTCAGGCGGCGTCATAAAGAAAATCATTTCATTTGGAAGTCCTAAGAAAAATTAAGTAAAACATTAGTAATAACCAAATCAACATACTGTACTGAATAATCAATATAATCGATGCAAAAACTAACCTATACACAAATGTGTAAATGCGTTTGTTTCTTCATAATAATCAGAGATAAACGTAAACAAAACATTGGTTGCCATTTTTTTATCGTGCTTTTTGCCGTGTTTAGGAAACGCATGATATAAAGTCGCCTTTAATATTTGTGCCTGTTTTAGTTTAGGGTACATTAGTACATGCATTAAGTGTTCTGTACATTAAAGGGTAGTTTGTTAACAGTACTACGTACAAGGGAAGGTTTTAAAAGTCTGCATATACATGTTGAAATAAATAGGTAAATATGGTGTCACTACTTCGCGGATTTTCACCTATCGCGGCCGGGTCTGGAACCTATCTACCGCGATAAACGAGGGTTCACTGTATGTGCAAATTTTGGTTCTTGTTTCCAAATGTGAAAGATTTCCTGAAAATTTGCAGTTATCTGCTACACAAACAGGAAAATTTTCAAAACTTGCATACATTACTTATCAAACCATATGCACAAACTGATTAAAATCAAATTCCTCCTGCAGTGACTGCTTCTACAAGCATCATAAGTTGGTGGAAGATTATCTTAATATCCATCATTTTTGTATGAAGAAATCATACATGAGACATAGTTACCATCACCTAAGTCTTACTTTAAGGGAAGGTACAATTTTTTGAATTTTTAATATCAAAGTAGGGGATACCGGCCACAAAGTCAGTCTTCTTCAGTGTGAAAAAAGATATTCAGATCATCCGCTTGGAAACATTGTTTCTAAGATATTTCATATTTTGTCCATTATTAGAAAATGCCGCCATCCTCCGAAGTTGGATCCTCAAAAAGCTCCTAACATGAAGGAGCAGGATAGGGGATATCTTTCGACGCCGGAAACATCTTACGCATCGTACCATTACTGGAAGGAGAACGATTTTCTCTTAGTTTGTTTCTTGCATCGAAAATTCTCTCCCACTGGGAAGACAGCCACTCACTACAATAATCGCATGGACATTTAAAAGAACATCATATGTCACGGCATTAAACATTGTTAAGAACAAGCGTAGCTCAGATAATGATAAGCACACTTAGTGATAATGTCAAAGAAAAGACATGCACTAAGCACTGTAAAGATAATCCATGTGAATTATTCAAGTCATGAATGTGGAGAGAAGAGGGGAGAGGTCTTATCGTAATGATGACCAAAAGATAAATGACACCTACTGGCAGCCACATATAACACTGCCCAGCATTGTGGTTGCTAGGTAACCAATCATGATAGGCCTACAGCCAAACCCTTTTTTATTTAATTGTGTGGTCGTAGAAAACGGGACTAGGAGTAACCCATTCAATGCCTCAGGCTTGTATAGCAAGGAAAAATACAAATTGGGTTTTAAATTTGTAGTTTTTTTTATCTATCTCCTTGTCAGTGGGTATGGCAAGTGTAGTAAATAATTGGACTCTTATCAATAATTTTTGCCAGTTTAGAATTGTCTTTTTCATATATTTAGCAGAAAAGCCACGTTGTAAGCATAATTTGTTTGTTTTTTTATATTTTTACACATTAAATCATATATATAACCTCTCTTACCATAAAGGAAATATAATTTTAATCTTTTTTATTTTTTTCTAATCTTCATTTAACACTGTTAGATGATTAGAGATAACTGTATGCTGTCTCTTGTAGTTAATATTTGACATGTTACGGTATTGCACTTATCAACACCAACTACATTTTTGTATTTTCATTTACAGGATTGGCAAGAGATTATTAAGCTTTATGAGAAGGATAATGTTTATTTAGCTGAAGCTGGTCAACTTTTAACTCGATTCATCAACTACGAGATTCCAGGCATAAAGCGACAAGTTTTGAAGGGAGTTCAGACACAACAGGTATGGTTTTTTCACATTTGCTCTTAAATATGCATAGTTTATATATATATATATATATATATATATATATATATATATATATATATATATATATATATATATATATATATATATATATATATATATATATATATATATATATATTTATATATATATATACTGTATATATATATATATATATATACTATATATATAGATATAGATATATATGTATATATATATATATATATATATATATATATATATATATATATATATATATATATATATATATATATATATATATATATGACCCAATCTAGGTCGTAATAAGGGGGTTCAAACTTCACATCTTGGGGGGAAACAAAGATAGAGAAAATCCATTTTATAGTTAACACAATTTGAGAGGGGGGTCATGCACAAATAATAGCCGAGTTGATCATTTGACACATGCTGTATTATCTTAAGTTTACAAGGGCGCCCTTAATTATGATTACGTTACGTTACTAAGAAAAAGCCCTCAGAAAAATGGTACTCGGTTGGCACACATCGTGGCACCTGACACTCTCTGTCGACCTCCAAAACCAGACTAACCCTATAGGCAATTTCCCCATCGCCCATAGATGGGCATCGCGATGCCTGATCAATGATTGGCTGTTTTGACCCGAAAGTCTCATGACAGCCAATCGGGAGAGATTTTGGGGATGCTAACTTTTAATGAATATTTTTTGAGTGCTCAAGCCACGCCGATAACGACATTCTCATAGTGCCGGCGAGGGCTTTCTCTAACAAGGGGAAGACCGTTACACTAACCCAGCACTAAACTACAACCGGTTTATCACTCCCTCCTTAAATTCTTTTTACGTCCCGTATAATTCACAATTATCAGATTTTTTTTCTAAAACAATTTTTTTTTCCCTCTTTTTTTTATGAAACTTTTCTAATCATTGTTTTTTTTCCCACTGAACACAAGCTTTCTTTTTCCACTAGACGTTGCCGCTGAGTACCATCCTCTTCGGGAGCATGCAAAAATTAAAATTAAAAACCTAAATCAAAATCAGAGGGCCGGTTGGCGTGTTACAATTGCAAGTTACACAAAGATGAATATCACGCCCACAATAGGTCATACAGAAACACAAAATTCAGGTTTAATACATCATCACCGAAATTTGGAGCACAAAATCAGAAAAATAATAATGTTTTACCAACAGTTCCTTCAATGCAATAAAATCTTTATATGAACCGACAAATCATTACATACACAAAATAAAGAAAATGATAAAAATTAAGAGAAATCAAAATGAATAACTTACAATCCCAGCACTCTTTGACACATTTACCATTATAAGAAAACCATTTCTAACACATCCGTGACACTGCAATAAGGAGCAAACTCAAACTGTGAATAATAATAAAAAGAAAAACACTTATCAATAACCGAGCAATATTATTTCTCCTGAAAAACAAAAACATAAGTAATGATGTTCAATTTTCAACCCATGATTAGCAATTACCTGTAATAGCACCGAAAACCTCCACAGAGACAAATGAAATTTTTTTTCAATACAGTACAACAAACTGGAAAAACACATAAAACCATTGGTAATAGCAAAATCAGTATCAAAACAAAATAATGAAATTTGAATTATTTTCAACATAAACATAAATGCAACAGAAATTTCTCAGTATGATGAATGACATACTCGTGATATGCTTAGAACAAAACCAAAAAAAACGGAAACAAAATTTAAAACCTCTTTTCACAAAACACTCGGAATGAACATACGTAAAAGAAACCTGATTTTTATGACCTCAATCACCTCGTGGTAGACATTATCTCAAGACCCATGTCCTCTCGCACTCTCTCGTGCTCGAAGGACGGCACGGACACATGCTTGTGTCTCCTCCTCACCTTCCTCCCCCAAGTAGCCAGGTAGCCCGGGGTAAGGTGGCACCGGCTTATTCAAATACCACACCAAGTCCTCTCGGACCGGACGCATATGCGAAAGGTGATACTCGCCTTTGGTCCCGGTCCGGATGTGTTGGAAGACCGCCGTATCGGCTTTAATTTCTTTTACACGATACGGTCCAACATATGAGGCTTCCAGTTTATGCTTCCTCGGTTCCAACCTTTTTAGATAGATTCTGTCCCCTATCTGTATATCAGACGTGCACGTTCGGAAACGCTGATCGTATTTCGTCTGATACTTCTCATTGGCCCTCAGCAAGTACTTTTGGGTTATCTGAAACACCCTCCGAGCCAAATTACACATCATCACCCGATATTGTTCTGTGTTGTATAATGGCAGGGTGTGGGGGTCCATGACAACAGTATACGGCAACACAGGGTCCTGCGCAAAAAGCATAAAAAACGGTGTATCCCTAATAGAGCCATTATATGCCGTATTTAGGGCGAACTCCGCCCACGGCAACATTTCCACCCACTGGTTTGGATTGTCCCCCACAAGATACCTTAAAATATTTGTCACCTCTCGGTTATGGGACTCGACGAGCCCATTTGCTGATGGCCGATAAGAGGCGATCGTGAAATGATCTATTTTCATGATCTGGGTTACCCCCTTGCACACTTCATTCAAAAACTCTCTACCATTGTCACTTATCAATGTACGTGGACATCCGTACCTCACTCTGAAGGAACACAACGCCTTCGCAACCGACACTGCGGTTTTGTCCACCATTGCATACGTGTGTGTGAAGCGTGTGAATGCATCTACAAACACACACACGTACTTAAACTGCCCGTCACCGAGGGGGAATGGACCCAAGACGTCCATATGCACTCTATTAAACTTAACAGGCACTATTGACCATGTTCTGGCCTTCGGGATCACATGGTTGTGGTTCCGCATAGTGTTACACACATGACACTTATTAATAAACCTAACAATGTCTTTTTTCATCCCTAACCAAAAAAATGACTCTCTGGCCCTTCTCAAGGACCTCTCTATACCTACATGTCCTGCGTAAGGACCTACATGAATTACATGGGTGGCTTTCTCTATCAAAGAGGAAGGGAGAACAACGCGAGATCGGATATCTCCCGGTCTCTTCTCATACTTATAAAATAGGATATCGTCTTCGATGAAGAACTCATCTCTTCGCATGCGCAAGAAATCCGGGAGTTTGCTACTCGCAACTCTCACGCACCTCTTGACCTGTTCGATCCAAGGTTCAGATTTTTGTCCAGCAACAAGCTCACCCACACTCCGGCCACACAAATCGATCACACACTCATTCACGGGGCATTCTCTCTGAGTTCCCCCCGTGGAACTCCCAACATTCACATTCTCCGGACAGTTCTCGTCCTCTCGCTCTCTCACACTATTGTTGCCAAGTTCTTCCCGTTTTCTATGCACTCCTCTCACAGGTGTATTTGACCCCGAACTCTCCTGTTGTTTTTTTCTGCCTTGCCGACCTAGTTGTTACAGCCACTATGGTGGTCCTGGAGAGAGCGTCTGCTACTTTATTTGACTTCTCCGCAATATGCTCGAAATTTACAATATCAAACTCTAACAACCGCTCAATCCACCGAGCTTGCCGAGTATTTAATTCCCCTTTTTTAAATATTTAACTTAGCCGGTGAATATATAATAGCTGACGTCTCCGGCGGCTCGACAGAAAAACACAAAAACTCGCGAGCGATCGCTATGAAGGTTGCGGGTGTGCCCACCAGCGCCAACTATCGGCCAGATACCGCATATACATGTAAACAGCTCCAGTTCTTCTCTGTCGGTCTGATCGACAAGGTGTTCAATTACTCGCTGTTAACCTGGAGTTTTTCAACAGTATTGGTGAAGTACTTCTTTTTGGTTTGAGCTTTCGCAGTGCAGGTGTTTTATCTTCAACTTAAACTCTTGAACTCTTTTTTGGATAGATTTAATTGTTGATGACTTTGGATTGTTTTTTTGACTTTCTTTGACTTTTCAAAATGGCTGACCCTTCTCCAATTCCTAGATTTCGTAAGTGTAATGCTAGGGATTGTAATAAGCGTCTTCCAAAGGCCTCTCTTGACCCACATACTGTGTGTTCTAATTGTCGGGGTAAAACCTGTCAATTAGGAGATCGGTGTGATGAGTGCGTGGGCCTTTCGGAATTCGATTGGCTTGAGTTTGACAAGTATTCTCGTAAGCTAGAGAGAGATAGGGTGAGGAGAAGTTCCTCTAGATCGTTAGAATTTTCCTCCTCCCATGCCCCTGAACCTAATCCTTCCCCAGTAGTAGTTGTGCCTGAACCCTCTACTAGCACTCAGGAACCATCAATGCGGGATATGTTACGTGCCATTCAAGCTTTGGGCGAGAGAGTTGAGTCGTTAGCTACGGACCGTAATCAACTCATGGCGGACGTAAAAGAGTTAAAGTGTCAGAGTGCCACAGTAGAAAATCGTGGGAAAGTGATTAGTGCGCAAAGTGTTATCAGTGTTGCGACCGAGGGTTCGTCTGTTCGTGCCTGTCGTTCGCCTAGTCCGAGACCTCTTGCAAGCTCCCAAGCCCCAGGGAGAAGTAATGTCGTAGGACTTATGGGTTCGAGAGGCTTTAACCAACGAACAGACGTTCCCTCTATGGTTTCAGGCGTGTCTCGTCAAGACCGCCCCTACCATAAGACGAGCGAGACGGTTTTCTCCTCGTCATCCGAAGGCTTATCGCGTAAGAAACCGTGGAGCAAGGTTTCGAGACCCTTAAAGCGAAAGTCAGTCCCTTCAGGACAGGTCCAGCGTCCTGGTTGTAGCCATTGGGACAGCTCTGACCCTGTGCAGTCATCGGAAGACTGCTCGCCGCCTAAACAGAAGCGTAACACAGGCTCCGAGAGTCTTAGTGTAGGCAATGTTTTGCAGTCACAGACGTTACCCTCGTCTCTTACCGCACCCATTCCCGTTGATCCTAAATGGGTTGTACTGCAAGACATGCAGAATAAGCTTGCCTCTCTTATGGAGGACTATTCTGCTGAAAAGGTTCACGATGATCCTCGCCGCTTAGCTGATCGAGATCCTGGCCGTCAGCCGCCCAAACGAGCCTTTGCTCGTCCTGTTGACGTTGGCGTTACAAAGTCACGTCAGTCACGTTTTGTAGAGCCTCACTCGATGCAGTCCCGTGTGGACTTTCAGCCGCATGTGGACGTTCAGCCGCTGCCGAATGCTCTTGTTGACGTTCAGGACATTCGCCAACCAGCGAAGTTGACTTGTTTTGACGTTGAGCGTCAAGCACCGCCGTCAAGAGTTGTTTTGACTGCTCAGTCTAGGCAGTCAAGGCAGTCTCGAGTTGACGTCGAGCGTCCTCCCGCTCCTGTTGTTGTTGACAGTCAGACTGTTAAGCAGTTACATGACGTAGCGTCCTGGACTGCTACTGATGCTCCGGTGCGTGTGGACTCTGCTTGTCAAGCATTGCCACCAAGGCAGGTCTCGCCCTTGCTTGTAACTCAGCAGTTATCGGACGAAGCTCCTTCAGATGAGGACGTTGCTGATCCTCATCCTGATGATAATCCTTCAGATGTAGATGAACCTAAGGCGGTTCCTCCTTCGATGGACTTTAAGAAGATCATGATGATTTTCAAGGATCTTTTTCCAGATCACTTTGTTGCTGTTGCTCCTCGTTCGCCTCCGTCTGAGTTTTCTCTAGGCTTACCTGCTACCAAGCCAGCCTTTACTAAGCTAGTGCTTTCTCGCTCTTCCAAGAGGGCTTTACGCCTTCTAGGCGACTGGTTGGATACCAGGAGGAGTTTGGGGAAGACGGCCTTTGCCTTCCCTCCTTCTAAGCTTGCTTCTAGATCGAGCGTCTGGTATGACACAGGAGAAGTTCTCGGCTTGGGAGTCCCTGCCTCTGCCCAGGGTGACTTCTCAAGCCTCGTAGACACTCCCCGTCGCCTGGCCATGAGACGCTCGAAGATTTGTTGGTCCTCCTCGGACCTTGACCATCTGCTTAAAGGCGTATACAGGGCCTTTGAAGTGTTTAACTTTCTTGACTGGTCATTAGGAGCTTTAAGTAGGAAGATCTCGTCTGCCGACCAAGATGTTTCCTTACTTATCATGTCCTGTATGGATAAAGCCATACGCGATGGCTCCAATGAGCTCGCCTCCACCTTTACGTCGGTAGTCTTAAAGAAGCGAGAAACCCTTTGCTCTTTCCTTTCGGCAGGAGTTACTCCCTGTCAGAGATCGGAACTGCTCTTTGCTCCCTTATCAGCGGCCTTGTTTCCACAACAGCTGGTTAAGGATATAGCTGCTTCGCTTGTGCAGAAGGACACCCATGACCTGATGGCGTCCTCTGCTCGCAAAGGGGCTCCTTCTTCATCCTTTGCTGTGAGACCCAGGATCGAGACTCCTGCATCTAGATTTATCCCGCCCTTTCGTGGTAGAGCTCCCAGCAGGGGAGGCTCTCGTACCGAGGGAAAGAGAGGTAAGAAGAGAGGAGCCAAGTCCTCCCGTGGCAGAGTCTGACTGCCCACAGCCTCAGACACCGTTTGTACGCAAACCTCCTCTAGTAACAACTCCCATAGACCTCTCTCCCAGGTACCGAGAGGAGTCAAAGAGACAAGCCCTAAATCAAGAAGTGTCTCTGTTGCTAGAGAAGGGAGCGGTGGTGAAAGTCTCGGACCTTCAATCACCGGGGTTTTACAACCGTCTCTTCCTAGTCCCGAAGCATACAGGAGGTTGGAGGCCGGTGCTAGACGTCAGTGCGCTCAACGTTTTTGTTACAAAAACAAAATTCACGATGGAGACCACGAAGTCCGTCTTAGCAGCGGTCAGAGAGGGAGACTGGATGGTCTCTCTCGACCTACGAGATGCGTACTTCCACATTCCTATACACCCAGATTCCCAACCGTTTCTGAGGTTTGTTTACAGGAATGTGGTGTACCAGTTTCGAGCCCTGTGCTTTGGCCTCAGTCCTGCTCCTCTCGTGTTTACGAGGCTCATGAGGAATGTGGCAAAATTCCTCCATCTATCGGGAATCCGAGCCTCCCTGTACTTGGACGACTGGCTTCTCAGAGCATCGTCCAGTCATCGCTGTCTGCAGGATCTACATTGGACGTTGGGTCTGGCCAAGGAGTTGGGACTTTTGGTCAACTTAGAAAAGTCCCAACTGATCCCATCCCAGACTATTCTATATTTGGGGATGGAGATTCGCAGTCCAGTTTTTCGGGCTTTTCCGTCTGCCACCCGAATAGAACAAGCCCTGCTCAAAGTCCAACTAATGCTGAAAAGAGAACGTTGTTCAGTCAGGAGTTGGATGAGTCTCGTAGGGACTCTCTCATCCCTGGAGCAGTTTGTCTCGCTAGGGAGACTACACCTTCGGCCTCTCCAGTTCCATCTAGCCTCTCACTGGAACAAGGACAAGACGTTAGAGACAGTATCAATCCCAGTCTCCGAACCAGTAATGGCATGCCTGAAATGGTGGGACAGCAATATCAGTCTGAGAGAGGGACTATCCCTAGCAGTCAAGAACCCAAACCACGTGTTGTTCTCAGACGCGTCGGATTTGGGTTGGGGTGCGACCCTGGACGGTCGGGAATGCTCGGGTCTGTGGACCTCAAGTCAGAAGAGCATGCACATCAACGGCAAGGAGCTATTAGCAGTCCACTTGGCCTTGATGAAATTCGAAAGCATTCTTCGAAACAAAGGGGTAGAGGTTAACTCAGACAACACCACAGCTTTGGCGTACATCTCCAAGCAAGGAGGCACACACTCCCACACGCTGTACGAGATCGCAAGGGACCTTCTCATATGGTCAAGAAATCGAGGCATCTCCCTGTTGACGAGATTCATCCAGGGGGACTTGACTGTCTCAGTCGGAGGGGTCAGGTGATACCCACGGAATGGACCCTCCACAAGGACGTGTGCAAGAGTCTTTGGGCGACTTGGGGTCAACCCACCATAGACCTCTTTGCCACCTCGTTGACCAAAAGGTTACCGATCTATTGCTCACCAGTCCCGGATCCAGAGGCGATCCACATAGACGCGTTTCTACTGGATTGGTCTCATCTGGACTTATACGCATTCCCACCATTCAAGATAGTCAACAAGGTACTGCAGAAGTTCGCCTCTCACGAAGGGACAAGGTTGACGTTGGTTGCTCCCCTCTGGCCCGCGAGAGAATGGTTCACCGAGGTACTTCAATGGCTGGTAGACATTCCAAGAAGTCTTCCTCTAAGGGTATATCTCTTACGTCAGCCCCACGTAAAGAATGTTCATCAAAGCCTCCCCGCGCTTCGTCTGACTGCCTTCAGACTATCGAGAGACTCTCAAGAGCTCGAGGCTTTTCGAAGGAGGCAGCCAGTGCGATTGCGAGAACTAGGAGAGCTTCTACCATCAGAGTATACCAGTCGAAGTGGGAAGTCTTTCGAGACTGGTGCAAGTCAGCATCTGTGTCCTCTTCCAGTACCTCTGTAGCCCAAATCGCAGATTTTCTTTTACATCTGAGAAATGTTCGCTCCCTCTCAGCTCCCACGATTAAGGGCTACAGGAGCATGTTGGCTTCGGTCTTTCGGCATAGAGGCTTAGATCTTTCCAACAATAAAGATCTCTAAGATCTCCTTAAGTCTTTCGAGACCTCTAAGGAACGTCGTATGGCAACTCCTGGATGGAACTTAGACGTGGTCCTAAGGTTCCTCATGTCAGACAGGTTTGAGCCATTACATTCAGCCTCCCTGAAGGATCTCACCCTCAAGACGCTTTTCCTAGTGTGCTTGGCTTCGGCTAAAAGGGTCAGTGAAATTCATGCCTTCAGTAAGAACATCGGCTTTTCTACAGAAAAAGCCACATGTTCACTTCAACTTGGTTTTCTGGCCAAAAATGAACTGCCTTCTCGTCCTTGGCCTAAGTCTTTTGATATACCTTGCCTGTCAGAGATCGTAGGCAACGAACTTGAAAGAGTGCTGTGTCCAGTTAGAGCTCTTAAGTTCTACTTAGCTCGTACTAAGTCCTTACGAGGTGGATCTGAGGCCTTATGGTGCTCAGTTAAGAAACCATCATTGCCTATGTCAAAGAATGCTTTGTCATATTTTATCAGATTTTTAATACGAGAGGCTCATTCTCACTTGAATGAAAAAGACCGATGCTTGCTTAAGGTTAAGACGCACGAAGTAAGAGCAATAGCAACTTCCGTGGCCTTTAAGCAAAATAGTTTTAAATATTTAACTTAGCCGGTGAATATATAATAGCTGACGTCTCCGGCGGCTCGACAGAAAAACACAAAAACTCGCGAGCGATCGCTATGAAGGTTGCGGGTGTGCCCACCAGCGCCAACTATCGGCCAGATACCGCATATACATGTAAACAGCTCCAGTTCTTCTCTGTCGGTCTGATCGACAAGGTGTTCAATTACTCGCTGTTAACCTGGAGTTTTTCAACAGTATTGGTGAAGTACTTCTTTTTGGTTTGAGCTTTCGCAGTGCAGGTGTTTTATCTTCAACTTAAACTCTTGAACTCTTTTTTGGATAGATTTAATTGTTGATGACTTTGGATTGTTTTTTTGACTTTCTTTGACTTTTCAAAATGGCTGACCCTTCTCCAATTCTTAGATTTCGTAAGTGTAATGCTAGGGATTGTAATAAGCGTCTTCCAAAGGCCTCTCTCGACCCACATACTGTGTGTTCTAATTGTCGGGGTAAAACCTGTCAATTAGGAGATCGGTGTGATGAGTGCGTGGGCCTTTCGGAATTCGATTGGCTTGAGTTTGACAAGTATTCTCGTAAGCTAGAGAGAGATAGGGTGAGGAGAAGTTCCTCTAGATCGTTAGAATTTTCCTCCTCCCATGCCCCTGAACCTAATCCTTCCCCAGTAGTAGTTGTGCCTGAACCCTCTACTAGCACTCAGGAACCATCAATGCGGGATATGTTACGTGCCATTCAAGCTTTGGGCGAGAGAGTTGAGTCGTTAGCTACGGACCGTAATCAACTCATGGCGGACGTAAAAGAGTTAAAGTGTCAGAGTGCCACAGTAGAAAATCGTGGGAAAGTGATTAGTGCGCAAAGTGTTATCAGTGTTGCGACCGAGGGTTCGTCTGTTCGTGCCTGTCGTTCGCCTAGTCCGAGACCTCTTGCAAGCTCCCAAGCCCCAGGGAGAAGTAATGTCGTAGGACTTATGGGTTCGAGAGGCTTTAACCAACGAACAGACGTTCCCTCTATGGTTTCAGGCGTGTCTCGTCAAGACCGCCCCTACCATAAGACGAGCGAGACGGTTTTCTCCTCGTCATCCGAAGGCTTATCGCGTAAGAAACCTTGGAGCAAGGTTTCGAGACCCTTAAAGCGAAAGTCAGTCCCTTCAGGACAGGTCCAGCGTCCTGGTTGTAGCCATTGGGACAGCTCTGACCCTGTGCAGTCATCGGAAGACTGCTCGCCGCCTAAACAGAAGCGTAACACAGGCTCCGAGAGTCTTAGTGTAGGCAATGTTTTGCAGTCACAGACGTTACCCTCGTCTCTTACCGCACCCATTCCCGTTGATCCTAAATGGGTTGTACTGCAAGACATGCAGAATAAGCTTGCCTCTCTTATGGAGGACTATTCTTCTGAAAAGGTTCACGATGATCCTCGCCGCTTAGCTGATCGAGATCCTGGCCGTCAGCCGCCCAAACGAGCCTTTGCTCGTCCTGTTGACGTTGGCGTTACAAAGTCACGTCAGTCACGTTTTGTAGAGCCTCACTCGATGCAGTCCCGTGTGGACTTTCAGCCGCATGTGGACGTTCAGCCGCTGCCGAATGCTCTTGTTGACGTTCAGGACGTTCGCCAACCAGCGAAGTTGACTTGTTTTGACGTTGAGCGCCAAGCACCGCAGTCAAGAGTTGTTTTGACTGCTCAGTCTAGGCAGTCAAGGCAGTCTCGAGTTGACGTCGAGCGTCCTCCCGCTCCTGTTGTTGTTGACAGTCAGACTGTTAAGCAGTTACATGACGTAGCGTCCTGGACTGCTACTGATGCTCCGGTGCGTGTGGACTCTGCTTGTCAAGCATTGCCACCAAGGCAGGTCTCGCCCTTGCTTGTAACTCAGCAGTTATCGGACGAAGCTCCTTCAGATGAGGACGTTGCTGATCCTCATCCTGATGATAATCCTTCAGATGTAGATGAACCTAAGGCGGTTCCTCCTTCGATGGACTTTAAGAAGATCATGATGATTTTCAAGGATCTTTTTCCAGATCACTTTGTTGCTGTTGCTCCTCGTTCGCCTCCGTCTGAGTTTTCTCTAGGCTTACCTGCTACCAAGCCAGCCTTTACTAAGCTAGTGCTTTCTCGCTCTTCCAAGAGGGCTTTACGCCTTCTAGGCGACTGGTTGGATACCAGGAGGAGTTTGGGGAAGACGGCCTTTGCCTTCCCTCCTTCTAAGCTTGCTTCTAGATCGAGCGTCTGGTATGACACAGGAGAAGTTCTCGGCTTGGGAGTCCCTGCCTCTGCCCAGGGTGACTTCTCAAGCCTCGTAGACTCTCCCCGTCGCCTGGCCATGAGACGCTCGAAGATTTGTTGGTCCTCCTCGGACCTTGACCATCTGCTTAAAGGCGTATACAGGGCCTTTGAAGTGTTTAACTTTCTTGACTGGTCATTAGGAGCTTTAAGTAGGAAGATCTCGTCTGCCGACCAAGATGTTTCCTTACTTATCATGTCCTGTATGGATAAAGCCATACGCGATGGCTCCAATGAGCTCGCCTCCACCTTTACGTCGGTAGTCTTAAAGAAGCGAGAAACCCTTTGCTCTTTCCTTTCGGCAGGAGTTACTCCCTGTCAGAGATCGGAACTGCTCTTTGCTCCCTTATCAGCGGCCTTGTTTCCACAACAGCTGGTTAAGGATATAGCTGCTTCGCTTGTGCAGAAGGACACCCATGACCTGATGGCGTCCTCTGCTCGCAAAGGGGCTCCTTCTTCATCCTTTGCTGTGAGACCCAGGATCGAGACTCCTGCATCTAGATTTATCCCGCCCTTTCGTGGTAGAGCTCCCAGCAGGGGAGGCTCTCGTACCGAGGGAAAGAGAGGTAAGAAGAGAGGAGCCAAGTCCTCCCGTGGCAGAGTCTGACTGCCCACAGCCTCAGACACCGTTTGTACGCAAACCTCCTCTAGTAACAACTCCCATAGACCTCTCTCCCAGGTACCGAGAGGAGTCAAAGAGACAAGCCCTAAATCAAGAAGTGTCTCTGTTGCTAGAGAAGGGAGCGGTGGTGAAAGTCTCGGACCTTCAATCACCGGGGTTTTACAACCGTCTCTTCCTAGTCCCGAAGCATACAGGAGGTTGGAGGCCGGTGCTAGACGTCAGTGCGCTCAACGTTTTTGTTACAAAAACAAAATTCACGATGGAGACCACGAAGTCCGTCTTAGCAGCGGTCAGAGAGGGAGACTGGATGGTCTCTCTCGACCTACGAGATGCGTACTTCCACATTCCTATACACCCAGATTCCCAACCGTTTCTGAGGTTTGTTTACAGGAATGTGGTGTACCAGTTTCGAGCCCTGTGCTTTGGCCTCAGTCCTGCTCCTCTCGTGTTTACGAGGCTCATGAGGAATGTGGCAAAATTCCTCCATCTATCGGGAATCCGAGCCTCCCTGTACTTGGACGACTGGCTTCTCAGAGCATCGTCCAGTCATCGCTGTCTGCAGGATCTACATTGGACGTTGGGTCTGGCCAAGGAGTTGGGACTTTTGGTCAACTTAGAAAAGTCCCAACTGATCCCATCCCAGACTATTCTATATTTGGGGATGGAGATTCGCAGTCCAGTTTTTCGGGCTTTTCCGTCTGCCACCCGAATAGAACAAGCCCTGCTCAAAGTCCAACTAATGCTGAAAAGAGAACGTTGTTCAGTCAGGAGTTGGATGAGTCTCGTAGGGACTCTCTCATCCCTGGAGCAGTTTGTCTCGCTAGGGAGACTACACCTTCGGCCTCTCCAGTTCCATCTAGCCTCTCACTGGAACAAGGACAAGACGTTAGAGACAGTATCAATCCCAGTCTCCGAACCAGTAAAGGCATGCCTGAAATGGTGGGACAGCAATATCAGTCTGAGAGAGGGACTATCCCTAGCAGTCAAGAACCCAAACCACGTGTTGTTCTCAGACGCGTCGGATTTGGGTTGGGGTGCGACCCTGGACGGTCGGGAATGCTCGGGTCTGTGGACCTCAAGTCAGAAGAGCAGGCACATCAACGGCAAGGAGCTATTAGCAGTCCACTTGGCCTTGATGAAATTCGAAAGCATTCTTCGAAACAAAGGGGTAGAGGTTAACTCAGACAACACCACAGCTTTGGCGTACATCTCCAAGCAAGGAGGCACACACTCCCACACGCTGTACGAGATCGCAAGGGACCTTCTCATATGGTCAAGAAATCGAGGCATCTCCCTGTTGACGAGATTCATCCAGGGGGACTTGACTGTCTCAGTCGGAGGGGTCAGGTGATACCCACGGAATGGACCCTCCACAAGGACGTGTGCAAGAGTCTTTGGGCGACTTGGGGTCAACCCACCATAGACCTCTTTGCCACCTCGTTGACCAAAAGGTTACCGATCTATTGCTCACCAGTCCCGGATCCAGAGGCGATCCACATAGACGCGTTTCTACTGGATTGGTCTCATCTGGACTTATACGCATTCCCACCATTCAAGATAGTCAACAAGGTACTGCAGAAGTTCGCGTCTCATGAAGGGACAAGGTTGACGTTGGTTGCTCCCCTCTGGCCCGCGAGAGAATGGTTCACCGAGGTACTTCAATGGCTGGTAGACATTCCAAGAAGTCTTCCTCTAAGGGTATATCTCTTACGTCAGCCCCACGTAAAGAATGTTCATCAAAGCCTCCCCGCGCTTCGTCTGACTGCCTTCAGACTATCGAGAGACTCTCAAGAGCTCGAGGCTTTTCGAAGGAGGCAGCCAGTGCGATTGCGAGAGCTAGGAGAGCTTCTACCATCAGAGTATACCAGTCGAAGTGGGAAGTCTTTCGAGACTGGTGCAAGTCAGCATCTGTGTCCTCTTCCAGTACCTCTGTAGCCCAAATCGCAGATTTTCTTTTACATCTGAGAAATGTTCGCTCCCTCTCAGCTCCCACGATCAAGGGCTACAGGAGCATGTTGGCTTCGGTCTTTCGGCATAGAGGCTTAGATCTTTCCAACAATAAAGATCTCCAAGATCTCCTTAAGTCTTTCGAGACCTCTAAGGAACGTCGTATGGCAACTCCTGGATGGAACTTAGACGTGGTCCTAAGGTTCCTCATGTCAGACAGGTTTGAGCCATTACATTCAGCCTCCCTGAAGGATCTCACCCTCAAGACGCTTTTCCTAGTGTGCTTGGCTTCGGCTAAAAGGGTCAGTGAAATTCATGCCTTCAGTAAGAACATCGGCTTTTCTACAGAAAAAGCCACATGTTCACTTCAACTTGGTTTTCTGGCCAAAAATGAACTGCCTTCTCGTCCTTGGCCTAAGTCTTTTGATATACCTTGCCTGTCAGAGATCGTAGGCAACGAACTTGAAAGAGTGCTGTGTCCAGTTAGAGCTCTTAAGTTTTACTTAGCTCGTACTAAGTCCTTACGAGGTGGATCTGAGGCCTTATGGTGCTCAGTTAAGAAACCATCATTGCCTATGTCAAAGAATGCTTTGTCATATTTTATCAGATTTTTAATACGAGAGGCTCATTCTCACTTGAATGAAAAAGACCGATGCTTGCTTAAGGTTAAGACGCACGAAGTAAGAGCAATAGCAACTTCCGTGGCCTTTAAGCAAAATAGATCTCTGCAAAGTATTATGGACGCGACCTTTTGGAGAAGCAAGTCGGTATTCGCGTCATTTTACTTAAAAGATGTCCAGACTCTTTACGAGGACTGCTACACACTGGGTCCATTTGTTGCAGCGAGTGCAGTAGTGGGTGAGGGTTCTACCACTACATTCCCTTAATTCCAATATCCTTTTAATCTGTCTCTTGAAATGTTTTTAATCTTGTTTTTGGGTTGTACGGAAGGCTAAGAAGCCTTTCGCATTCTGGTTGATTTGGCGGGTGGTCAAATGTCATTTCTTGAGAGCGCCCAGATTAGGGGTTTGATGAGGTCCTGTTGTATGGGTTGCAGCCCTTGATACTTCAACTCCTGGGAGTCTTTCAGCATCCTAAGAGGATCGCTGGGCTTCGTGAGGAAGACAGACTAACAAGGCAGAGTAATCGTCTAAGTCAACTTCCTTACCAGGTACCTATATATATTTGGGTTTTGTTATGATATAACTGTCAAAAACTCTCAGCATATACGCTGTAAACTTTATTAATTCTGGTCTCTACCCACCACCATGGGTGTGAATCAGCTATTATATACAGTATTCACCGGCTAAGTTAAATATTTAAGAATAATATTTTGATTATAAAATAAATTTTTGAATATACTTACCCGGTGAATATATAAATTAAAGGCCCCCCTTCCTCCCCGATAGAGACCCAGCGGGATGAGAAGAACTGGAGCTGTTTACATGTATATGCGGTATCTGGCCGATAGTTGGCGCTGGTGGGCACACCCGCAACCTTCATAGCGATCGCTCGCGAGTTTTTGTGTTTTTCTGTCGAGCCGCCGGAGACGTCAGCTATTATATATTCACCGGGTAAGTATATTAAAAAATTTATTTTATAATCAAAATATCATTTTTAAACAAGTCTCGCAACGGCCGATGATCTGTATTTATTTTAATTTTATGCCCAAGCAAGAAGTAGCGCTGTCTCTCCAGCATCCATAGAATTGCCAATGCCTCTCTATCGAAGGTACTGTACCTAATCTCTGGTCCCTTTAAAGCCCGTGAAGCGAAACAAATAGGCCTCTCATTTTCTTCATCATCAACCTGAGAAATGACTCCGCCGATCGGGATCTGACTCGCGTCGGTCGTTACCAAAAACGGCCGATCGAACCTTGGATAAGCCAAAAGTTCGTCGCTCGTGAGTGCATTCTTTAATGTCTGAAAAGCAGTGTTTTCTCTTTCTCCCCACTGAAATTCGGGCCGCTTCCTCAATGAATCTAGCGGTCGTGCTATGTGACCGAAGTTCTGTATAAACTTACGGTAATAGCCAGCGAGCCCGAGAAAACTGGCTACTTCCTTAGCGTTTTTTGGCTCTGGAAATTCCCTGATTGCAGCTACTTTATCGGCACAAGGCCTTAGGCCTTCGGGTGTTACTATGTGCCCCAAAAATTCTACTTCTTGTTGAAAAAATTTACATTTGTCTAAATTGATCTTCATCCCCTGATGTCTCAAGGCTTCTAACACTTGTATAAGATTTTTTTCATGCTCGTCTGCCGTAGCCCCAATTACAATTATATCATCCAAATAGACAAAAACACTATGTCCCAATAATGAAGCTAATACAGACATCATCACACGAGAAAAATGGGCAGGAGTATTCTTTAATCCGAAAGGGAGATAATTATACTCAAGCAATTGATCATTTACTATAAAGGCCGTTTTTTCTTTACTTTCGTCATCTAAGGGAATTTGGTGATACCCGGACTTTAAATCTAAAGTAGAAAAAAACCTGCTTTCCCTGACTTTAAGTAACAGTTCCTTGATAGAGGGCAAAGGGTATGCATTATCCTTGGTAACAGCATTTATCCTCCTATAATCTACGCATAATCGAAAAGAACCATCCTTCTTACGAACCATCACAATTGGAGAATCCCAGGGGGACTCGCTTTCTCTAATCGTACCTTGCTCTTTTAATTTATTTATTTCTCTTTCAATTGCCTCTACATGACAGACGGGAGTCCTACAAGGTTTAGAATGAATTGGGGGGTGACTGCCAGTCTCGATGTTAAATGGAAACTTAGTAATTCTCCCTGGGGTTTCATCTCCAACTGCAATTACGTCCTCAAAATTCTCTACAATATCTCCTACTCACTTATAATAATTAATTGGGGTCGTTCCAATAGCTGTTTGACGGAGCTTTCTCAGCCAGTCCCCACCGGGACCTTGACCATGGAAAGACAAGGTCGCCAGTGTCCGTTCGGCTGTCACAAATGAACATAACTCAAGGTCGCAGACCGACTCAGTGCTTAAGTGGAACCACTGGGTACTTATATTTATAAAGGGAATTTCAACCTTTCCTTCGCTAACGGTGGTGACCCCTGGAGACATGAAATCCTGCCACTTTTGATGTGGTTTTACGTACACTAGGTCGCCTTCGCACATTTCCGGTGCGGGTGCCACTGATAGGGAGTAGAGGGAGGAGGGGGGATTGATTCACCTGCCTCCGGCCCGGCAGGAACCACCCCTGCTATCCCCTTAGCAGTAAGGGCGACCCTAACTTGAGGCCGGGTTTCCCCCATAACGGGTATCTCTGTCTCTTCTCCTAGTCCCACTTTCCACCTCACTTCTAGCCCCTCCCCATCGGGGCCCCGTATTGTCACTTGTTTCTCCTTGATGAAATCGATTCCCAGGATAATGGGAATATCCCCCATATCTAATGTCGGAATGACATAGAAGGCATGGGTCACTTCTCGACCTTGAAGGATGAATCTCTGTCTAACAATACGTCGGGTCATCAGTTTGTGACCCCCAGCCGTGTTCAACACCAGGCACTCCTTCGATGTTTGTATGGCATCCGTTGCCAAATGTTCTTCCATAAGGGATACGCTGGCCCCGGAATCAAGCAGAGCGCGTTGTACACCAGATCCCAGCTCTACTCTAAGAACGGGGACCGCATTCCTACTTGCATGTGTGGGAGCGGCGGTGGGAGGCGGCTGCTCTACCTCCCGAACCCCCTCTGGCACTCCCGGGGAAGTCGCGCTCGCTGGCCCGGGGGTATCCCTTACTGCTGACTGGGGTACTGACTGGCCTCCCCCGACGTCACACTGGGGGGTGACGTTTGACTCCTTGGCTCTTCTGTCTTTGGTCCTGGCGGTTCGGACAGACGGCCCGAAGGACCCTTGGCCCCCGTCCCGTGTCGTTTTCCCCTTCCTCTTGTTGGTGCAGGGGGAACGTAATCCCTTGAGCCGACGCCATTTTTTGGACAGCTGTTCAGTAGGTGGTCTGTGGCATGGCATCCAAAACACCGCCACTGCTCGACGGAGGGGCATACAGCTCGTAGGTGCCCCCTTCCCCCACAGTTCCAACAACTGCCATTCATTCACTGCATCCCCACTTCTCGGACCCCTGCCTCTTCGAGGTCCACTGCTACGGGCACCCCGCCCCTGGGAGGCTGTCGAAGCCGGCTGGGTGTCGGGCTGCCTCGACGTCTGGGTTGCAGCTATCATGGATGTCGGCCACTGGTTCGCCCCTCCCCCTGCTCGTCGTTCCCTGTATACACGCAGCGCTGCCTGTAGGGTTGGAAGGACATCGTACAAGGACTGCCCGGGAACTTGTAGGGCGGCCGTAACTGACAAGGGGAGCGCTTCCATCAGTTTCTGTTTGCAATATCTTTCTCGCCATCCTGGGTCCTTACAGCCTTCCGGAGCGAAACTATTTAAATCTCTGGACATCCGTTCGACGAAACACGAAAGGGATTCTCCTGCCCGCAAGGTTGGCTGGTACTTCTGCCATAGGGTCGTCTTCTCAGTTTCAGAGAGGCCAAACTGTTTCAGGAGTTCGTTTTTGAAGGACTCCCAGTCCGTTGGCCGACCCCTCCATCCTAGTATCTTGTCGGCTGCTGCTCCGGTTATCTTCTGGTTGGTCAGTATAATCCGATGTCTATCAGACCATCCTGCAGTAGCATCCTCTACGACCCCCAAGAAGGCTTAAATCGAAAAGTATCCCTCAGCGGGGTGGGAATCATTGAACTCGACAATCGGAATCATTGGTACCAGAAGATCACGCGCTCGTACTGGTTCTATTGCGGGAGGTCCCGCGTTAATTTCCGACTGAGTTGAGGTTGTAATATCACTTCTATTGTTCTGATCTTTCTGCATGTATCTACGTATTTCCGCCATTTCGCGCATGAGTGTTTGTATGTATATTGGTGCGCCTATTCCCAAATTCTCTTCCCCGAGTACCGATTCTACAATAGCTGCGGCATTCGTTTCGCCTCCCTCTCTCTCTCCGTCACCTCCACTCGACGTCGAACTTCTTGTGTTAACCATTGTCACTATTATCTTTTGTTTCCACTTTTTTCAAAAAATCTCACGTCGGCTAAAATCACTTAGCACAGACGTTAATCTGTTAATATTATTATTACCCCACACCACCTGACACCATTTAATATGACCCAATCTAGGTCGTATTAAGGGGGTTCACACTTCACATCTTGGGGGGAAACAAAGATAGAGAAAATCCATTTTATAGTTAACACAATTTGAGAGGGGGGTCATGCACAAATAATAGCCGAGTTGATCATTTGACACATGCTGTATTATCTTAAGTTTACAAGGGCGCCCTTAATTATGATTACGGTACGTTACTAAGAAAAAGCCCTCAGAAAAATGGTACTCGGTTGGCACACATCGTGGCACCTGACACTCTCTGTCGACCTCCAAAACCAGACTAACCCTATAGGCAATTTCCCCATCGCCCATAGATGGGCATCGCGATGCCTGATCAATGATTGGCTGTTTCGACCCGAAAGTCTCATGACAGCTAATCGGGAGAGATTTTGGAGACGCTAACTTTTAACGAATATTTTTTGAGTGCCCAAGCCACGCCGATAACGACATTCTCATAGTGCCGGCGAAGGCTTTCTCTAACAAGGGGAAACCGTTACACTAACCCAGCACTAAACCACAATCGGTTTATATATATATATATATATATATATATATATATATATATATATATATATATATATATATATACATACATACATACATACATACACCAAGGCACCTCCCCCAATTTTGGGGGTTAGCCGACATCAACAAATGAAACAAAAACATAAAGGGGACCTCTACTCCCTACGTTCCTCCCAGCCTGACAAGGGACTCAACCGTGTTCAGCTGGTACTGCTAGGGTGCCACAGCCCACCCTCCCCCGTTATCCACCACATATGAAGCTTCATAATGCTGAATCCCCTACTGCTGCTACCTCCGCGGTCATCTAAGGCACCAGAGGAAGCAGCAGGTCCTACCGGAACTGCGTCACAATCGCTCGCCATTCATTCCTATTTCTAGCATGCTCTCTTGCCTCTCTCACATCTATCCTCCTATCACCCAGAGCTTCCTTCACTCCATCCATCCATCCAAACCTTGGCTTTCCTCTTGTACTTCTCCCATCAACTCTTGCATTCATCACCTTCTTTAGCATACAGCCATTTTCCATTCTCTCAACATGGCCAAACCACCTCAA